>NW_026889754.1:0-402500 GCF_033153115.1 Saccostrea echinata | reverse complement strand
TTGGGAAGAATAGCGTCATTATTTAACACGATTTCAACAGATATTGCCCGTCCCGTTTTTTGAGTAAAAAACACCAAATTTGAGGTATTTGATGTTTCACATGTAAAGTTATTTTCTACAAAAAAATTGATATATTTTATAAACTATCATATTAAAATAATTAAAATGGCATAAATCATCATATTTTATGCTTAATTTATCCTAATTTTTTATTTCTGTTATTTAAAATTTAAAAATTTGGGTAAAAAAGAGGATTTTTTCAATTTTCTCTAATAAAGTGAAACCGTTGCCATGGCAACCAACAAGTAAAAATCACCATTTTCTATATCTACCGATTCCACAAAAATCCAAGAAATTGTTAATTGGATTATTTTCATTACAATGAACAAAAAAAATATGTATGTCCCCAACACCATTTCCATGGAAACAGAGCCTATATTACGGGTTTTGTATATAAAAATCAGACCTTTTCTGCATTCTGAAAGTAAACATTGATACAATTTTGAGAAGGCATACTCATCAAACAAAATTTTTTATTAAATTGTTTTTTGGCAGAAAATTGATCACAATAACACTCATTCTATGCTACTAAAAAATCAGTTCATGGAAAGACTCTTGGTACACATGTCCTACTTAAAGCACCTTTACAATATACTATTGATGAAATAGTCAATGGAATTCTGTTTCAACACATTTTAGAAATAGATGTATAAAATTTATAAACATGATTGAGGTGTATACATGTACATGTATTTGTTCATTGTGGTTTCTTAGTATACTGCTGTTGGAAAACCAGTTTAAGTAAACCAATAAAAGCTTTTTGACCTCATGTTGATTTAATCATTCCAAAGGATTTCAACTACATGTATTCTTAGCTAATGTCTTTACTTATCTATGACCAGTGAGGCTAAGTTACATCCTATCATATGAGTGAAATGTAGGTATTGTATCTAGGTAGCTGCTATCTTAAAACAGTAAGTTAACATGTATCTACATATCGATCATTTTATTAGTCTGTTTATTTAATATCTCTTCAAGAATTTTTCACTCATATTGAGACGCCACCATTTACCAGTGGTGGGCTACAAATTTAGACCCGTACTCGACACTTATGGCCTTTGAGCAGTGAGGGATCTTTTTCGTGCCAGCAAATACTGTGATACAGGACTTTGGTTTATATGGTCTCATTCAAAGGACCGGTCTCCAAGTCCCGCTGTGGGATAAAAACCCACAATGCAAGGATCAACTCCTTACTCCGTGATTCTAGAGCAAACGCTCTAACCACTGCACCATGAGGGCGACTTTGATCAGTCCCAGATTCTTGATAAATGCAGCTGTATGTAAGAAGAAAATAACATTGGATTCCAAGTTACAATTTCATATTTTAATGCATTTACAGTGCAAGTACTTCAGATTTCGTTCAAATTGTAAAATTCTGCAAAGTTGAATATTGGACAAGAATAGGAAAAAAAATAACAACGCCATAATGACACAGATATTCTGTCCATTATCTATCATAATGGATATTTTGCTACAACAATTTACATGAAATTTTACAAACACTTTTTGAATGCTACATAGAAACTTGTCATTAAAGCAGACATATGCCACATTCAATTAACACCTCTGTTGCATGCATTTATTTTACTGAATATAAGTTCAAAGATGGAGAAGCAATGTACTGTAATCATCTCAGACTCTTATTTTTTCTAAATATAAGGAAAACAGCTTGTAGATAAAATGTTATTGTGCAATCATTGTTTCCATGGATAACATTTATTGGGTAATCTTTCTCCTCCAAATCCTGGGCCACTGGTATTGGAATATCAGGTTCCATACTTTCTTGAACATTCAGGAGCTGGAATATAATGATCTTTACTATAATAGATGGTACAGATCTTCTAAGCAAGAACTGAAGTACTTTTTCTGATTCTTTTCCAATCAATGATCCATAATCTGAAATTGTGTGTTCATTTTCATATAATGAAAGGAATAGAAAAAACCCAGATGAAACGAATGGATTTCCGACATACTCACTTAATAACAAATAATGGTACTATTATAAAAATTAATGTATACATTTTTATAGATTGAATTAGATGAATGCAATCATATAAGCTTGATGAGTGAATTTTCTAAAACACACCCTAAGATTATTCATAAATAGTCATGCATAATCTGGATCTCTTTTTATTTAAAAAATGAGATACATGTACTAATAAATGTAGAACTTCATTTACAGAAAGTATTCCCAGGCCCTCATTAAAACCATTTAATCTAAATTAAATCTATCCACATGCCCCCCCCCCCCATAATTTTGCCGATATATAGAATACAAAAGAAAACATAGCTATTATATGCTTGTGCCCCCTCAATAACGTCTGATGACCTTTTTTTTGCTTGTCAAGGAATTTTTTAATTATTGGTAGTCACCGTAGTGCCCATCTAAACTGAAAATGTTTGGGTTTCTTGGTGCACCCCCCCCCCCCTCCACAAACTGAAATTGCTTCCTACGGGCCTGATCCACATTATACTAATGTATCACTTGGTGAGGAAAACATAAATACAAACTGTACTTTATAATTAGAAAAGCTCACCTGTATTATGTTGTAATTCCAACCTGTGCCAGCTGTCTCTATAAGCCCCCATCAAAGGTTACTTCAAACTGCGAAAAAAAATATCAATAAATAAAATTAAATTTATAAAAAAAAAAAAACAAAACTTATATTTACATGTACCAACTAAACCTGTATTTATTTTGAGAGAACCAAAATTTACCACTGTCAGAGTAGGACGATCAACTGAGCTTAGCAATCAGTAAAACTTAAACAATACTGGAACATATGTAGCCAGTGCATAGAAGTAAAATAGGAAAAGTACCGTAAACAAACTTTAATTCGCATCATCTTTTATTCAAGATTCGTCAGTTTGAAATCAATCTGCGGCGATTATTTATTGCGACTTAGGAAACATTCTCTACAAATACAAAGCAAAACAAATGGTTCGCGGCGATAAATATTAGTGAATTAAAATATGTCGCGAAACTCGCATGCAAATATTAAAGTTGGTTTACAATATTGAAAAAGTCTTGATACGGAGTCCCAGACTTTATGACTTTTAGTTTAAATCTCCCTCTTTTTAACCTACTTTTAATTCCTTTTTGAGATGATCATATCAAAGTTTATGATAAAATAATTAAAATTCATACTAAAATCTATCTTGGGAGAAAATCCATGTGCAGCACATTGAATATCACTTTGTATGTTTTGACTAAAAGAGAGAACATTTATTTGTTTACTGCATTCTAGATTGAATTTGATATTTTTTTTTAAAATGGATTTGGGTTCCAGGCCTTTTTTTTTCATTGAGAACTTATTTTCAGTGAGAAATACACTAGATCTGAATAAGTGTCAATCAATAATTTAAACTATTTCATAAAGGAAAATGATAAAAATGCTTTCCTGATTGTATTAAAAAATGAGAGAGAGGGAGGGAGAGAGAGATTTAAAAAAAAGTTGGATGACAACTTTTTCTGCATTGCAGGGTTTTAGTCACAGGTAACTAATCCGAGATTCGCTGCACATGTCATACTGCATGTAGTAGAGTGTAACATTGAACATTTTCATGCAAGAAAACCATTGTCAACCGAGACGCATAATATAGACAGATAAAAGCAGGGGTTAGAGTCAGAGGAATCTCTGATTAACGTGCACCCTGATCTGTTCATTACTGTTTATATCCGTTTAGGTAGCTGACAATTTTCTGTAATTCGAAGTCGTAATACCGATTATGAACTACAAATACTTAAAAATTAACAGTTTAATAATTACCTGTCTGATGCAACTATATCAAACTGTCAAATACTCCGTGACTTCACTTCCCTGCTCGGAGTGTATAGAGCATGTAGAGAGTAACAGGATGCTCCACATCTATTCTTTCATTCGTTCATGATGTCATTTAACATGTTTAAGTGAAGTGGTGAAGTGCATTATTTACACAAGTTACAATACATCTGATTCTATGCTCCTGCTGACTTGAAACTTGCGCAGTTCCGTATTAAAAATAAACTTACTAGTCCTCTTTTATTGGGTCATCAATCGTGCATCACGCTAAACGTCTTTCATATGTCCGATAAATTCTTCCGAGGTTCCAGCACTTTAAATTGTAATACGATTTTCTACTGGAAATGTCCTTTGTTTGTTCCCATCATCATGTTCATGGTTTGACAGACGAAATTCATTAGCGATTGGATGCTTAGTATCGCTGGTTTAAATTCCGCCGGTTTCAAACGCTTAAGTGACTTATAAGAGTTATCTCCCTGTAATCGCAAACCTTACCTTAATTAGTAATAATCATTATCATAAGTTTCTTAAAGCCGTCAGTTAAACGTTAATTTCGTCATTAAATAATTAAGATGTTTTTACATGATGTGACATGATAACATGTGATAAAACAAAATGCATTTATTTACTCTATTTCACAAGAATAAAATTTAAGAAAGCATGGATATTATGATTAAATCTCTTATGCATACATTGTGTTTTTATACAAAAATATGATGTAAATGCATAAAAATAAATAAGCTATCTATTACAAACGTAAAATAATAATGATTATAATAACGAGTTGTTCTGATTCCCATAGAAAAAATACCCCCCCCCTTTTTTTTTCTTTGCACAGAATGGCACACACAGACGATTTTGCACAGATTCGTGTATATATATATATATATATATATATATATATATATATATATATATATATATATATATATATCAAAAATTGAAATAAAGTCTCAGTAATCGGATTACAATATTAAACAAATATAAAAAGAAAACACAAGAATCCTCCGTAAAGCTTTAGCGCTTTCATTAAAAATCTTCAGAAGCTTTACATTACAAAAATGTATACACAACGGTAACATAGTAACAATGATTATGATGTTAAACTGAGCGGAACGTTTAATGTCTAGATAGACATTAAACGTTCCGCGCAGGTATGTTAAGGCAGTACCCAGATCATATATCGGCGAATTTAGACTTTTTTCGTAAAATGTAACATTGATAAATCGGAAAAACCATAGATAAAACATTTACTATTATTATTCATTGTATAGACGTCACTGAGTCTCAGGCTAAAAGAAGCACTCCATTACGACGTCATCACGTGACGTCTATAAATAGAAAAATTGCCTTAATGAAAAAGTGAAAAGTTCAACACTACCCCGGAGATAATTCCTTTCTTTTTATGAAAATAATTATGTAAAAACATCACTGGGCCATGAAAAGTGCTGCTAGAATCCTACTCTCCTGACACAGAAAAAAATATTCCAAAGTTTCGCATGAAACATTACCAAAATTTTTACATTTTATACATATGATCAAGGAAATTTTATCAATTCATGTTAACCACACGATTCTATCAGCACTTTCAAAGTACTATAGAATACAAGCTTTAGATACAAATAAAAATTATATTTTAAAGTATGCGGCGTAGTGTTGAACTTTTGCGTCTTTGTTGCTATAGAACGACAGAGGAAGGGCTGATCGGGATTTCAAAGCACTGACTGTGTTCATTATAAGAAAACATGATAAGAATATATCAGCGTACCTGATTCTTAATCTTTAATTCCTTATGAATCACACATAACATTCACGGTATATGCCTTAAATCTCCCATTTCATATATTTGTTCACCTTTAATTTCACTCGGCAAATATTTGATCAATAGTTATGACGTCATGAATTTGGTATTTAACCCCTGTGCTAAGTAATTAGCTATTTATACCACCCAAAAACGACAAGATTTAGTTTATATTATGTTTTGAATGATTCCATTCTTTTCTTGGACCTGAAATTAAACTTTAAAGATAGATATTAAGAAATCATTATTTCTTAAGTTCACGTCATACAGCTTACTATGACGTCATATTGTAAAGGCAAGTAGGATATCTCTGGGTGTAGCTTTAACATACCCGCGCACTTAGTTTAACGTCATAATCATTGTTACTATGTTACCGTTGTGTATGCATTTTTGTAATGTAAAGCTTCTGAAGATTTTTAATGAAAGCGCTAAAGCTTTACGGAGGATTCTTGTGTTTTCTTTTTATATTTGTTTAATATATATATATATATATATATATATATATATATATATATATATATATATATATATATATATATATATATATATATATATATATATATATATATATATATATATATATATATATATATATATATAAAATACCACCTTTCCCTTCAATCCAAAAAAAGTCTGGTACTTAATAAAAAAGAAAGTCTTATCAAATACTTCTATTATCGTCCATTACATAGTTTATTATCATCAATGCCCCCTCCTTCCAATAATATTTCATTCGTTTTCATTGCAAATTCAAATAACTCTGTTTTAATACCTAATATAACAAATTAACCAACCAGGACATGTATTTGTTTGATATCCATAGCATTCTCTACCCTCAAAATGCTTCCAAGCTCCTGGCTGAGACCCGAGATTGTGATTATCGCTGTACTTAAAATAAGAAATTTGAATCTAATTTCACGATGAAAGTACATTATGTTATTTAGTTTATAGGTAACATATAAAACTTACACATGTATGCAAATGTCTTTCCTTGAACTTTGTACATATATATCTATAACATTAAATTCCAAAATCGTTTTACAGTTAACGGAATGGAGAATGGAATATATCTTTAATGGTAAAATAATGCGGGAAGGGGGTATATATCATAACATAGAGTGGGACATTACATCGACGTAAAATTTGGTAGTGATTCTGGATCCTGTTTTAAAAAGAACTTACGGCTAACACCAACATCTTTCGACAATCGTTAAATTTTGCAGAATCAATGATTCTGTTTAAAATTGCTAGCATAAGAATATATTTCTTCTTTTCTTCTAAAGAGATTAAACCATTTTCAATTTAATGTCAATTGAAAAGTTATAAGAAGAATGAAATTGTGGTCTTAATGGTAAGAGACTTAACACATTTTTTTTTTAAATAAAGTTTATTCTATAAATCAACAAACCAGTTTGATTTTAATGTGCTCAAACACGACAACATTGTACATGTAAAACGTTTAGTGTCATTATAATGTATTTTGAAATTTTTACTCGTAATAGTTCCGATATTTTACAACAAATAACTTTGTCAAAGTTGCGTTGTTTTTTATTTTTCATGAGGTAGAACTTTAATTTGAACGAATTTTAATATTCTTTCAAAGAATTCTTTATGTCAGTTTGGGCAACATTCGTCTAGTGACTCGGGAGAAGTTGTAAATGTGAAAATTTTACAGAAAGATAGAAGGACAAACGATGGACAGCAGGCGAAAAGAAAAATTCAGTTGAAACTTTAAGGGTGAGGTAAAAATGGTAGTCTTCGATTTACAGCTATTTATGAAAGGACTTTTACAGTTTAATTATCTAGAAAATACAGGACACATGCATCAGATCCTGGTATGGAAGTGCAACTTCCATTAAAATTTGAAGAACTTCAGTTACTTAGGAATCTAACCTGACCATGTTTAGGTGAGCCTAAAATAAATTCTTTGTTCTTTTTTTTCTTTTATACAGCATATCGTAATCATATTTAATAAGGATGCCTATGCGATACTTACCAAAAATTTTCTTTTTTGGCATATACTCTGTAAAAAAAGAAGTGTTTTTAAAATAGACAAATTGCAACAAATAAAAACACTCTAAAGCGTTTTGAATTTTAACCCCTTGTGAAGTGTTTAAGTAATGAACACGTTACATTGTTTACATATGAGTATTAATATTTAAGTATTTCTTTCTTATTCTGTATAAATAAAAATAAATTCATAACACAAAATGTTTAAAGATTTAACACTGAATAAACACAAAGAGTTTGCTAAATAAACAGCGTGCGTGCTTAAAACTTAAATATCTCATGTATTATTTATAAACACGATCAATTTAATCACTTTATATATATATTTTTTTTATTTTTATTCGATAAACAGATAATAATTATTTAAACATGTTTATACGTCAGTTTTTTAAACATATCATTGTGTTTATTTTACCACATAAATTAACAGTAAAACGTGTATTAGATTTCATCATTTTTAATTGAAAAAAAAACCCATAAAAATGTACAAAACAAACTGTTCTTCAGGATGATGAACATGAACATAAAATAAATGGTTTAATGTTTAATCGATATTCAAACTTTATAAACAATTATTTCATAAATCAACACATTTGCTAACATATATACATAAATCGATTAAAGTTGAAATATAGACGTACCAAAAACTAGCATGAACATTTAAAACCTGCTAACAATCTGAAATTCAATAAAATTGGTGGCCAGGAGAAATACATATATTATCGCTTTATAATACAAATTATTATATGACTACATACGCCATATCTTTCTGATTTGCTGAGATCCAAAAAATACCACATTATATTTACCTGCACGAGACCTTCGAGGTTGTTTAACGTCCCTCTCGAGAATTTTTCACTCATATGGAGACGCCACCACTTGCCGGTGGAGAGCTGCAAATTTTGACCTATGCTCGGCATTCAAGACCATTGAGCAGTGAGTGATCTTCTTCCTACCAGCACCTACTGCGACAAGGGACCCCGGTTTATACGATCTGATCCGAAGGACCGGTCCCACAGTAGGATTCGAACCCGCAACGTAAGGATCAACTCCTTACTCCGCGACTCAAGAGCAGACGCTCTTACCAATGACGACCTTCGAGGTGAATATAATGATATATTTTCTCTACGTTGATCTAAAAATAGATTGAGAAATTCCAAATTGAAACAAATATTTTTTATTGAAAGCTATTTCACTTGCAACCGACTTCCACTCAGGATAACATAACAAGGGAATATAATTTAAGGTGGGGTAGTTAGGGGCGGGTGGGGGCAGTAGAAGACCTTCTCCTCTCCCTTCCAAAACAATAATTTTCCGAGCGAAATTTTTTGTTTTAATTTGGACTAAAAATCTTCATTATAGTCTGGTCCCCCGGTAATGGACCTTTATCCCCCAAGCCTACCCCCCCCCCAAAAAAAAAGAAATGAAGTTAAAAGAATTCCCCTTTTGTGGAGGTTAATCAAAGATTTATTCAGCTCTCATTTTCCCCTGATAATGCCGCTTCCCTTTTCAAAATATATCCTACAAAAGAGTCTGAAATTATTTGGGCTTTTTTACAACAACTAAACTAGATTTTAAAAATTACAAATTAATACAACTTGTATTGCTTATTTAACCCTACTTCTCTTATTGCATTTGATTAGGACTTCAGCAAATTTAAATAAGTAAGATGCCGTTAACTGCTTAACAAATCTGTATCATTTAATCACTGAATGATATAATAAAACATTTTTAGTTTTTTTTAAAAAGCTAATAACAATGATTTATCCACATTCGAAGTACAGTATTTACCTCACTCTTGGGACTCAGTGAATATTGTACTCCTCAGGTGGCTAAATCATCGTATTTACCTCAAAAATGTTAATAATCGTATAATATTATTTTTCAGGAGAAAAGAAATTGAAACATTATTTTAAAAAATGTCAGGATGTCTTACAATCGTATTAATAAACTAACAAATACATTTATAAATAATAAAAAAAACTGAAGGTGTTATTTGTTGCCTGTGTATGGGATACATATGTATTTCATTGACAAATCTAGTTGTACGTGTAAGTTTTCTTCATTAACATTCGGAGTTTTAAGCAAATGAAGAAATTTTCGGACTTTTGACCTTTAAACGACTAATTCATTTAATACTTTTGCAAACTACACAATAGCTGTTAGTAAGGGCGGGGTATTTTATTATTATTATAAAATTTATAAAGCCCTAAATATAATTAAAATTACTCTAAAACGCTTAAACATTACAATAAAAATAAGAATTTACAATAATTAACACATAAATAAGAAGTAAGATTGACTGATTGATTGTACGTTGCTTTACGTTCCGTTTGAGAATTTTATATTCATATAATAAAAACCTCACCATATACTTGTGAAGGGCTTCAAATTTAGACCTTTACTCGGCACTCAGGGCCATTGAGCAGTGAGGGTTCTTTATCGTGCCAACGCCTACCGTGACACGGGGCCTCGGTTTTTAATGTTTCATCCGAAGGACCCGCAACTTTCACTTAAAAGGGCCGAATGCTTGGCGAAGGAACAGTTGTGATTCTAACACACGACCTTCTGATCACGGAGCGAGCGTTCTTCCAGATGTGCTACCGTTACGGTCTAAGAATTAAGAAAGCAACATATAGATACTTAAAAAATTATACAAAAATTGATCCTAAAGTAACCATTATCATATAATAGTCTAACCGAGTTAAACAGTCTTTTCTGCTTATGTGTAAAATTCAGGTTCGTCTGCAACGAATTGAATTGATCTCCAGTTGATCGTTCTTCAAAATTTTATTCTACCTAAATGGTTCTACTTCCTTCTTCTCCTCAGAAATATCCTGAAAATAAATAGATAAAAAATATTCATTAGCAAGTTCAGTAAATTACTCTAAAAGAGAATGCATTGAGATCGAAAAAAATAATTTGTAATTCTTCATGCCAATTATAATTATAAAATAAATACAGAGAAACAAGTTTGAAAAGAAAACTGCAGTACAAATAAATCATTTAAGTAAAAAACAGTATATACACTGAATAATTACATGTACCTGTCAGAGCAGCCAAGCAGGAATAATTTAAAGAAAAAAGGGGGGCAGCGCAAGGCATTTTCGATCATCTAAACAACACATTCCCCAAAAATTTAAAGTCTCCTTAAAAGATACGGGGGGGGGGGGTGTTAAAATTTTTGTTGTACTTCCCTAACAAAAAAATACTATAGATAACTATAGTTTACATGGTTAACTATAGTAAATCAAAGTTCCAAAATTTTCACTATAGTAGATCAAAGTTCCAAAGTTTTTACTATAGTAAATCAAAGTTCCAAAGTTTTCACTATAGTAAATCAAAGTTCCACAGTTTTTACTGTAGTAAATCAAAGTTCCAAAGTTTTCACTATAGTAAATCAAAGTTTCAAAGTTTTTATTATAGTAAATCAAAGTTCCAAAGTTTTCACTATAGTAAATCAAAGTTCCACAGTTTTTACTGTAGTAAATCAAAGTTCCAAAGTTTTCACTATAGTAAATCAAAGTTTCAAAGTTTTTATTATAGTAAATCAAAGTTCCAAAGTTTTCAATATAGTAAATCAAAGTTCCAAAGTTTCACTATAGTAAATCAAAGTTCCAAAGTTTGACTATAGTAAATCAAAGTTCCATAGTTTTCACTATAGTAAATCAAAGTTCCACAGTTTTTACTGTAGTAAATCAAAGTTCCAAAGTTTTCACTATAGTAAATCAAAGTTTCAAAGTTTTTATTATAGTAAATCAAAGTTCCAAAGTTTTCAATATAGTAAATCAAAGTTCCAAAGTTTCACTATAGTAAATCAAAGTTCCAAAGTTTGACTATAGTAAATCAAAGTTCCAAAGTTTTTACTATAGTAAATCAAAGTTCCAAAGTTTTCACTATGGTAAATCAAAGTTCCATAGTTTTTGCTGTAGTTAATTAAAGTTTCAAAGTTTTCCCTATACTTAATCAAAATTTCAAAGTTTTTTCATTAGTTTAACAACTTTCGTATTTTTATAATTTTTTTTGATTTTGAAGCCCTTTTAGGGGAGGGGGTGGATATGGGGTTGGTTGGGGTTGGTTTTTGTTGTACATCTTTATTTATATATACAAAATAGTTAATTCAAATGCAATATTTACATTTATAAATTAAAAAAAATACACGCTGGCTGAATTTAATGAAGCAGATATTTTGATTCTAAATGACATTTTTTTTATGATATATTTAAAAAAAAAATACTTACGTTACATCTGCATAACATTAAAATTAAATATATTGACATAAATATTGTTCTTTTATCGGCCCAAGCGACAACCTTTACATTAAGGGTCCTCCACACCCCGTGACTTGTGACGTATATCGAGAAAAAATACTTTTACTTCCGGTTTTATATAGTTTGTGCACTGACGATTTGACTGGCACCGCCTGTAAGAGAGTCTTATAAACGCTTTAGATATTAAGGTTTTGTCAAAGGAAGAGTATGCAGTCAACCGAGAGCGACACCCTGATCATAAACAATGAACACATGGCATGATCACGCCGTGACCGAAAGAAGAAAAAGTGTCGATCTTTTTCAATAAAAAACAGCTGACATTTGAGATTTTGTTGTATAATGATTCGTAAATAACAGGTATATCTACTCGAAAACGTTTAAGTTTATTATACTTTCAGGCTAATAAATCCATTGCGATATCGTCAACGAGACTCTTGTGAAAAGTTGATATTGTTGTACACTGATTTGTGCGTTTCAATAATACCTATCTCATTGTTTGTTTATAAATATTGATAAAGTGTGCATTTCTAGTTTTGCTCATTTATATCTGTCCTGTTCAGTTGTGAATAACGAGTTACTGAGTACATGTATGATGACGTATGCGGAGACTTACCAAAGTTTTTGAGTCCTGGGTAACAGGAAAGATAACTCTCAAAACGGAACTTTGATACCACAGATTTTGAAAATAATTTTTCCTTTTCAATAAATTTTATTTTGATTCAATTTTTTGCTGTAATTTAATTCATTAATGTTTCTTCTATACTATCAGGAATCTTCCATAATTTTTTCTCCATGAATTTTAGAGTAAATGAGTTATATTTATTTTTTATAACTTTGATTAATTTTTTAAAAAAATATCCTCGGTGATAAAATTAAGTTTTTGTGGTTGTTTTTTAGGCTTAATAATATATTCCAGGAGAACACAAAATTTGTTGTGCTACTTATAAAAACTCGATGGGGAAAAAATCTTAAAACTTATGAAATTAAATTTTAAAAAAATCTGTGTAAATTATATTTCAATTCTTGGCCAGTTTTAAAGGTTGATATGCTTGTTAAAAGTAATGCTCAGTAATATGAGAACATAAGTTGGGGGTGTGTGGAGGACCCTTAAAATTCATATCTTGTACATTATTCTTTTAGGGGAGGGGTTGGGTTATTAAAATGTTCTCTAAACCTTTTATGAATCTTAAACTTGAAATATCATAAAATGTAAAGAATGGGAATCAAAAACATAATTCCATGGGATTTATCGTACTTAATCAAAGTTTTAACTATCGTAATTCAAAGTTCCAAAGTTTTCACTATAGTAAATCAAAGTTCCAAATTTTTTACTATAGTAAATCAAAGTTCCAAAGTTTTGACTATAGTTAATTAAAGTTCCAGAGTTTTTACTATAGTAAATCAAAGTTCCAAAGTTTTCACTATAGTAAATCAAAGTTCCAAAGTTTTTACTATAGTAAATCAAAGTTCCAAAGTTTTTTTTTTCTTTGGTACTATAGTTAACTATAGTAAACTATAGTTAACTATAGTTTACTATATTATTTTTTTGTTAGGGTTGCGCGAAGTATTGCTGTTTACACTTCATGTATGGCCAGCACAAATAATGAAAATGCGTGATAGGGAGCATAAGTTTAATCAAGGACAGGTAATTTGGTTATATTTACTTAAATTTTAGATTCGAGTCGAAAGAATTTTAGTAGGAGACCCATGATTAGTGTAGGTCAGAAAACAGGAAACAACGATGTGTTGGGGGATGGCTGTTTTCTTTGAAATGCCCTTGAAACTCACCTCTTTAGGTTAAGTGTGACCTTCGTTTGAAATCATTTTCCTTTGTCATGTAATTTTTGCTTCTTGGGATTCAGAATAACAGATGAGCGTCCCTAAAAATTAAATAGATATCACAAATACTAAGGCCAAATAAAAAAAACATGTTTGGTTCCGGTTACCCGACCTTCCCTATTTTATACCCCCGACCCTAAACTTTTTTTTGGCAATTTTCATATTTTTTCCGGAATTTCCCCCGATTTCCATCAATGGCTCCAGTTTTAGTTTCAGCAATGACGGCCTCCTTGCAAAACATATATAGTGCAAGTGTTTAATAGTGTTAAATCCAAAGCAAGCTAGCATGTAGGTGTCCCCTACCAATATTGACTAGTATATTATAACACCACATCTAAATGCCATTTGCAAAGCAGTGATAGGTAGTATTTAGAAAAAATTAAGAAAATTATTTTGTTAAAAAAAAACCAAAAAAAAAAAACCCTACCTACCTACCCTAATGTTTTTGGAAGTGTAACCGGAACCACACATATTTTTTTGTTTGGACTAAAAGACTACAAATGAAATATTTTGTTGTCTACCGCTCACATACATGACCGTATTGCACTCAGTCAATAAATATATTAGACATATATTTTCATAAATGAAAAACAGTATAAATCTCTTAGATATTTACCATTTAATTATTTATTCATTTTATATATTTAGAAATGTATAAATACCTCCTGTTTCCTTGTTACATATGGTGTTTCATGTCAGTATATGCGTGACTCATCGTCTTCTCTGTTCAAATGGCATGTTATGACATAATCATTTTGCGTCATTTTCTATCATAACGTATTAAACACTGGCGTTTATTTTGCAATTCTTATATAAATACTTTTCATTTATCATTAAATGACGGTTAAGAAATGAACACCCGAGTTAAACATCCGTGATTTGAATATTGATAAAATTAATAGAATCGTCATAGTATTCATTCTCTATCCCCTTAAACCTTCTATGAAAATAAAGACTTTTTGGTACAAAAATTAATATTAATTAATGATGAATATAGTTGCTTTCTGTATGATCTAAAGTCAAAGTTTTATCTGACTATTCATATTTTCTTGTGTCCAAAAATATCCACTATTATGTACGGAATACCTACATAATTTAAGACATTATACAAATGGCAAATACACACAGCAATATTGAGAAGCAACACCTAATTAATTTCTAGTTTGATGAATATGAACATTACATGTTTAAGATGGATTATTAAACAGTCTGCTTATTAAACATTAGTTTAAATACTCAGTGTTTACGAGTATATACATAACGCTGATGTTCTGTATTTAAAAAGACTGTGTTTAATTAAGGAATGTTTTTAAGTTTTGTGTGAGTTATTGGTGTGTAAATCATACAGACTTGTCACGTAGGCATATATCATGAAGCGCGTTAGCGCTTCATGAAAAATATGCCTACGTGCAAGTCTGTGTGATTTACACACCAATAATTCACATTAAACTGAAAAACATTCCTTATATTTACATTTTACAAGTTCAAAAGCAACAATATTATGCTCAATATTTGAATTTCTTGCTGCCCTATATCGTTACATTTTTTATTAACGTCTCTGTTGCCTCATTGTGATGTCACTTTACCGCGAGTTTCACCATGTATATTTCTACGCGTGAGTATACACAAAGATGAACTTCAAATCAATTGCACAGTTGGCTTAGTAGAAAAACATAACAAATGTAAATATTTGTAAAACACGACTGTTTAAAAATTAAACACAAGTTAAACATCACTTTTTAAGTTTATGTTTAAATATGTTTCAAAGGAAATTTTTAAAATTAATTGCAAAAAGATTTTAAAATGTGTCGAACTAAATGTCTTGCTCTTTGTTATATTTTAGTATCAAACATACCTTTTATTTTTTGAATTACTTGTTTTCTTGGTGTATCTCCTTCGGTTTCATCCCTCAGTTTTTCCAAGGAATGACGATCAGGGATGGGGTCAACTGTTTCCTCCCTCAAAATATCCACTTGTCCTTGATACTTGTTTCCGTTCTTTAGGAAAGAATCAAGGACCACAATTGCATGTCTGACAATTTTCAAGATATCGTTGAAATCAGCACTGGAGAGGGTGAGACTGTCAGTCATTTTTAAACAAAACTTTCTGTAATAACGGATTCTTTCAATGCTGGCAGATAGAGATCTGTCACTGTCTTCTGGATATTCTCCCCAGCCTTTACTGGGCGGAGGTAGGTCACAAATGTTTCTTAGCAGTGTGTACAGTAATGTAATGTCCATATCATCATAGTTTCCAGTATAACTACCATCTTCAGGTAAAATAAGTTCTCTTTGTGATCCTGACACACACGAGAAATATCTCCTGTTTTTTTTCAAGACGTCTGATAATGTTGCCGGTGGTACAAAGTGACGTAAAACATCACGTAGTCCATCAGTACAAGGGCCAAGGAAAAGTCGATACGCTCTGTAAACATTAATCGTTCCCTCGGTATCTGTAGAGGTGGCCATGGGTTTTATCTGATGCTTCTCTGAAATTAAATTTAAAATTTTAACTTGCAACAAACAGAACTACTACTCATATTAAAACATAACATTTTTTTCTTTATAATTGAAAGTCTTCCAAGAAATGGGTATATTCAATTTTTATGCATAATTTTGTATTTTTTCTCCCTTCTTTTATCTCTGCTTCTGTGTTTAGTCATAGCTACTTATTGTTTACATAGTATCCATGGAATTGCGATACCTGACATGTATTTTACTCTACGTGTCGTTTTCCTGTTTTTGTGCATTATGCATTCGAAGGTTTGATTTGAAGTGTTTTATGTTCTGATTAAGTTAAATTAATTAGAAAAGTGCCCATGAAATAAAACGGCTTCGAGGCTTATTGGTATCTAAGTAGCCATATGGGAAAGCAAGGAATGGGCTTAAAGTAGCCGCACAGCGGATCCTGAGGTTGTACAGGTTTGAAAATAAGAATCCTGATTGTAACAAGCTTCCATTCAAATGCAAGTATAATGAATAAAATGTTGTACAGGCATTTTAAGAAGATAATAAAAGCGTGAAACATTTCGTTTCATACATTGATATTGCCCCCCCCCTTTATATATATATATATATATATATATATATATATATATATATATATATATATATATATATATATATATATATATATATATATATATATATATATATATATATGTGTGTGTGTGTGTGTGTGTGTGTGTGTGTGTGTGTGTGTGTGTGTGTGTATTAGGGATGACAATTTCAAATCGGTTAACCGATTACTCGGTCGGAGTGATAGTAATCGGTTAGAGAATCTGTAATCAATTAGTCGGAAAAATGATATTTGTGTAAATTAGCTGATCGGAGTTAATTAAGGCTCTCTGGTTGGACATCATGGGGATAATTGGTCTGAACTCTCGACCTACGGAATATTTTTTCTAGCAGTACAGGAACAGCGCGCTAGGCAATTTAAAAAAACAAACTTGCCATCTAGGCAATTTAAAAACAAAAACAAAACAAAACTTGCTTTCGATGCCGATGGAATTCTCGCGGCGCTGTCCTACACTACACGGTCATTGAGAATGGAAGTGAGATACAGTTATTTGGACATTAGTTTTATTAGAGGATCGTTACCAATACGTATTGTAATGAATTAATTTTATTTATAAAGCATATTATAAATCAATTCATTACAATGCGTATCCTGGAAAAAATTGCAGGATCAGCGCCTGTTTTTATTATATGAAAACAAACCAAAGCTGGTACTACTGTTATTTAACACAAATGTACAACATTTCAATGCGTATATGAATTATATTATAGGATATGTAGGGGTCACTTAGTCAATTTTAAGGAAATATAGGTATTTTTGTTTATTTTTATAAATATGAAAACAAAACATTTCTTGCGCATCGGTTATATAACACAAATAAAATATTTCAATGCTTATATGAAATACGAAATCCATAGTTTATCTTTGAAAAGTTTCTTTTTACCCCTTTTTTGAAAGATGTCGATTTATAAAAAAAAAAAAGTCCCCAATTATTAAATTATGTCTAAAACAAAAGTATATCTTTTTTTCATAAAACACAAATCATGTTATAACAATACTTATGAATCAAAATACTTTATCATATTAACCAATTTATCTTTTAATATACGGTAAAACACTCACCAATCGAAAATAATTCTTCGGTAACGTATCTAAAGAATGAATGGGCTAGTAGGTATTCCGCTTATCAGTTGGAATTAAACTTCAACCAGTAACAGGTGGGTTCACCCTAATTACATGTTCGCCCTGAGTGTGTTTGCGACAAGTAGTTTCACCCCATTTTTATACAGGTAATATATGGTGGACCCTCGGGTAAGATTTCGGTGTTTTGCACCAAATACCCGTATGTAATTGAGTCTTATAGTAGCCATAATGTAATATGTTAAAGGTGCAAGCGTTAAGGTAAGCATGGATACCTTCGTGTGTCAGAAGAATGACAGTTGTAGAGATTGCGAAAAAGTTTGCACTTTAAGACATCTTTTTTTTAATCATTCATCTTAGCAATAAACTACGGAGATAACAAATACTAATCAAACTCAAAAGTCGATTGAAACAATACAAATCGGGAGCAGAGCGCAAACGCAGACCCCCCAAAAAAAAATCAGAGGCGGATTCAGGTGCCATGAATGCCCTGTCGATTGGTGTCGCATAGTATTTGATCCGTAGGGACCTAATACGATAACATATAATAAAAGGTCCGCCCTCGGTCTAGTGTACGAATTTTACGCCTCTATTCATTCGAGATTAATTGAACCGTCTCATTCGAAAAGGGCCCTTAAGGTGAAAATTTTCAAAATTGACTTTTCAATGGATTATGATAAATTTTAGTGTAAAATAACCAAATATAAAGTTTGATTCATATATTCAGAATAATTACTGAGATATAGGGAATCAAAGGTTAAGAAAATGTTAAAATTACCTTGTAAAATGACGTAAAAAAAGATGTTCAAACTGACGATTTTATATCAATACGTATCTGATTGGGGAAAAAACCTTACGTTATCACACAAAAACATACATGAAAATATTATGCATAAATCCCCTGCTTTTATTTACATTTTTTTATACATAATAAAACATTATTTACTAGGAATTAAATAAAGGCATGTTGCATTGGAGGGAGTGGGGTGTGCATACATAATTTTTTATTGGTAATTGATTGATATAGAATGAAGATGTTCACTGAATGGCTAATTGCACCCACCTCTAACAACCCCACCCCCATTTTTTGTAGCAAAGTCAAATCTTCCCATATTAATGCATTTAAAAAAAAATCCTGGTCATTTTTTTTCGTTGCAGCATTTACTTTTTTCTCATTTATTTTTTTTTACGGCTGGTCCAAGACTTAAACAAATTATACTAGATTTTATTCTCAAATTTCAAGAAATATATATCTTAGGAAACACATTAGTCTCGTTCAACCAGAAGCTAAGCTGTCTTCATAAACAGTAAAACCGACGGTTCTATACTTGAATGAGACAACAAACACATTGACCCGTAAATGACCGTGACGAAGGCAAATCGTCATTTATCGCGTTTATAAACACAAAGTAAATATTGTTTTGAAAAAAAAAATCAGATATTTTCTTCATTAAATTTATGCTTTTCGAAGAATCAACCTTTTCAAACTGCGTCATTTGCTACATGTAGAGCTGAACAAAATCTTAATCCTTTATGCTGGGAACGGTTTAAGATTTTTCTTTTCATTTATTGTAAAGTATTTCACTTCGGATAATATGAATTTGTGTTAAAAGGGATGTGTACATGTAGAGGTATGTATCAATTATGTGCATGTACGATCGTTTTCAATGTATGAAAAATCGGATAAAAAAAACTAGCACCGAATTATATCAGCAAAATTTAAGGGTCATTCTCTGTAAGCATCAAAGAACTTAGAAAAAGGTTGGAAATGGTACATCACAGATTTGGCTGATATTTTGCATGTAATGTAGAAATGCCATGTATAGATCATATTTGGGGTCAACAGACAAATTTGAGTACCGGTTGCCATGGTTACCGAAACCGCCATTTTTAGCTCATAAATGAGCAGCATTCTACTAAAATTATACCAACTTCATCTTAATTTTTTATTTTCTACACATTTCATACAGGATTGACAGTTACCTATTCTGATGTATTATTTCTAGAAGTAACTACCGCAATTAGTGTATTTATTCAGTAGTTGGTCATAAATGAATGATCTTTCAATGAAAAGTGTCAATTTTTACAAATTTAACAAATTTTGAAAAATGCAGATTTTTGGCATTTTCTACAAATAATAGCAAAAAAATGCAGGCACTCCATAGCAAATGACCACCATCATGTAAAAGTTCATTCCATACTAAACAAAATATAAAATTTCTAGAGTGGTAATATTTCTTAAAATAAAATAAAATGAAAACAAAAATGGTTGCTATGGAGAATTTGGATTAATTTGTAGAATCTATATTTGACTGGTTTTTTGTACATATCTGTTTTCATTAAATCCTTAATGAAAAAATAACTCTTTATTTTACCTTTTCATTTCACTCAAGATTTAAACAAAATAGAAATCTGAAATTTAAAAAAAATACCATGTTGCTATGGCAACCAAATAGTTCAGGAACTATTCAAATAATTATTGATATTAACAATATAAAATAACCATAGCCACATTGCATTATATTTCTTTTTCTGAATCAATAAATAAATCAAATTAATCAACTTTATCATTTCACTTCATTACAATTCATAATTTTAAAAAAACAGTTGCTTTGGCAACCAAATAGTTCAGGAACAATCCCTATTATTATTGATATTATCAATGTACACATCGTTGAATGTTATGTTTCTTCTTCAATAAAATAAATCATGCTAATTAACCTTGTCATTTCAGTTGCATTAAAATAGAAAAATAAAATAAAAATAAAATAGAAATTCATTAAAAAAAAACCCAGTTGCTTTGGCAACCACATTATCATTGTTCAGGAACAGTCCGTATTATATTCATATTATCAAAATACAAAACTAGAGACTCAGTGCTTGATCAACTTCTAATTACGCACTTACCCTCACATACACAGAAGAACACTTACATTAATAAAATACAAATATATCAAAATTACTGCAACAGGAGTGGTTTTGCACTATGTTGTTTCCATGGAAACAAACAATAAATGGATGTATAAGCAATAACTGTCCATATAAAATTCAATGGAAATTCCCTTTCTCATCCTTTTTTGCAGTAACCCCCCCCCCCCTTGAAAGTCAATTTTATGTGCCTCATATTTTGCAATACAAAATATGGTTGGATGGAAGGCAGAAAGGAGAATGGAACAACCAAAAATGCACATGACAAGTTATATAATTTGTCATGTGCATCTTTGGCTGTTCCATTCTCCTTTTTTGATGGAGGGCAGTAAGAAGAATGGAATAACCAAAGATTCACATGACAAATTACTGTAAACCAACTATTATTCGCGTCATCTTTTATTTGCGATTATTCATGTTGAAAACAATCCGCAACGATTATTTTTCGTGACTGAGGAAATGTCCTTTACAAATATATAGCAAGATAAATGGTTCGCGGCGATTAATATTCGCGAGTTAAGATAGGTCGTGAAAATCGCAGATATTTTTCGCACGTGAATGAAAATTAGTTAACAGTATATAATTTGTCATCTTCATCTTTGTTGTTCCATTCTCCTTTCTGCCCTCCATCAGTTTACATTTTTGCTCATGTAAAAAGAAACTGTTGAAGATATAATTGTCTATCATCAAACACTGATTAATTTTGGTAATCACAATTCAAACATTTCAAGATTTTGTGATGTTGACCCTCCCTTTTCACTGCATTGCTATTACATTTCCTAAAATGTTGATTATACTCATTGACTCTGACATTGACCTTGACCTAATTTTGCATTGACCTTGCTACCTTGAATTTCATACAACTTGAAGACAGAACTTCAACCATGCTAATGTTCGACTCTGAAATCATTATTCATGACTTTGACCTAACTTGATCAATTTTTCTACTGGCCAGAGACTATCCTCCCTGCAGGTTCAGTCAGACTTCAATATCACTTGGTACATCAGTAAACTAAATCAAGAATCATTTTATTTATAAGAATAAAATTTTGAGTCAAGGAGCTTCTCTTTTTTTTAATTATAATAACAAACTAGTAGTCTTGTTAGAGACACATTGTACATGTATTTTGATTTTAGGCCAAAAAATTGATAGTCTTGTTTCCTGCTACCAGCCTGAAAAAAATAGGTAGGAAAATTATTTTACTTTTTCCCGACAGCTTTTTTTTTTTGGATATGAACTAATACAGATCAAATTAAACATGTCACAGGTCAATATTGTCTTTTAAAATTAAATTTCATGTCTTTTGATGCACAACTCAAGTGGTATATTTTGAAAGTCCATTTTGAAACATAGAATTTCATGAAATGCTTGTTTTGTGTTAACACGGAAACCAATTACGGTGATAGAATGATGAAATTCCCTATTTTTTTCTTCCAAAACTAAAACTTTAGCGTTGGGAGCAAAAAAAGGTCGGATGGGTAGCAGGAAACAAGACTAATTATTTTTTTTGGCCTTAGTTAAAATTATTAAAGTTATGTTAAAAAAACTACATATTCTTGCTGGCATGCCAAGAAACAAGAAACGGAACAATATGAAATTCTGACTTTAATGAAAAATTACTCTCATGAACTAGAGGGTACTCTTTAACACAAATATGTATTTACTATAAAATAATACGACTAAAACAATCCTTCACTTCTAATTAGGCATCAAGTAGCATCCCCATTATGCTTATTGTCAATAATGGTTGCATAATTTCATGAAAAAAAAAATTATTTTGTGAATCTTCAATATAAAAAAAAACTCTCTTTTCATCTGTCCGGATTCTGCATTTTAGATGATTTCACTTGTGCAATCGCATAATGTCATTGCAAATTTTTTCTCGGTTTTGATTATTTCTTTGTAAATTCACCATATTAAGCATAAATTTCTCAGTTCCAGATGAGTATTCCAGCAATTTTGTGCACTGTTCCCTAAAAAAAAACAACATATAGATCAATTAGCATTTACATACATAAACACTTTAAAAAAAGCAAAAAAAAAACCAAACAAACAAACAACAAAAACCCAGAGCCATTAAATGCAAATAATGCAGCAAACATTGACAACTAAATGCATCAATTTAATTATACAAAAATATAGCTTCAATCACCCCCCCCCTTTCTTTTCCATATTTTAAACAAAAGCAAATCTCCACTACACTCTATACACTAGATTATTTGAAGTTAAAATGAACATTTCAGCTTTTGCATTACCGAGATACAAAAATTTATATTTTGATTCTTTATATCAAATTTTATAAGGATATCTCATTAATTACAGAATTCTATTAAGTGTGAAGTAACTAGTACTGTTTTAATAATGAAAATTTCTTTCTATATTTTAAACTTTCTTACGTAGTTGCAATTATATAATGTAATTAGAGATGATAAAACAAATTGAAAAGTTTTTTTTCTAATTTTATATAGTTAGTTCTTAAATGAAATAGCACATGACACTACTCCCCCCCCCCCCCCTCCAAAAAAAAAATCCATACAAACAAACAAAATTAAGCCCTGAACACACTGAAACCTACAAAACCTGCAATGTTGTGTTTTGTTTAGCAATGTGATGATTTTACATGTGTTTACATTCTACCTGGATCAACATGTAAAAACAGTCAATGATTGAATGAATGCAAGACAGTAACTATAATATATTGTTAACCGCGCCTCCTCCCCCTTTATGCAAACACACACTGAAATTTGATGTAACTTTAAAACCAATGTAGATTTTATCATATATGCTGTATGGATAACATAATTTTCAACAACAGTCAGATATATATAATTATTATATGCAGGTTGAAAACTTTCAACACGATTAGGCCTTATTAATTATTTTTTTTAACAATTGAATTCAAATGTCATTGATATTTTTTTTTGATACTTTGATTTTTCTTTCTTATAGATATCCATACACTGTTATTAATTAATTTACTTATAATTCACAAACGCATGAGTTATGAGTAAATATTGACAAAGGTAAATAATTTTTACAGGTTTTTGTACTTTGATACTTGCCTAGTAATCTTACTACTGCCAGGTATCTTCCAAATCAACATCACGGCCTTAACACCAAACGCAACTTAATTGTAGCTCTGGAATCCATGTAACTGATGCTGCTTTCTTATAAACATTTTGTGTCCAATGCTTCTATTGTTCATGCAGTGCATCGGTACGTGTCACACTTGGAATTTCAGTAAGGTGAAATCCATTTTCAGGCTTTTCACGACCAAACACATATATTTCTCAGGCACAGCAAGGCCTGACCAAACATTTAACTTCAAGTAATACAAAATACTATACAAAGTAGGTTTAAAATGACTGAAAATATCCAAAACAGACAGATTTAACTCCTCTGAATCATGTTCTGCTCTCTACTTTCACTTTCATTTTCTTGAAATTTGGCTGAAGATTTCCGAAAAGGGAAACAACTCTTGGTGAAAAAGTATGTAATTTCAGAGATTTTTACAAACTTTACAATTGATTTATTTTCTTAAATCAAATATTACCACTCCAATTTTTTGATATGTTCGTAATAATTGTTAAGGGTAAAATTAGGAGCATCAAAATATTCCACTAGTGCCTGCGTTTTTTAGGTACACTGTTATGTTTTCCCCACCTTTTCATCAGCATTTTTTGACATTACCTTGCATTTCTTGGCAGGTCCAAAACTTTTTTTGCAGTTTTCTTGTTTAGAAAATACAATTCACAAATAATTTTAAAGATAAAAATTAATAACATCATTTAAATTCATCAAATAAATATTAATGTGGTGAAATGACCTTTGTTGTTATTTCCCACATATGTGCAAACATAGGTTACCTGTTGCCATGGAAACAATGCCAATTGATCAATTGCAATACTATTTTTTTAAAATGGGCTTATAGTGTAATTATGTCACCAAGTTTGAACAAAATCGGTGAGAGTCTATTTCCAGCCCATTTTGATGCTTACAGAGAATGACTCTTAATATTCAATATTGGAAATGTCCATTTATATGGAACTTAGCTCTAAAATTCATATTTTCTTTTATTCCTGATATTTTATTGGCTCTAGATGATATAAACAACAATGAAAATAAGTTGATAGAGCTCAAGTAAAAATTATACAACATATACAACATACGCAATTTGCATTTTATGACGTTATCTTTACCGGCGTTTTTCTCATTATGGAGTCAAAATAACATAAGGGCCTTTTCCCATGGGACGGCTCAATTGTTAAATTATTTTTTTAATTTTTTAAAACTATTTAAGAACATATAGTACAGTAGTATCTCACCCAGCAGAATGTAGTAAACGAAAAGTACAATATTAATACGAAAATTTAAAAAAAAATTGTTATTTGAGTTGTTTTTTTTTCTATTATTAATAAAAAAAATATTGGTTATTCTTATGATTAATATTGTAGTCAATAATTAGAGGGTCCAAACGGAGATTATTAACCGTTATCATCAAACTTACATGCATTATAGCGTGGACCCTGAGGTCCACGCAGAAATATATCAGCAGAGTTAAACCGGATGCCATGGGCTTACGTCAGGCTACGCATGCGCTAGTATGCTAGAGAGTTCTCCTCTAAGACAACTTGTCCTTAGAACAATGTCAGGTCCCAGCCGTTATGGGTTGCATGTATCGAAATAACCCGATGTTTTAATGACAAAACTGTATGATATACCCTAACAGAAAAATACTATAGTAAACTATAGTTAACTATAGCTTACTATAGTTAACTATAGTAAATCAACGTTCCAAAGTTTTCACTGATGTAAATCAAAGTTCCAAAGTTTTCACTATAGTTTTTACTTTGGTACTACAGTTAACTATAGTAAACTATAGTTAACTATAGTTTACTATTGTATTTTTTGTTAGGGTACAATCGGGGATAAAACTTAACAATTTTGCTATGAAAGTACAATCACTCAAAGTAGGCAGATCAATATAGAAAATGTTAACGAAAGGTTAACCTGTGCCACCTTTCAGAGTAACTATGCAATGAACATGTCCATGGATGCATTGACGGTTGTTGTAACAAGAAAAGATATGGGTTACCCCATATCCAAGACATTCGACTTTTATTTTACTCCAATTTTTCACTAAAATAACTGCACATGTTATGAAACTGGTGTATAGTTCTTCATGTCCGTAGCAAATACTGTCACCAGTCTAAGCGTCTCTAGCAAACAGACACACACCTGTGCTTGCAAGACCAAATAGCCTAGGTCTACACACGTGCGATGATATTGTCAATCGCATCTTCTAATACCTTTTTGGCGAGCTCGGAAAAAAACGTTGTTCTGCCGAGAAGTTACGATTGCAGGTAATTGCACACAAAATTAATCTTTTTTTTGTTTTTTAAACTGAGTTTATCGATAAGCTAGCATCGCTTTAGATAATTCGAGACCCTCTAGTGCTCCAGTACAGGGTCGGATCCAGCAGTTTTTGAACGGGAGGGGGGGGTGGTTCTAGGTCACACCTCAGGCACTTAAATACAAGCCCGTAGCAACAGTTTTCAAAAGGGGCAACCTCCAAAAAGAGTTGACAAGCAAAAGAAAAATAATAAATTAATAAAATGAAAAAAAATATCAACCTGTGCACCACACTGTAAAATCCTATTTCGGGGGGGGGGGGGGGGGCTTCATCTAACTTTTCGGTTCATTTTGATTTCTTTTAAATTCTTCTCGTAAATCTATTTATATAACAGAAAAAACATTCTCTCTCTCTCTCTCTCTCTCTCTCTCTCTCTCTCTCTCTCTCTGTAAAAATAAAAGGGTCCCAACACCAGGACCCCTCCTCCCTGAGTTAAAATTCAAAATTACGATACCTTTTAATTCTGTTGTTATTTTTAAAGGTTACAGTACAATTGTGATAGATACCTAGATTAACATTTCATATTCATATCATTTCAAGGTCATGATTTTTTTTATCATTACAGCCTAATTAAGCAGATTTAAATAACGATGAAAATTACAAGATACATGTAAAAAATTTAATTTAATAACACCTTTGTAAAATCAATAAAACTATAAATTGTCTTTCAATTTCGTTCAGAAACACATGCATATGGTCCACGTATTGCAGTTTTTTTAAGGGACAGCAACTTGTCGTTTGATACAAACGACATGACAAGTAAACGGCCAAAGGCGGGTAAAAGGAGTTTGCGTATCAAAATTGCAACATCATTTCATATATGTACAACCGTTCTCGGCCGCAACTGACCTAAGTCGATAAAAAATGGGTAGCAACTGTTCCTGCGCCATGCGCTCGGCACTTTGAAGTGAAAGTTGTGGGTCCTTCGGATGAGACCTCAAAAACCGAGGCCCCGTGTCACGGGAGGCGTTGGCATGATAAAGATCCCTCGCTGTTCAATGGCCCTGAGTGCCGAGTAAAGGACAAAATTTGAAGCCCTTCACCGGTATATGGTGACGTCTTTATATGAGTGAAAAATTCTCGAATGGGACGTAAAATACAACATACAATCAATCAATCGAATGGCACGGGATAAATAAACCCTGTTTTCAAGTGAGAAGGGTATATTGCTTACATAAGTTAAGGAAGTTGAAAATTGGAAAGATAAAGTCCTCAAAATATTAAGGTAAAAATTTAATCTCTGCTTTGACATAGTTGTGGCCCATAGTATCATATGATTCCTTTGTTTGTAGTTTGTTGTGTACATGAGCGCATATACAACGTATAATAAATTCTTAAATTCAAATATGCTACTGACAAATGCGTACATACTCAACATTCATGATTTCGGATGCTATAAATCACTTTTTATTCGAGAGAACTTTATTTCTGCGCAATTACGCGAGACAGTGTGCTCGCGAAAGTTTCATTCTCGCGTGTATTAGTATTCCTTAAGATTATATAGAGCAATAACCACAGTTCATGAATTATTTGTGTCATTAATACAGTAATACAGTTAATGACTATCTCGCGAAAATAAGTTGTCGCGAAAATTTAGTAATCTACAGTATTCTCATGGTTGTTAAATGTTTCCGAGTACAACTTATATATGTTTCCCACTTATCATGGTGTCGAATTTTTGACTTACAATTGTCAGACTTACATTTTACATTTTTCATATCAATTCTTAGGTTACTGTATTTAAATTATTTTTGACTACCTCTCTTTCACTCTCTCCTCGTAGACATTAGATGCAACATTTGATATATCCAGTTTTTTGTGAGTTGAAACCTGGTGTCCTTAAATATATCCTGTAGTTTTCATTCCAATATTTTCTTTTGTAAAACTTTATATCTGAGTCTCTGTAACTTTTCCTTTGCTGTACTAATTTTCATAATCATAATCAAATTAGATATAATTGTATGGCCATTAATTCCATTTACACAGACATTACTGTACTTAAAACACTTTTTAAAAATTATGAATATGAACCATGTGCACTTCAAATAAAAAATGAGCAAGTTTTGTGTAAACAGCGTAACAAGAAACGCTTAGAGAGAAGGGTCTGAAATTAAGGACCCCCATGTCAATTATTTCGAATTATTAATAATCAAAAAGGCCTTATATAACATCAATTTGAGACGTGGCACCGATATAGACATTTGAAGCATAAAAGCAAAAGATTTAGGTTCACTTTATGCATAAAATGGCCCTGTTGATATACCAATTTATTGACTAACATCTTATGTCCCATTTTAAACATCAAGATAAAGTAGAGACTTTGTGTTTTCATTTCCTATTAAAATTTATCTACTTAAAGTCCAGGTTTTGGAAAACAAGCTTTATGGAATTGCAATGTTCTTGAATCTTAAGGAAAACAGGTATATTTAAGTACTTTCAGAGAAGAAAAATAATATGAGCGCACCCTCTGATCTAAAAAATAAAATATGTTTTGCAATCCTCAGAAACGGTTCTATCAGTAAATAATTGCGTATTTTAGATCAGAGATTGCGCTCTATATTAAATATCGAAAAAAAAAGCTTTAAAAATTGGCTGTTTTTGTAGAATTGTGCAGGACATGAGGAAAATGACGTATTTCATGAAGTCATGATGCATTGACTAGCCAGAAAATTACGTCATTTTTGGTAGATTCGCAATCACCAAATGTCTAAATGAAATTTAATGCATTGTCAACTAAAACTAAGCAGTTTCAGTTTTTCAGAAATTCACAGGGCCAAAAAAGGCCCTAAGTGAACCTGTTCTTTGAAATTTCTTCGTAAAAATACTAAATTTTTAAAGTAATATTTAAGCAATGTAAAGAAAAAATAAAGAAAACGCTAAAGAAAATAATCGCTCTTGGAATGAGGAAGACAGGCACTATGAAATGTTATTGTATCACTTTCTCGCAATGCCTGCAGAAGGTGAAGTTGTTTATGATATATGAGGAAAGCTAGCATGTGAAAGTAAATGTATCGTTTTATGTGAAAGATTAAAAAGTATTTCTGAAAGAATGGACATAAATTTCGGGTAAAAGCAATTTCAGGTCCTGTTGAAATCTAATTTTTATTCAAATTTGACAATTTGTGCTCATTTTTTCTCAGGTTCATAAATGTTAATGTCTTTTCTGTATCTATACATCAAATAATTCTAGTCTCAATAAGAAATTTAGTTAAATTGTTTGAAATTAAGAATTGCGAATAAATTTTTCATTCATTAATTTCCTGTAAGATTTAAGCAGTGTATTCACCTGACCATTTAAAATACATAGTCTAAAACTGTATTGAAGAAACATTCCCATTCGTAGTCTCGAGTTAAAAAGGTCTAACATATTTCTGTTTCTTTATAGACTTTTTTCTTTGCTTCACCTACTTTGCTAAGAATTATACCAGTTCATCTTTTTTGAAAAGCAATACTTAAGGATCCACCAGTAGCCTTGGAGAAAGAACTTTGAAACAGAATATACATGTGCAATAAGTTATTAATAGTAATATGACAATTGACATACAGTCAAACTATGTTCATAAATACTATTATGGAGAAATATTTGAAAGAAAACTGTCATCTAATGAAAATTGATTAAAAAAAAGTCTATGTATAAAATGAATAAAGTTGTTTACCCATAAAAAATTCAATTTATTTTCTTACAGTATTCAAACCTCTTTGAAAAAAATGGACAGTCACTTTAAGACACTTTTTAAAGATTTGTTGTGAAAATTCAATCATTTTCAAATATTTTAATGCTATGTACAATGTGAAAACCAAATTATTGCTATTAACATTCCTCATCACTATTACCGAAAAAGGATTACTCTGATTCATGTTGAAGCAAATTCTTTGAAAAATTATTAAAGGTAGATGACAAAACACTTTTAAAATTACCTGAGCGTAAATGGTTACTGTTAATTCAGACACCATCAGTCAGATTAAAGAGATTGGATTCCTTCTTTTTGGTCCTATCATTTTCAATGCACTCCTTCTTAGAAACCCTTTCCTGTCATTGAAATGTAGATGCAGATGGCCAAAACGATCATTGTTACATTAAACACGCAAGTCGAACAATGTCAGGGAGAGTCAAATTCATTTAAAAAAAAAAAAAAACATTTACACAACCACCAAAATCTTTATGTCTCAAAAACAAATTGCTAGTGTGTATTTTCCATCAATATACATTTATTTTTATTTATTTATTTTTTTTTTATAGATTTGTATTGCTTGTAGATTTTTTTTAGATCGATCACGGTTTAGTCCAATCATTCTAAAGAAAGTTTGAGAACTAATTGCAACAGTTTATATTTTGACTAGATTTATAGATAAGCAATTTACCCGATTTGTAGATAAGCAATTGGTATCTCACATATAAAAATTTAAGAAAAAATCAATTAGGAGAAAGTTAGGAGATTGAAACATTAAAATAAGGGGATCAAATTGAATTTAGAATGACCCATCTGCACACCGTACTTCCTCAGTGTTAGCTTTCTATGACAGACAACATGTAAACAAAATCAATTTAGCATTTAAAGTTGTTGTTTTAATCTGCAGTTTTTATGTAGTCATTATTAAATCAAAAATACGATACATTTTGATTTTCAAAATAATGAAGTCTAGCTTCTAGAGAGAGAGAGAGAGACTGACACATCTGTTTTATACTTGGATATTTTGTTAGAAAAAGACGTTAATGGTAATCTAACAACAAAGCTTTATGATAAACATGATGACCTTAATTTTTCATTCGTCAACTTCCCTTACCTATGCAGCGATATACCCTTATCATCTGCACACGGGGTTTATATCTCTCTGTTGATTCGATAGCCAGAACATGCTCTATGTATGAACGATTTCTGAAACGAGGTAAGTTATTGACAAACAAGTTGATGAAACAAGAACATTAGCATTCTCGTTTAAAGTTATCATATCGTAAGGTCTATGGTCGATACAATGACCTTGTCAGTCTTTCAATCTTTCATGTCAAATGCTGACTGACTTTTTTTCATACTAATTTTTTGGCCATTATATACACTGAACTGTCGACGGATTTTTCCGTTATTTCCCGATCATGACAAGGAGCACACGGTGCGTGTGACCGGTCGGCAGGGGATGCTCACTTCTCCATACTTCTCACTGCAATTGATCCAACCTCTGATGTCTTAGAAGTCTGCGTTTGCTCTGCTCCTATTTTGTAATGTTTAATGGACTTTTGAGCTCGAATACTGTTCGTTATCTCCACATATTTCATACCACAAATGCCTATATTACCATCTTAATGTAGGATAGGCCCACTCTGCAGTTGGGTAATATCTTCATATACAAGGGAAAAAAATTCAAGCTTCATGGACAAAAAATGTATGGAACGCTGTTCGTGATCACAATATATGTGTAGATCCTAAAATGAGCAATGTGTTTATTTTCGTTTAAATTGTTTATACTTGACTAGAAAAAAACAAACTTTTTTTCATATTTCTGTATGTTTTATACTTGAAATAAAATATATATATTCATAAACTCAAAAAAAATGTATGGAACACAGCTTGTACACAAAGAAAATGAAAACAGCCTTTTTAAGAGCTCTGTAAGGAAGCTTATGCATACAAGATTATCAGAGTTCTATGTAGCATGCATAATCACAGAATAAATCAAGTATCTAGAAAATATATAGAAATTTTTCATAAAAGTACTGCAATTTTTTTTTTTGTACAATATTAACTTTTATTATTTTTATCACAAGAATGCAAAGGAAGGGTTGTTTCTCCACTTCCCATACAGAATATTAAGTAATTTAAATATACTTAAATGATATGATAAAGCTTACATGAAATGTGTAAAACAAACACACACACACACCAATTATAAATTTGCTTTGACAAAATGTGTAACTTCAAAAATCCCTTTTTTATCATTCGTAATAGCTATTTTTAATTCGATAAGTGCATTTTAATTATAAGGTGATGAAGTGAGGTGATAATTATTTAATTACATAATTTTCCTCAAGTTTGATATAATTATGAAACTTTCATTTTTTTATTTTATAGCCACCATGAGAGTCGCTTTATTCGGTTCCTCCTACGTGAAGCGAGCTTCAAATTTACAGACTTTGCCATACCATTTGATGAAAGGTGGTTTGGAATTTGTGACATGACAGCCTCTTAACCCTGTCCAAATCTCATCTCCAAACATGGCTAGTGAATGCCGTCTTCACCAGCGAAGGGATTTGCTATTCTCCTCACAAACCCTTTGTCTATCTTGCTATCAAAAGTCAGGAATTTTTTCACAAATTGTGTTTGGAGTTTATTGACATCATTTGACACGTCAGCAAGTGCTATAGTAAATGACGATATCTTCATTCAGGATATTTCTTTACTCTATAGTCTCAGTATTTTGTTGTTCACAATTTTTTTTTACATCAACTATTAGATCATATATCCATAACGATTACAGCATTTCAAAAACTCAAGGCAGAATTCTGTACTGATATGACCTTGACGCCCCAGAGAACAGAAATGTCAATACTTAATTAAATAATGTTCTTTACATTATTTTTGCCCATATCTTTCTTACAATATCATGGAATATACAAAAAGTGTCTAGAATGAGCGATAAAAAAACATACAGTGTATACAGCAAAAAAAATTGAAAATGTTGTTGCTTAGCAACCACTTAAAGGTCATTAAAAAAATATTTGAAATAAAATGATGTATGCAGTTCTGATTCCTTCTTGAGAGTATATTCAGAATTTTCTATTTTAGCGCTAGCATCCATTGTGTAAAACTTTAGCAAGAATATTGAAAAGTGTTGAAAAAGTTGATGAAATATTTGCACTTATTTGACCTTTGACCTCCTAAAATAGTTCTGATGAGGTCAAACCTTTAAGACAATGTATCTGCTATATATCCCTTTTAATTTTATGACATCATATTTGACTTTAAAAGGTGCTGGAATGTGTCTAGGATGAGCAAAAAACAAGAATTGCTGCCCAAAAATTGAAAAAAATACTCTGTTGCTAAGCACACTCTTTAAAGTCGTTATATGCAGAATTGGAAAAAAAGTTTATGTGATTATGTAGTACAGAATAATGTTCTTTTGTGAGTATATTCCAAATTTCAACATACATCATTGTAAATTTTTTAATTGAAGATTAAAAAGTATCGAAAAATTCGATAAAATTTTGCACTTATTGGACATTTGACTTCCATTTCTACTAATAAGGTCAGACGTTGGGTATCTGAATAGTCATGAAATATCATCTCTAATGAAACATATGGAAATAACAAACAGTATTCAAGCTCAAAATCACTATTAAACAATTCAGACAATTCAGTGTGTAAATAATGGCCTTACAATAAGTATGAAAAACGTCAGTCAGCATTTGACGCAATGATAAATTGCATTTGCTGACAAGGTCATTGTATCGACCAAAGAACTTACGAAATGATGACTTTAAACGAGACAGCTGGTATTCTTGTTTCATCAACTTGTTTGTCAATAATTTACCTCGATTTAGAAATTGTACAGACGTGGACCATGCTCTTGCGTATCGAATCAACTAAGAGATAAAAACCCCGTATGCAGGTGATGAAGTTATATTGCTGCATAAGTAAGGGAAGTTGACGATTGAAAAGTTAAAGTCATCACGTTTATCATAAAGCTTGGTTGTTAGATTACCATTTATGTCTTTTTCAAGTAAAATATCCAAATATGAAACAGATTGTCAGACTCTGTCATATCTTTTATCTCAAGCTCACCGGGATATATCGTATCGACATAAGAATGGAAATAACCATTGTTAATTGACAATACGTCGTGCATATATCTAAATGTCGAGTTGAAGGCCACAGCAAGTGTTTTCTTCTTTTCACGTATAAGATTTTGGACAAATTCTGCTTCATATGAATACAAAAAAAGGTCTGCTAAAAGCGGGGCGCAATTGATATCCATGGGAATTCCAATAGATTGTTGAAGACCTGGTCTCCAAAAACCACATAGATATTGTCAATCAGAAACTCAATCATCTTTTTAACTTGTCAACTTCAGAGTACTTGTGTGTACAATCAGAATGTGTCTTAACAAAATAATTTTGCAAATGACAATTGAAATGAAACACTGAAATTCTTCTGGAATATTCTTTTTGTAATATTTACATTTGCAAATGTTTTCCCTTATATAACACTATTGATAGCAAAGCGTATCTATATCCGTATAACCACAGGTTCCTCGCGTCATAAACGTTCAACGTAATTTTTCAGTGACGTCATAAAGGGTCGACGCGCAAACAATGGATCAAATACGTGCCGTTGAGTTTGAAAAATAAAACATTTCGAGCGTTAAAGATTATGATCAGGAAAATATAAAATATGAGTAAGCCATAAATGTAAATGTAAGTAATAATGTATCATTTTTAAACATCTATCGGATATAAATACGGGTTGGTACGAGATCAAAGCTTTATGGAATTTGATCTCATGACCAACCCGTATTTATATCCCGATAGATGTTTAAAAATGATACATTATTACTCACATTTAATGATAAATAAATATTACCCTCTGTCAAGTAATATTGACTGCTGCTATGTTCTTTGTTTCTCTGTGTATTGTTTAACGTCCCTCTCGAGAATTTTTCACTCATATGGAGACGCTACCACTCTCGGCGGAGGGCTGAATTTTGACGTATGATCGTCACTCAGTGCAATTTAGCAGTGAAAGATTTTTTTCGAGTCAACACCTACTGCGACACTGGACCTCGGTTTATGTAGTCTCATCCGAAGGACTGGTCTTCACGTTCCGCAGTGAATTCGAACCCACGACTTACTCCGCGACTCCAGAGCAGACACTCCATCCACTGCGCCACGCGTTCGACTGCTATGTTCTAATCACGCTGGAGGGTGAGGTTTAATCATATGGAGTGTATAAAGCTTTAAGTAGGATAGTCCTTTTATCAACCCCATGACAGGAAATATTCCCCATAGTGCTCGCCCGAAGGGAAAAGTACCCGTCATGGATTTGATGAAAGAGCTATTCTACTCAAAGCCAGTGAATATGTTTTATTACACTGATGTGTATTGCATTTCTTGGCTTTATATACTCAATCCAGAAAAAAACACATAAAAAGCTTTCTTGTTTGGGGAAAGGGGAGCAGGAGAAGTGTCACGTGGTCAAGCTGGCTATCTCCAAAAATCACACAAATTCAACTAAGTTTTAATAAATTTATTTACAAAAAAAATAATAATAATAATAATAAAGAAGATTTCAAACAGACAACCACACTCTGATCCACACACTCTTCCACACTATTAAACCAAAAAAAAAATAATAGCAATTGGTAACCAATAATCAGACAATTAACCAATTAACCCCGGGTATAGATTTCACTCAAAGTATCATTGCCAAACATGTTCACAGATCCATGATTATCCTTGTCATAATCATCAACATCATCTTCGTCAACATCATCATCCTCATCCTCGATGCAGGAATGAAATCATTAGGTTTGCCAATTCGTCAGTGTTCGTATAACGAGCTAATACAATGTTACGTGGATTGACTTATCTGTATCTGTCCACCCCCAGTGAATCTTGTTCCACACACAGCATCCTTCCGGGCCTTAGTCCTGGAACCTTTCGCTGTGTCTCGACGATCCCCTCAGCTTAGTGCATGTATCTAGCACATGTCATACCAGTGTCCTTGACGCTACAATGACGAATATTTTTAAGTCACATGTTTCACTAAATAATGTTTGGCAACACTACTATGTTTGGCAATTCATTCTCATAAATAAATCAATCAATCAATAGGTATAAATTATAATGGTTACCAGTTAACATAAGTCAAAACAAATTATTGCCAACATGGCGCACCTTACTTTCGACTTCCGGTCATTCACTTCCGCCCAGACATTTAAACCAAAATTTAAATGACAAAATATTTCACATAATGTAACAAATCTGAATACAAGAAAATTGCGTACAATAGCACCTTTAAACTCTATCTATATAATACAAAAGCCATTCGAACACTCTCGCTAACCGTCACACCTGACTGAACAACAGGTAAAATTGTGAGAGCTGGCCAAGTTCAGAAATAAGAACGAATACGTATTCAGTAATAAATTTACTTAAAAAAACTATATACATAACGAATATTAATAATATTATAAGTAAATACTTACCACGGACCTGTCTCCGTGCCAAAGTCAAGATACTGATTGTATGGCAGCTATTTGCATGTACACTTAGAAACGTGTCTGCAGCTACGCTTCTCTGCCGGGAATGACCAGGCCTCAATTGTTCTGGTCGGCCAAGCTATTTTGCAAGGGCTTATGGGTAGATGGGGCATAGGGACAAAACGCGGGAAATACAAATAATATGTACAAGTATAATAGTGATTGTTACACACCTCCCCCCTTAATTAAAAAAATGGTAACATTTTTTTTTAAACAACAATCACTACCAACTTGTCCTAACAATTTTAAAATAACTAAACGTATTTACAAAATTCTTAATACAAACCTGACTAATTTGTCCTTAGCTGATTATTGGCGACTAAGGTAATCGGCACCTACGTTTTGGCTTCCCTTTATAGCTTCTATCCGGAACCGATAAGGTTGTAATTGTAGAGCCCAGCGCATTAACCTCGAATTCTCTGTTTTGGACTTGTTAAGGTATGTTAATGGCTGATGGTCGGTTTCCAATACAAACTCACGTCCATATAGATATTGATGGAACTTCTGAATTCCCCATACTACTGCTAAGCATTCCTTCTCTATAACAGCGTATGACTTCTCTCTGGGCTGCAATTTTCTGCTTGCGTAAGCCACTGGAAGCTTTTCTCCATGTTCCTCCTGCAAAAGAACTGCTCCTAACCCGTCATCAGCAGCATCTGTTCGTAAAATGAATACTTCACTGAAGTCTGGAAGCTTCAGAATTGGTTCTGAGCATAACATCTGTTTCAGCGTATCGAATGCACGTTGTTGATTATCTGTCCAAACTACTTTGTTAGGCTGACCTTTCTTTGTTAAATCTGATAATGGAGCGGCAATGGCTGAAAAGTTCGGTATGAATTTTCTGTAGAATCCTGCCAATCCCAAGAACGATCTAACCTGCTTCTTTGTCATGGGTACTGGTGCACTTCGAATAGCCTCTATCTTGTTTGACTCTGGTTTCAGTCTCTGGTCACCTACTACGTGTCCTAAGCAGTCGATCTGATCATATCCTATGAAACACTTAGACGGTCGTGCTGTAAGTCCTGCTTTCCTAAGTCTGGTAAATAACTCTCTCAATGCCATTAGATGTTCTTCCCACGTATCTGTGTATACGATTATATCGTCTATGAAGTTATCAACACCTACCATGCCCTGTAAAAGTTTTCTCATGAGTCGGCTAAACGTCGCCGGGGCATTAACTAACCCGAATGGCATAGTACGAAATTGATACAAACCAGACGGTGTTGAGAAGGCTGTGAGAGCTTTACTTTCATCTTCCATAGGAACTTGCCAGTATCCTTTACTCAAATCCAATTTTGAAACGTACTTCTTCCCTGCCATCTTTGAAAATATACTTTCTGTGTTCGGCATAGGCTCAGCGTCGAAAACAGTAACAGAGTTTAGTCTTCGAAAGTCTATGCAGAATCTGTTTGTTCCGTCCTTTTTCCTGGCTATGACTACCGGTGATGAATATGGTGAAACAGATGGTTCTATTACGTTCAACTGTAACATCTTCTCCACTTCTTCCTTTATGACACTCTCGGTATTGAAAGGAATAGGATACTGCTTCACCCGTATAGGATCTGATGATGTCAGTTCAATCTTATGTTTCACTAGTGTAGTCATTCCTGGAACGTCAGTGAGAACATCAGCATACGACTCACACAAACATTTCACCGATTCTAGCTTATTCGCATCCAGTCCTTCATTGAAACGTACATCTGACACTGTTTCTGTCTGAGAATCTGTTGGTAGCATCATTAAATTCTGCTCATCCGGTGTTCCCTCTTCGCTGAAGTCAATTAGTGATATGGCGCAAGTTGTTAGAACCCCACAGCGTATATCCTCACGAGGAATGTACTTTTTCAACAAATTGGCGTGAAGTGTCTTTAGTTTACTATGCATCTCAACTTTGTAATCCATATCGCCAACTTTCTGTACAACTTTGTAAGGTCCTCGCCATTGCATCAGAAGTTTATTTGACTTTGTAGGAAGAAGAACAAGTACTAGGTCACCAACTTTCATCCTTCGATCAATTGTTCTCTTGTTATAATGTTTTCTCTGGTGCTTCCTTGCTTTTTCCAATTGTTGATGAGCAATCTTGCAAGTCTCTTCAAGTTTTTCCTTTAAATCTAGAATATATTGGTATGTAGTCTTCACCTCTTTGTCTGGTATGTCCTTGGTCCATAGTTCCTTCAGTATCATCATTGGGCCACGCACTGATCGACCATATAGAAGCTCAAAGGGTGAAAATCCAAGGCTCTCTTGAGGTATCTCACGATAAGCAAAGAGTAGTGCGTTGAGGTACTTGTCCCAGTCTTTAGGGCGTTCAGCACACATGCGCTTGAGCATCTGCTTCAACGTGCCGTTGAATTTTTCAACAAGGCCGTTGCACATCGGATGATACGGCGTTGTAGTTAGGCGTTTGAGTGACAGCAATCGGCTAACTTCTTTCATAACTTCAGATGTAAACTGTGAACCCTGGTCTGTAAGCATTTCAGATGGAATACCAACTCTACTGAAAACGTCTACAAGCGCTTCTGCAACTCGTTCAGTTTCAATTCCTTGCAGTGCCACAGCTTCTGGATACCTGGTCGCATAGTCTATAATAGTGAGGATATATCTATTTCCTCTGTCTGTGATTGGCTGGAGTGGACCAACAATATCCACAGCAATGCGTTGAAATGGTTCTGATATCATGGGCATTTGTCCAAGAGGAACTGCAGGTACTTTTCCCTTAGGTATTGTTCGTTGGCACACGTCACATGAACGACAAAATCGCCTGACGTCTGCTTGTACTCCTGGCCAAAAGAATTCTGCTAGTATTCTGTCTGTGGTCTTCTTAACACCCAAGTGGCCTGCCATAAGACATTCATGAGCCATCTTCATAACCAGTGATCTGTACTTTTTCGGAACCATAAGCTGTCGATAAGTCTTTCCATTTGACACTTTTGGACTACTGAATTCTCTGTAGAGTAATTGCTTCCGTATATACATCCGAGTTGAACCTCCATCACCAAGCTCCTTTACTGTCCCTTGTTTAGCAAAGTCCCAACTCTTGCTTAATGAATCATCCCTCATCTGTTCACTTAACATCTCATCCCGTGATACATCTTGTAGAGTTTCAGGAACCCTCAATGGTTTATAAGGTAACTGCTTTTTCTTTAGTTGGCTGCGTGTCTCAACAGCAAATGAAGGTTTAGTTGATTTCATCCAGTGAATATCCGGGTTGTCTGGTTTCCGAACGCCATCAAAATTTCCAAGAATCAGATCAAACATTGGTGTTTCAAAGCACGATACTTCAATTGTTCCAGTAAAATATGGTGTGTCAACTTCAACTATCGCAACATCTGCATCTATTATACTTCCGTCAGCCAGCATGCATTTGTGAGTTTTTCCAGTCATTTGGTTTGAAGTAACCAAGCTTTTCCGAATCACCGCACCACGACATCCGGTATCTCTTAACACTGTCACAAGTCTGTCTCCAACACATCCTTTCACAACTGGCATCACACCATTAGAAACGGAATCAATGTCACTAATGTCACTTTGTAGCCATGGTTTATGGGCACCAACAAAAGAAGAATCATGTTCTTTCCCCTGTGAAAAGCGACGTCCAGATCTGTTGAAGCTCTGTTGTTGCTCACTATAGCGGGATGGTTTTTGTGGTCTGTCAGATTTTTCCAGAGTGTTTGCTGTCTTGGTTGCGGAAGATTTCCTTAAGGGGCAATCAAACTGCTTGTGTCCGTATTTGTCACAATTAAAACACTTGACTCCACCACTGGGTTTGCTACTGTCACTAGTGCTTGGAAAGGAGAATTGCTTTCCTATGGAAACTTTCTTTTCGAAGATAGGTCTCTGGGTAACAGCTGATGAACTAGTTGCTCTTGCCTCAACAAACTGATCAGCATATCTGGCCATATCCTGAATAGAAGGAGGAATTCGTTCTTTCAAGAATAAGGAAAGTTCTTTGTTACAACACAAAATAAATTGTTCCCGCAACATCAAGTCTTTGAGTCCTTCATACGTCTTATTTATTTTCGCTAATTCCATCCACCTCTCCAGATAACTTTCGATTCTTGTTGAAAACTGAAGAAAGGTTTCACTCCCATCGGGTTTTGAAGATCTGAATTTCTTTCTGAATCCATCCTCAGTCATGTCGAAACGTTTCATCAGTGCTTTTTTAAGTTCATCAAAGTCCAATGCACTATCTGGTGGTAATCTAGCGAACACGTCCAACGCTTTTCCTTTTAGAAGTGCACTCAAGTGAGCTCCCCAGTTTGTTCTTTGCCATTTCTGTGAGATAGCGTATCTTTCAAAGCGTTGTATATATGCGTCGATGTTGTCTTTTGCCTCATCAAATGCTGGTAGTTTTGGTCCTCTAACAGGTTGTTGGGTTTCAGGGTGATGCAGGGCTGTAGACTCAAGAACTTTCTGTGATCTTTCTGCTGCCAACACTTGAAATTTGTGATCTATTTCCATCTCTTCTATTTTTCTTTTATGTTCAGCCTCAGCGTTTTGCTCTCTCTTGATCTCCAATTCTAGTTGAAAGTCACGCTCTTGTTTAGCCATGCGTTCTGCACGATCTTTTTCACGTTCATCTCGGAGTCTTGCTTGTTCATTATTCACAAACTGTTGAAGTTCTGCATCCTTGAGTCCCATCTGCGTCCCAATTTCCAAGAGCTCCTTCATCTCCTTGATGGTAGACATCGTGCCTATAAGTACTGAGCCACCTTACCAAAACTTTAATAATCCAAGGATAATATACTTTCCAATTAATAAATATGTCTAACACCACCTTACCTTTGACCTACTTAAGAGAGAACCATTCTTTCACTTACCTCTATCTTACTATGTACAGGAATCCCAAGACTAACTACTACTAGAGCAACCTAACCTATTTACATCTACTTGGCAAACCTTCACCTAGATAGTGAAAATGTGTAATTTGGAGAGGGTCAGCAATCCCACCGCTGCCACCAAATGTCACGTGGTCAAGCTGGCTATCTCCAAAAATCACACAAATTCAACTAAGTTTTAATAAATTTATTTACAAAAAAAATAATAATAATAATAATAAAGAAGATTTCAAACAGACAACCACACTCTGATCCACACACTCTTCCACACTATTAAACCAAAAAAAAAATAATAGCAATTGGTAACCAATAATCAGACAATTAACCAATTAACCCCGGGTATAGATTTCACTCAAAGTATCATTGCCAAACATGTTCACAGATCCATGATTATCCTTGTCATAATCATCAACATCATCTTCGTCAACATCATCATCCTCATCCTCGATGCAGGAATGAAATCATTAGGTTTGCCAATTCGTCAGTGTTCGTATAACGAGCTAATACAATGTTACGTGGATTGACTTATCTGTATCTGTCCACCCCCAGTGAATCTTGTTCCACACACAGCATCCTTCCGGGCCTTAGTCCTGGAACCTTTCGCTGTGTCTCGACGATCCCCTCAGCTTAGTGCATGTATCTAGCACATGTCATACCAGTGTCCTTGACGCTACAATGACGAATATTTTTAAGTCACATGTTTCACTAAATAATGTTTGGCAACACTACTATGTTTGGCAATTCATTCTCATAAATAAATCAATCAATCAATAGGTATAAATTATAATGGTTACCAGTTAACATAAGTCAAAACAAATTATTGCCAACATGGCGCACCTTACTTTCGACTTCCGGTCATTCACTTCCGCCCAGACATTTAAACCAAAATTTAAATGACAAAATATTTCACATAATGTAACAAATCTGAATACAAGAAAATTGCGTACAATAGCACCTTTAAACTCTATCTATATAATACAAAAGCCATTCGAACACTCTCGCTAACCGTCACACCTGACTGAACAACAGGTAAAATTGTGAGAGCTGGCCAAGTTCAGAAATAAGAACGAATACGTATTCAGTAATAAATTTACTTAAAAAAACTATATACATAACGAATATTAATAATATTATAAGTAAATACTTACCACGGACCTGTCTCCGTGCCAAAGTCAAGATACTGATTGTATGGCAGCTATTTGCATGTACACTTAGAAACGTGTCTGCAGCTACGCTTCTCTGCCGGGAATGACCAGGCCTCAATTGTTCTGGTCGGCCAAGCTATTTTGCAAGGGCTTATGGGTAGATGGGGCATAGGGACAAAACGCGGGAAATACAAATAATATGTACAAGTATAATAGTGATTGTTACACGAAGACACTTTTCTCAAACTTCTTCCTACAGGCCTTTCCTTACAGTTTCTAGAGGGATTTGTGTTTCTGTGGGTCCATTTTTCTGTACGAAAAGTACAGAAAAATGGACCCACATAAAAAATACATTTCTCTAAAAATTCTGAGGGGGGTGGGGCTGTACATCCACCCCTTATGATATTGCAATAATCTTTTTTTTTATTAATTCAAACATGTTTCTTATTTCTCTACTGTTGGTCATTGAGTTTAATCATGTTTTACTTATCGTTAATGAATACTGAGCGGTTTCTTCATGTAAAATTCATTCAAAATGTATTTATGAATACCACTTTTTTAAGAAGATCTTCCAAAAAATAACTAAGAAGCATTAGTGGCAACAGAATACAATTGTGTGTGTGTCTATGTGTGTGTGTAAATAATCAGTTTGTCCTAGTCTTTGTTCAGGTTCGATATTCAAAAGTAACTCAAATTATATTGTTTGATTCTGTTTACTTCACTTACTAATCAAAGTGAACAAAATACTTCACCAACAATGACCTCAATATTTCAACTTTCCGATGTATGAATTTTTCTAAACTTTTATTATTTATTCGGATTATCTTATAGAATGAGAAAAACTAAGTTTTGAAAGTGTTGCAATTAGTTCCCATTTTTTACGGAAACTTTTATAACACAGCTGGACTAGTTCGTTATCGTATTAGCATTGCAATATATTCTTTAAAACATTATTATAACCTACATTCGATAAAAAATATATTTATATACTTTAAGAACCTAAATAAAAAACCGAAACACCGACAATTAGGGACATATGTCTCTGATCTTCACCATGTTTATAAAAAAAAAAAAGTAACACTCTGTAGTCACTCTGCAAAAATTAAATGTACTTTGACAAATGTGTCTGTGGAAAACAATAAAAGTGTTTTCAACACACATTTGTCAGTGTACATTTAATTTTTGCATAGTAACTACAGAGTATTACTTTTTTATGAATATGCTAATTTGATAAATATAATTTCTTTTGCACATATTTATTGTTTTGATATAAACACATCAGATTCATGGTAAATCGGCCTTAATCCTTAACAGTTCAATGTCTTACAAAAAATAAAACGCTAATTCTCAGCCATATTTCAGCAATCAAATTTAGTGTGCTGACCTTTTTTGAAGTTTTTCGTTTCTCTGGCGGCCCCCATTAAGCCTACTCTTTTCCAAAAATCAGAAAAAAAGATCTTTTGCATTCCAGATTGTTGTTATGTATGACACGGGACACAATTTAACATCCCACCCGACAGACTCAATTTCCTTTATGAAATGATATATAAATTAAAGTATTGAATGCATCGTTTAAACTTTTGTTGTTTAAAAGACTTTCCTTTTTTACAATCTCCAACATAGTTAACAACACTTTTTGGATATTGAACTGTTCAAATTGATTCCATTTGAAACGGGTGACTGATATACGCACCGCATTTGATCAAAAGAAGCTTACCTAACAAAAAACACTAAACTATAGTTTGCTATCCTTAACTATAGTGTCAAAGTTTTCACTATAGTAAATCAATGTGGTTTCTATAATAAAAAATATATATTAAACCGCATATATTTTAATTTTTTAATCACAGTTTCACAGCAATTGGATTTTAAGTGACAAAAGATTGTATAGATTTATAAATATGGTTCTAGAAAAGATAATTTTTTTTAAAATCACAATTTACAAATAAAATAGGTCCAAAAATATATTCCAATCCAGGCATCATTTTTTTCTTCTTTGTATCATATCCCCTTAAAGAACCTAGATTTGAGTCGAGTCGATTTTAGCAACGTTTAAGCGAATGCATCAAAATTGTATAATTTTTAGTGAGGAAACCTTTAAGGAAAAAGAGTACTGTTATTCTCATATTATAATTTGTCTTCGAATATTCAGAATTCATATCCGACAGTTATTATTATCAAATATATTACCAACCCTAACCCTGAACTTTGATGAAATAAGTTTCAGGGGAAATGCAAGTAGAACTTTAATGACTGAAGAAGCACTTCTTTTTATGGCTTTTGTTTTGTTTTAATTTTTTTTAATCCCCCGAAATCTTTTAAACTGATATCACAAATGTTGTTTAAAATCAATCATTTTTTCATGAGAGAAATCTACGGGTTTGGATCTTTATGACAGAGAAAACTGTAAAATTTCTGACAATATTCATATCTCTTAAATAAAAATTGGGTCAATTCTCCATTTCATAAAATATGTTATGAATTATTTTTGCCATATTGTACACACTATCAGATATGGCTGTATTATTATCGTATGATATCCATAACCCTGGTACTTACAAAATACGCATTTCTGGCGCCAAGGAGGAATGCAGCTTTGCAGCTTTTATGATTGAACAAAGGAACAGACTCAAACAATCTGCATACGTGTCTAGACATGCAAACTCAAGTTAATTTAGTAACAAATTCACAAAGAACATTATCTGGAAATATTTGCTTCGTTTACATTAAGAATTGTGCCAAGACTAATCTGACGATAAAAAATGAAATTTACCCGGGTATTTCAGCACTGAACGAGAATATAATATATCTAAGCAGGCAATTGCAATGCACTTATTTTAAGATGATTTTCACTATTATAAAGTGTAATTGCATTGATGCCACTAAAGAATACATTAAATTATTTTGCCCATAAAGGTCCGTTGTCGATTTGATTACGTTAAGATTTGTACATGAAAGCTCTCTTTTAATTAATCACCTTACTTATATGATGTACATATCATGCGATCAGAATTAAAGCTCTGCTCTGAACACGGTTTATCCTGTGGGGATCATGATACATGAAGAAAATGAACACTAATCAGGACCAAAAGTCGATTGAAACAAAGTCCATTTAAACAATACAGATCGCAATCAGGCCAAACATGGTCACCTAAAAATCGAGGTAGGATCAGGTGCCTTTGAGGAGCAGGCATCCCCTGTCGACCGTCACGCCCGCCGTGTGCTCCTTGTCATGATGGAGAGAAAAAGAAAAATCTGTGGACAATTGAGTGTGTAAATAATGGCCTAACAATTAGCACGAAAAACATCAGTCAGCATTCGACTAAATGATAGATTTGTTAGATGATAAGGTCGTTGTATCGACCATAGATTTTGTAAAATTGTAAAGCATTCTCTTGCGTATCGAATTAGATGAGAGAGATATATAAATCCCGTATGCAGATGATAAGGATATATTGCTTTATAAGTAAAGGAACTTGACGATAGCTATAGTAAAAATTTAAAGTCATCATAATATTGAAACAAAAATTCAACCTCTATTATGACCACGCTGTAGACCCTGGATATCATATTAAAGCTTTGTTTGTAGTGTGTTGTGTACGTGGGAGCATATACAGATTTTAATCAAGTTTTAAACTCCATGCTTCTGACAAATGCGTACAGACTCAACATTCGCCATTTCGAATTATCAATAATCAATAATGCCCAAAATAACGTTTCAATTTGATACCATATGAGACGGAGCACTAATACGGGCATTTAATCCCAAAGAGAAAAACTTTAAATTTATTCTTAAAAATACCAATTTCTTCAAAGTTGGATCCAAGCAATGTTAAAATAAATTACGAAGAAGCTCATAAATTTAATCGGTCATGAAATGACAAATTAAAGACTGTCGCTTTGAAATGCTATTGTATCAAATCTTTACAATAAGGGCCGAAGGTGAATTGGAATATAATATATATGAAAGAAGTTAGCATGTGAAATTTAATGTATCGTATTATGTGAAAGAATGTAAAGTTATTCTGAAAGAATGGACGTAAGGTTAGGGTAAAAGAAATTGCAGGTCATGTTGAAATCATATTTCATTCACATTTGACACCATCTTTCAGATTAAAGAAATTAAATGCCTTCTTTTTATCCTATCAGTTCCAATGCATTCCTTCTTTTAAACCCTTTGCATTCATTATGATTAAGATGCAGGTGGTCAAAACGATTATTTTTACCTTACACACGCAAGTCTTACAATGACAGGGAGACTCAAATTCATTTGAAAAAAATCTTATTAGATAACTTTCAAACACTTTATGTCTCAAAAACAAATTGCTGGTGCTCATTTTCCATCAATATAATTTATGACTTACACATTTTATTGCTTTCTAGATTTTTTGAGATCGATCGCGGTTCGTTATCCTTACCTTTTTCATGAACATTGTTGTCCACACGCATTTGTTATTGTACTTTTAATTATTGCATAGCTTTTAATGATGTACTAAAGGAAGCTCAAGACACCGATTACTTATTTCTATGGTAGTTTTAGGCAGTTAGAGTTGTCTTCCCTTTATAGTAAAGTAGAATTAATAAAAATATATAGTAAATGAAACAATTTGAAATTGATTTAAGTATTCTTAACATTACAACAGGCCATGATAGAGTAATTGAAAACATACTTTGCATTTATTACAAACAATAATGATTTCTGTCTACTAATATGTCATTGTCTTTAAAAATATTTCTTGGAGTAATAAGACAGGTACCCTATTTCTAAATTTTACAAGGATAACAGAATGTGTACATCCTTATGTAATATAATTTTTCTGAAAATCCAATATAAAAAAATATTTTTTGTCAGCATTAGACGTTCCTGAAAGTAATTATATGAATGTGTGTATCAAATGCAGGCTTTAATGAAGTTTCCAAAGATATATTGCAATGCTAATTATATACATATAATTCCTATTGCACATAATTATTGTTTTGATATAAACATGTCAAACATCGCCCTTAATAGTTCAATGTCTTTTGAAAAATAATACGGTAGTTCCGTTTATGAAATGGATTATAAAATAGATTTCTCAAAACAATGTGAAAACTTACTTTGTTTGTTTAAAGGACTATACTTTCTTACGATCTCCAACATATTTAACAACTCTTTTACAATATTGAACTGTACTAATATCTTGTTTGTCTGATATAGGAACCGCATTCAACCAAAAGGAGCTACCCTAACAAAAACACTATACTTTACCATAGATTACTACACCTAACTATACTTAAATATAGTATCAGAGATTTCACCATAGTAAATCAAAGTGTTAAGCATAATAATAAAATAAATGTACATTTACTAGGGATTTCAGATTGTTATATCTTGAATTTTCTAAATTTAAATAAAAATAGTTCTGTATATTCACATATATTATCCATATTTTACACAATTGATATTGAATATTAGGGATTTATGGATCCGAAATGTCAATAAAGTTCTACTGATTGATTTATTGTATGTTGTTTTAAATCCCGTTCGTGAATTTTTCACTCGAATGATGACGTCACCGTATGCCGTTGATGGACTTCAAATTTAGACATATGCTCAAAACTCATGGCCATTGAGCAGTGAGGGGTTTTTTTTTTCGTGCCAACGCCTACCGTGACAAGAAACCCCGGTTTTTAAGGTCTCAATCAAAATACCAGTAACTTTTACTTCTAGTGCCGGGCGCTTGGTGAAGAAACACTCACTATCTGTATCCCTCTTAGGTTTGACGCTGCGAACGAAAATCCCGGGCCTCCCGATCAAGAAGCAAGCACTCCACCACTAGGCTACCGTGACCGGTAGAAAAAGTTCTAAAGTTTCATAGTAAATTAAAGTATCAATGTATATACTATAATTAACCAAAGTAAAAGATAATTAACTAAAGTACATTTTTTTAGTTTTAATTTAATATTTATTCTTGTACAAGATCATTCTACTGAATATAACCTACATTTAATCAATATTAACAAAAAGTTCAATACTTTTAATCGGCAATGTAAGATGAAGATTGGCGCTTTAAAATATTATTGTAAGTTGAAAATTCTTAAAGTGACACTGTGACGGACAAACGGGAAAATTGAAAACAGTAGAATTTTTGCATGACACACGCAAATTTTGTTCAGTTCTTAAAGATATTAGGTTTCAGAAAATTACAGGTTTCAGAACCTAAAAAATCTTATTTAATGGAGAAAAATAAAAATAAAAAAAAATCTTTGTATAACCCATCACAAAAATATTGCTTCACTTCTTCCTCTTTATTGTACGCATGCGCTGAAAAGTTGAAGAATTTACCATGGTTTCAATTCCATAAATATAAATGTCGGATGACTGAGAATTTTGATACAATCTTCAAAAAAGATTATCATAACTTATTCCTTACTTCTTCTTGCCCGAATTCAATGTTGTTTACAAGTTTCACGCTAAAAATAAAGGACGCGCGACCTTGACATTGTTGACATTGACGATAAAATCAAAGCGATAGATACAACATTTGATTTTCCCGCACTTATATTTTGCAGTTTTTTTTCTTGCTTTAGAGTGCAGTTGAGTTGTCAAAACTTCGTTATATTCATATTTCACAGAAATCTTTTGTTTTGTGATACAATTTTCTTAAAAGAAACACGTGGTTTTGACTCATTATGCAACTTTAACAAGCCGAAGGTTAAGTCAGATAAGATACTTGCCATCATACTGATTAACTGAAACAGAATTTTCTGAATAAAAATGTAGTCTGAAAAAAAAAAAATACTGGTTATATCTTTCTTGCGCCGAACACCAGTTTCTTTCAATCGCAGCAATACTGTTATAAATTATAGTAAAGCCTTACAGAAGACATTGTGATCTTATTTAAGGAGCGTATAATAAGTCATTTTATTATATACCCGTTTGTTTGTCGCTCAGTTTTACTGTTGAATTTATGCAATCACGTGACGGTGTGATCCGACGTTCCGGATCGCCACTCTGTGGTTTTCTGAATCCATATCACTCCTCTCTGAAACTGATGACGTAGTACGCAGATAAATGACGTTTTTATTCTCGCACTTCAAAATGTTCCATGAAAAAATGCTTTGTTTAATGAATAAAAAAATTATGTAATTGATTTAAAAAGTTTCCTTTTATTATTTTTTGCTAGTTGTAAAGGGGTATATAATAAATTTATCATTATAACAGTAACTTGATCCGAAGAGCCGTATCACGTCTCGTTGACAGGCGCGGATCATCAGATCAAACTCGACTCCTCGCTTCTTGTTTGATCTGATGATCCGCGCCTGTCAACGAGACGTGATACGGCTCTTCGGATCAAGTTACTGTTATAATAATTTATATCTATTCCATGAATGTTTTGGACATAAATCTGTTGAATCAATTTTTAAGAATGCTTCGTCATAGTTTTATGAATTTTCAGTATATTGTTGAACTGATACTGAATTTCCCGAAGTAATAAGAGATTTGTGAACAAAACGATTTACAGATAAAATCCTTCTTAGATTGAGAACAATGTTTATAGACCAAGAAAGATTACTCTTTCAAGTGCTGCTCCCATTGTCATCTTTGTTTTTGCTTGTTTGTTTGTATGTTTGTTTGTTTGTTTGTTTTTTTTTGGAATGTTTGGTTTTTTTGTTTACTGAATAAAAGCTTTATGTAAGAAAGAAAATATAAAGTATCAAGCTTACATGTCAACATTACACAGTGAGAAACCCCTTACCCCGCTCCTTTCTATCTTCTAAAGAAGACTTTTAAAGGATTTATACGTTCTCTTTATATGATCATTAAAGCCCCGTCATAATTCCAGAGCCTTTTGAACCCATGGATTTCACAACTTTAGTAGGAGGTTTAATGTTTTTACAATCATGACAACATTATGACTGCTTGATGTATAAAGCAGTCAAATGTGAAATATCACTAATTTTGATGGTTTAGCGCAACCCTTTGGTTCCCAGGGGACAAGAACAATGAAATTCATTTGTTTTCTAACCTTCTACCAATTGATCTTTATGCCAAATTGGTTTCAATTAGTTTTGCAGTTCACGAGAAAAAAAAAGGCTGAAAATGTATCAAAGTTTATAACAGACGCACAACGGACGACGACGGAGGAAAACAAATAGCAATAGGTCACATGAAAGAGTCATGTGAACTAAAAACGGGTTCATTAAGCGAATGATGATTTTCTGAAGGACAGCCTGAATGTTATAAAATGGATATAAAATTCCAGACTCATAAAGCCAGGCGTGTTTTACCAGGAGGGTACCTTAGATCAGCACAAAATCTTAGTACTAAATAACATCACCTGAACTTCTTTAAACATGATTTTTCTCGCCAATTTATCTGGACGTCATGCTAAAATGAAAAGTGGAGATATAAACATGGTTTAATTTTCTTTTTAAAAAGTTTGAAACTCAAAAAAAAAAAAAAAAAAAATTAAAAAATCAATATTTAACAAACATCTTTTGAGATTTGTCAAATATGAAATAATATTTACTTTGGAAAACTTTGGACGCAATCTTACCTATCTGAAAGTTTATGTACACAAGATGTATCTGATACTAATACTTGTAGTATTTCTGACTTTTTTTCTTAGTGGCGTGGGCTAATGAGTTGTTTTTTTTTTTTTTAAATGATGTGATCTTGATATTTTTGTGTCGACCTTGGATGTTAATTCACATTTTATTTTGCTTGATGTATCATATTTCGCTTTACCGCAGGTAATGTCGGATAGAATGATATTTAAAAGCACCATCATTCCATGGTCGAGTAAGCAAAATTACTACGTTTTGTCTACAATGCTTAAGATATTCTAACTTTTCCCATTTATTTAATGAAAACGATATAATATTTAGACATCGTTCCCATTTATTACTTCAGTTTCTTAAAGAGTAATATGTCCTTATTCTCAGATTTGTTTGGTTTGCATTCATTTTTATTTTTATTTTATTTTATATAATTTTATTTTTAATGCGTGGCGCAATGGTTAGAGCCGTGGACCATGGAGTTGATCCTTATGTCGCTGGTTCGAGTCCATCTGAGGGACGTACCGACTGGTCCTTCGGATGAGACCGTATAAATTAAGGTCCTGTATCACAGTAGTTGCTAATACAAAAAAGTCTCACAGTTCAATGGCTCTGAGTGACGAGTATTATGTAGATTCCTTATTTTATCTGAGTACTGTGGATCACTAATATTAATGAAACCATATCTTCCGAGAGGGGTCATTGACTTTATTTTCACGAATTGTGGTAATTATTCGTTACACTCTTAGTGAAAACTAAATATACGCTAGAATGAAATTTTTTTCTTTACCCAGAGACTTCGATGCAATATTTGTTGAATAATTTCTGTTTAGGTATAAATTAATTTTTGCAACTCTCTTGATAAATAACTTGTACTTTGGTTGAAAATTCTAAGCATCAAGAGTTTTTAGAGCATTGGAGACTTGGGATTGAAATCTACGTCCTTTGTGTGTACAAATTCTGATAGGATAATCAAGAAGATTGTTGACTTGATTAAAATAAGACTTTAAAACTTATGCTTATAAGTTACACTTCCTTGACCTTTAAAAAATACTTTCTTGCAGATGCTGGGGTTGGTGGGGATGTTCTCTTATATGTGTAACGTGCAACGCAACAAAGATTTGTTATGGTTTTATTTTCTTGATATGCTTGATTTGGACAATTTTCTTTTAAAGTTCGGCACATCATATGAAAAAAGCAAAAAGTATATTTCATGCAAATCATAATAGTCTTGAAAACAAAAACAAAAATGAACAATAAATTCTATTACAAACGTGTTGCAATGGATCATGTACACATATATAACATGTAAACACAACACAACTTTTTGACTTTTCCCTGAATGGCCCTTATAATTATTTATGAAATTCTTTATACTAACCTCCCCCCCCCCCTTTTCATGTAAATTAAAACCAAATTAATGTAGAATATAGAGTGAGACATGAACCATTATGCCAGCCAAAGTGATTTGGTGTTAAAGCAGATAACACAGCTTAATCCTATATATATATATATATATATATATATATATATATATATATATATATATATATATATATATATATATATATATATATATATATATATATCTTATTTTCAATCAAACGGTTAAGCCTCCTTATATTGTCTTACTGTAAAAATAAGCCGTTCATTGTAAAACTTAACGCTTCTCGCAAAAGTCTGATAACAAGACAATCTTCATATTTATTTAAAATTCCTTTAAAACTTTCATCATCGACAAAACCATGAAGACTATTAAAGTCTTGAGGCATTACTAGATTTTTTTCTTAGGTTCTTCAGTTCAATTTTCTCAAAACCTTGATCAGGAGTTACGTGAATGATCTGCTCACACACGTTTATTCTTGCTTCAGTTCGTGGCGCAAATTGACTTTCTTCAGGGCATTCCTTGGTTCTATTTCTTTTCTGACCACACTAGTAGCAAAGATATTGGACTGTTTGGCTCTCAGTGACCCAATAAAAATATTTAAGTTTTCCGCGACGTTTCGAAATCTTTAGAAAAAGATCAACTCGAATTGATTAATAAAGATAACTGGCATTAGATCTAAGGTATCGGAAATAATATATATGTATATATATCATATACATATTTCGAATATTCATTTATTATTTTCAGTTTTAAAAAATAAAAAAAGAGAGTACATTTGACCTTCTTCAAACATAAATAAAACCCCAAATAAGAAAAATCCTGTATTGTTTAATCGCATTTTATTAGTTCTTTATTGTATATGCAAACGAAAAAAGGGTGAATATAACGAACAGTAAACCATTTGTACATGTATACTTCTGCCAATATTTCTCGAATATCTTTTTTACCATAAATATTTTTTTTTTTGCTTTAACGTTTGAGATGGATTGAGCTTTGGGTTGTTTATTATTAATTTTCATTAATGTTATTGTATATGTCATACAATGTTCAAATGGGTAATGGTTTGTAGTCTGTATGAGTTATCTGTTCGTTGTGAGTTGACTTTCCTTAAAACAGAACCGAAAGAACAATGCAAACAAAAATATATACATGTAAGTCAAAATATGTGTTTTGTCTTCTACTTGTAGAAATCGCTGTCTTGTTCTCTTGTGTGGTTTAACTTGGTAAAGTGATAAAATCCGCCAGTAAAGAACGATGTTTAAAACCAAGCAATTGTAATGGAATGTAAGCCATAACCTTTCTTTAAGTTTTGTCTACAAAAGTTATGTTTTTTATCAATTCCCTGCACATTCGTAAATGGTAATCATTTATAATTTTCTATGCGTATCAGTGAAAAAAAAGGTTTTAAGAGTCTGATTTCGCTTTTTATTTTCGGCGAAAAATAAATAAAATTGTTAGAAACCATTCTTCGACCACAACCACGTCGATTTCTGAATCTCGCTCTGAGACACTTTCCGTTGAAGATTCAGGTCCCAAGAACATAAACTGAGAACAGACTTAAGTCAAAATTTTGATTTTTATTATCTTAAGTTCTATATAATGTATTTGCTTGAACATTTGCAGTTTTGTTTAAAATTTAAATTCCAACATACGATGAAAATTGTGGTCATCAAAATTATTTCAAAAGTTATATTGGTTTGAAATTTTGACTAAAATCTGTTCTCAGTTTATGGTCTTGGGGTCGTTCCCATCTTACAGTTGATTAAAATTGATAAGGTTGTGGAGTTAACGTCTATTCCAGTCATAATTACGATTATATTAACCTTAATACAGCTTCGTTCACGTTATTTTGCTTAGCTTATGGTAGATATTGCGTCACAAGTTAAAGTAGTCAATCAGATCGCTCGATATAGACACCCCCCCCCCCCACACACACACACACCCCAGCAGTCTATCTTGGGATATTCTAGGGGTTTTCTACAGGTAATGTTTACCTTGTTTTATCGACGCCCGATGCTAAAAACTTGAAAACATTTAATTTTAAGTACAAACTAACATTTTTCAGCAAAAAATTATAGAATTACTTGCAGAAACCTTTAAAGCCATCACGTTTATCATAATATTTTGTTCTTAGATTATCATTAACGTCTTTTTCTAGTAAAATATCCAGATATGTAACAGATGTGTCACAATCTCTGGTATCCTTTATTTGAATTTCACTTGGATATATCTAGTCGATATATGAATTGAAGTAAGTATTGTTTATTGATAATACCTCGTCGATATACGTAAATGTCGAGTTGAAGGCAACAACAAGTGTTTTGTTGTTGTTGTTTTTCTCAATGCATTAGTTTTTGAATAAATTCTGCTTCATATGAATAGAAAAATAAATCTGCTAATAACGGAGCGCAAATGGTACCCATGAAAATTCCGACAGTTTGTTGGAAGACGCGATCTCCTAAAAATGCATAGATATTGTATCAAATATTCAAGAAATGAAATATGTAAATAACGAACAGAATTCGAGCTCAAAATTCCATTCAAACATTACATATTGGGAGAAGAGCAAACAAGAACCTCTAAGGCATCAGTGGTTGGATCAAGGAGGAGTGAGCATCCTGTCTGACCAGTCACGCCCGTGGTAAGCTTCTTGTCATGGTCGAAAAAAACAACAACAGAAAAATCGGTAGGCATTTTACTGTGTTTTGTTTGTTTGCTGTTTAACGTCCCTCTCGAGAATTTTTCACTCATATGGAGACGCCAACACTTGCTGATGGAAAGCTGCAAAATTTGACCTATACTCGGCACTGAAGGCAATTGAGCAGTGAGGGATCTTTTTCGTGCCAACATCTACTGCGACACGGAACTTCGGTTTATACTGTCTCACCCGAAGGACCGGTCCCCACGTCCCACAGTAGGATTTGAACCCGCGACGTAAAGATCAACTCATACCTCGACTCTAGAGCAGACGCTCTACCACTGCGCCACGCAGGAGACTAATTAAGTGTGTAAATAATTTTCTAAACAAAAACGTCGTCTGCATTCGACTTAAAGGTAGATTGTTCTTGCTGACAAGGTCATTGTATCGACCATAGAACTTGCGAATAATGACTTAAAACGAGACTGTTGATATCCTTTATCAATCAACTTGTTTGTCAATAGCTTGCCTTGTTTTAGAAATTGTTCGTATGTAGAGCATGCTCTTGCGTATCGGATCAAGTGGGAAACATAAACCCAATATATATGTTGGTGTTAAGGTATATTGCTACACACGTAAGGGAAGTTGACGATAGAAAAATTGTCGTCATCACGTTTATCATAAAGTTTTGTTGTAAGATTACCATTAACGTCTTTTTCTAGTACAATATTTAAATAAGAAACGGATGTAACAGACTCTGTGGCATCTTTTATTTCAAGTTCACTGGGATATATCAAGTTGACATATGAATGGAAGTAACTATTTTTTATTGATAATACGTCGTCGATATATATTAGTGTCGAATTGAAGACCATGGCAGCGTGGCGCAGTGGTAAGAGCGTTTGTTCTAGAGTCTCGGAGTAAAGAACCGATCCTTACGTCGCAGGGTTGAATCAAACTGCGGGACGTGGATGCTGGTCCTTCGAATGAGACTGATTAACCGAGATCCCTTGTCGCAATAGGTGTGCCGGCACCAAAAAGATCCCTCACTGCTCAATGACCCTGAGTGTCGAGTATATGTCTTAAATGTGCAGCCCTCCCCCGACTGTGGTGGCGTCTCAGTATGAATGAAAATATCTTGAACGGGACGTTAAACAAACAAAGAAACACAAGAAGTGTCTTCTTTTTCTTCTCATGTATAAGATTTTGAATAAATTTTGTTTTACATGAATACCAAAATTTGCTGCTAATTAACGGGCACAATTGGTAACATGGGAATTCTGTGACAGATTATTAGAAGACCCGGTCTCCAAAACTAAATAGATATTGTCCATAAGAACCCTAACGGAAAAATACTATAATTAACTATAGTTTACTATAGTTAACTATTATATAGTTAACTATAGTGATAATTTTGACACTTTGATTTACTACAGTGATCACAACGAAAACTTTGATTTAGTATGGTGAAAACTTCGATTATAGTGATAACTTTGAAAACTTTGATTTCCTATAGTGATAACTATGACACTATAGTGATCACTTTGAAAACTTTGATTTACTATAGTGATAACTTTGAAACTTTGATTTGCTATAGTTAACTATAGTATTTTTGTTAGGGAAATCAAGCATCTTTTTATGTCTACTTAGGAGTACTTTGTGTACAATCAGAATGTTTTTAACAAGATAATTTTGAAAAGGACTAATGTCAAGCTAAGTAAATTTATCAAGTTCCATTTTTATTGGAAACGCAGTTGGGTTTGACTGGACTTTAATTTATCGTGAATAGTTGTATGAAGTGTTGAAGTCTTACGTTTAGTGTTATTGTTTTTGAAATTTTATTATTTCTAATTTTCTAAACGTGTCTTGGATTATTTTAGGTCTATTGATTTACTCCATTTCTCAAATATTTTGGATCTTCAGTATCCCCGTAGTTTCTCCTTCCCTGGTGTTAAGACTTAAGTGAGAAGTAAAGAAAGAGGCTTGGGAGAATATTTGCTGGAACCCGCTTTGAATTTTTATTTGTAAGGATTTATATAAAGATAAGGAATCCAGTATAGGCAATTCAAATTCATTTTGATTCCTGGAAATATTAAAAATATTCAAAACTGAAATATGATTTTGAAAAATTTCCTCCTTACAAAGGGAGTTTAATTTCTTTCTAAATGATAACCATCATCCAATGAGTAACTCTTTAATTAACTAAGGATGACTGATACCTGAAACATATAGAAATAATATTACATTACATAAATGATTAGTTACTTTCTGTTAGGGCAGCAGTCCCATAGCCGTTCCAGAAAGCAGTCCCAGCATTCCCAGGGGACGGGATTAAATAATGTAATGGACGGAGCATACTCAGAACCGAGATTATCAATAAGCAATGTCACTTTTATAACGACAGTTGAAATTGATGATGCATATCTTTTCCAAGTACAAAAAAGCGATTTTAATAAAATTTCAGTAGGTGTTCTTTTAAAAAAAACATCAAATCCTAAGTCTTATACGGATAAACTAAGTTTCTCATGTTATCCACTTCATGATAGTCTATGTGCTTGTGGTTATGAAATACTATCTTCGAAGAACAAGAAACCTGTGAAATGATGTTACAAAATTATTTATTACAACAAAGAAAGCACATCGAGGGCTGTAAAGAGATACCATCGCAGGTGGATGATATCCGTTATATGTGCGGCTGGAATTGATAGAAACTTGTTCAAACCCCATAGTACTAGGGCGGCGTCCAACATTGCAGCGCTCGCACGCACATTCCCTATGGCAACCATCTTGACCTGTAATTATAGATAAAATTTTTAGTTGAAGAATTTTATCCAGTTATGAGAAATATTGATTGTTACATATGGAATTGTTCATTTTCTTTGAAAAAATTTAATACTGTGATATCACTAATTTTCGTGAGAGTTTAATTTTCGTTGTTTTCAAGGTATGAAGTACCTCACAAATTTACGTCCACCATGAAATGCAATTTTTCACAAATATTACTGCTCAACAATTCAAACCACGAAAATTTGGCTCCTCGGAAATGTGTGATTTTAATGTAGCTTTAGAAACAAATAGGGAATTCTATTTTATACTTATTACTAACACTCAAGAGTATTTATTAGAGAGAGAGAGAGAGAGAGAGAGAGAGAGAGAGAGAGAGAGAGAGAGAGAGAGATCATAAACATTATACATATAATCTGTAGATAATACGCACCCACAAATGAAAGATCCAAATACATTTCTAAAGCATGAATCACGTGGTAAGCTTATCACCTCATTTGATCCCTCTGCAACCCAATCGGTCGAAGAAATTTCAGCCAAGCTGTATCTTCCATGTAAGTTTCGTTTAACCTAAGAATTTTCGGATACTCAACATACTATAAATTGAAGTGTTCCAATTCCAAGGTACTTTCTGCAGGTAGATTGTCTTTCCCTCTCATTTGATAATAAACTAAAATATATTATACAGTGTAATCAAGTATTCTGAATATTACATAAAACTAAAATTAAATACGACTTAATTATCACCCCTTGATACATAGTCCATGTGTATTCCAAAATTCAAAGACCCTCTATAGGCCTTTACAATCTCATGCAACCATACTTCCGGTCAACAGCTTTCGCAGATAAACAAACTTTGCATTGGCCTGCTTATAAAGATGACTATTTGTTTCGTGTTTGACTGTAACTGTCAAGGACTACAGAATGAAGATTTTCTATTCCAAATTACGTTTAGACAAGAGTTTTAATAAAATATTCTAAACATTATATTAGACTAAGATCAAGTAATTGAATACAGAGAAAACTGTCTAATCTGACAACTGTGCAATCTGTTTCACTGTGAAATCTGACAATTATTTTCATTTACCATTTACTATTTTCCGTGTCCTTAACACTGTGTTATCCAATGTCCTGTCTATCCAAACCCCAGATTATTCCCCCAGTGCATGTCGGAATCGACAGGTTTTATTGCACATTCTTAGCATGTGTTTTCCAGTTTAAACATGCAACAATGATTTCTGTTCATCCGTACTCCGTTGTCGTCTAGGGAATCGAGAATGATAGATACCCTGTCTTGAAAATAGAGTTGAATATCAATTCAATATTTTCACTGATACGATGTTATTTTCACAATGTCCAAAACTATTTTCCTATAAATGTAAAACGAGCTCTTTAACGACTTTCCTGATCCTGAGATATGAGCGGCCTCTCATTGTACCCAAGACTACGGATGTTTTAAAACTTTTCAGAATGTTAAAGCCTTAAAATAGATTGGCCATGTCTGGCGGCCAATTTTCCAAAAATAAAAAACTGCTCCCCATACATGCAGACTAAAAACATTGCAATATTAAAAATACAAAAAATAAAAAATCAGATATCATAAGAAAAAAGGGAGATGAAGTTATGAAACTGGAGCTTCGTGACATCGGGACTCCTGCGTTCTAGACAGTAGACACACATGTGTACACGGCAGAGAATTAACGCATTAAGACGAGGACGGCGCTCTCAAATGTTATAAAAATTCACTCAGGTATCAATAAAATTCAATAGGATTAAAATAGGTTCCTATCGACACCAACAGGGGCTGGAAAATATTTTACCAAATGATCAAGACGGTGTCACGTGTAGACATTCGAGTCCTCGGATAACATATATGCATTCATAACGAAAAATAATATCTTTGAGGAATTTTCAAAACGAATCTGAATACTAACAACTCATTGCCAAAAACTATTCAATATATTACAGTCGGCATGAGTTTGAAATAATGAAAAACCTATACACTTTCTTTATATTGAACTTTTATGAAGTTTATTATTCAAGAAATATTTTGCAATTAAGAATACATTACATGTGTGTAAGTCAATAGTTACGATAAAGATATCACTTTAAATAAATAAAAAGCAGAAATCACGATTTTCTGTATCGATGTATCTTGAAATTCATTATGAAAAAAGGGCACAGGTATTTTATTTCGAATAAAGAAGATGGGCGAACAAGGCGAGCGCAATGCCTATAGTGCAACAAACATGAAGGTGAAAAATTAAATCTTAATTGTAACAAATTTACGAAATGTTAAGACTTTTAAGATATAGCTAGATTTATAAAGGGAGCGATTTTAAGGATTTAAAATTAACAACAATAATGTCTATGTTATCCATGCAAGGTCCTCATGCGCGATGTAAGTGTGATTACCTACAGAAAATGAATTAGTAAAATATCCCCACTGTGAACGATACCGATAATCAAACAAATATTGATTATTTCTCGTTTGTTGTAGTTAAACAAATATATACATATGTATTTGCATTACATGCATTGATTAACTAACTCTACCCGTTATTCTTTCAAAATTAATTTCTTTCCACCCTCAAAAATAAAACAAAATACAACCCCCCCCCTCCCCCCACCATCCCATTAAATCACGAAGCATATCGTAACTTGGTAAGATGCATGTAATATGCAGGAAAGGAGAGTTGTCCATAAGAAGACACCCCCCCCCTTTGCGAACGAATTACTGATTTTTTTTGTTTGCGCATTATCTTATGTATTAAGAAGCTGGAGTTGAGCTGGATTCTTTGAATGTGAGTATAAACCCTCCCCCACCCCCACCTCCCGAAAAATTCTCCTATTGATTCTATTGGATGATAGTAATTGTATAAGAGTAACACCATTGATACTGTATATCAGAGAAAGTGTTATGAATATATCAAAACACTATGTCAAAGAAGATGGGCGTGTTTGGCGTGTGATCTTGCTGGTACATTTAAAATGTCTACGATTTGGTCGGCTGACCACAGCTGGACATAGTTTACAAATTTACGCACATGGGAAAATGTTAGATTGAGTTTGAAATGCTTTGTCAGATTTAATACATCAGTCCGCTTATCTTAATAATTACTACATATACATGTATAACTTAGTAACGCTTCATATAAATAATGAACACCTACATATAGAGTATATTTAGATGCAATTACAAGTACATGTGTATGTTAAAGTATCAGTAGGTTGGAAGAATTGCTTTCGCTTTCGGTACAACAGAACCAGAATTTATTTTAAAATAAATCATTACATAAAATTAAACTGACTAAAGAATTGATTGTTTGTACCAAAAAAAATATTAACGCTCCAAGCGAGGATCGAACCAAAAATATTTCTTTTTCATTGCACTGGACGGATAATGCATACTACTGAGCTACATTATGTATCAGCGTTACACATAGTATTTGGTATTTAAAACGACAATGAAGCACCGCATTTACACATTAGAATTTTTCTCCCTTTTTTTTTGATTTTTTTTTATCGTCTCTGGGTCTTATCTCCATTTTTTTTAATACAAATGTTTGTCAGTTTCTTTGAATTAAAATGTTAAAATGCACACAAATAACGTTTCAAAATCATGGAGAGATGACCAAGAGATAGTAAATTTTTAGAAAAACGTGCTTTAAAATGTAACATTTTGTTCCAATTGACTAATCTAGCCAATTTTCAAGTTCTTTTATAGCAAATCAAAATACAATATCGGAAAAAAATATTTCTCTTTCCTATTTCACAGGAACCCGATATATCAAAAGAAGGCTAAAATTTCATGTGACAGATCAATGAAATTTTCGCTTTCCAAGTGCGCACAGATTCCTGCCGAATGCCAATCAATAGCGCACTCGTCCTTTATGTAAATCACCAAAATGTCTCATTTACCAACACCTTGTTGATAATTTTACCCCCCCCCCCCCCATCTTGTTTATGTAAACTGATACATTTAAAATATAGAGTACTAATAACAAGATTAAGACTCTCTGCACATAAGTTAATGATTGAACAAGGAAGATATAACAGAATTTCGAGAAATGATAGAATATACCATCTTTGTGAATAAGGGGACATAGAATTTGTTTTAAAATGTCCACATTATAGTACATTAAGACAAAATTCCATAAGAAAGCTTCTACTCCCGAAGACCAAGCGTCTTCAACTTAGTACAATTACTTAGTACACAGAATATTAAAGAATTGTGTAATTTGGGAATTTATGTCCAGTATGCATAAAAGATAAACATGGTGTTAATATACCCCTTGTACCAATATTTTGGTTTGGGTTAATAAATTGTACTTGAAACGAAGCCTGTTTCGTTAATGCACGAGCATTTTAACTCTCTGATAGCCAATCAACATGTTTTATGAAAAGTGAAAATCCCACGCGTGGACTGAAAACAAGCATGTCATTTCATGGCCGTAGGAACCGGAAGGGGGGGCACAATAATTTTGCCGATATATAGATATATAGATTACTATAGTAAACATAGATACTATATGCTTTTGCCCTCTAAATTTAATAAAACCTAGTTTAAAAACAATTACCGGTAAGTCAAAATGGGGCACCTAAAGCCGATCGGGGGTTATAGTTGATGCAATATAAACTGTATTTTTTTTTTCACTGTAAAATTGTAATTTGCTATTTCAATGTAATTATTAAAGAGAAAAAAAAAATCAATATTTTTGCATTTTATAATTGCGATGGGAAAAAATTGATTAAAGCATAATTACATCGTACAAAATTGAAATCACAGATTTTTTTTTCTGGTAATATTTCAGTTTTATTAGTCATTAAGGGAATTACGTTCTTCAAAAAAACTTAAAGCAACATTGCGTAACTAAAATAATATCTAGGTGCAAACATGTTTTTAATGGATAACCATGATAACGTTTAAAAATATAAATATCAAAGAACAAAATCAATTATCAATACGTTGAATCGGGCTCGATGTTCGACGTAACGATGTGCATATGCTGTGACGTCATATCGAAGGTCGAGAGAATGACTCAATGAGGTTGACATGTATGCAGTATACATTCAATATCATAGGCTATTAAATGTCGATAAATCGAAATGTTTTATGTGTATATTGAATTGTAACCATGAATTAGCGGAAGGTGTAGAGAAAAATACACGTAAAAATTAAGAGTGATATTGTTTTAATTTAATAGTAAATCCAGAGGAGTTCTGATGACGTTCCCCATAAAAATGAATGATAAAAAACATTCCCCATAATTTTCGAATACATACTGAAACAACAGATAGGTTATTTTTAAGATAAGAAAGGAGAGAAAGCAACAAAACAGGTATTTTCTATAATAATTGTCCATTATTGAAATAAAAACAGATTAGGAAAACACTTTCCCCACAACATATTCCAGGCGTCCGATTCCTCACAAGTCGGTTATGATGGGTAAGAGAGAGAGAGAGAGAGATGGATGGATAGATAGATAGATAGATAGATTGATAGATAGATAGTGACCGTGTAGTGTAGGACAGCGCCGCGAGAATTCCATCGGCATCGAAAGCAATTTTTTTTCCTTCCTAGATGGTCGAGCGGCCCTATCAAACTTCCGCTATATAAGGTGTCTCCTGCTAAGAACGATAACTCCTGTCTAAGGGCAATAACCGTTACAATATTTCCGGTTACAAGAACGATAACTCTCACATTTCCGGTTTACAAAGGAAGCCTCAATTTATCGTCTTGATAGACGCGCTTTTTATTTTTGCACGTTCCTGTGTACAAGGTAGGTTATATTTTGTCGATTATTTTTTTAAAAAGTGTCCATGAAAGTATATTTTTAAAGAAGATTGTATGATAATTAGTAAGAAAGGCACTTGAATGTGGATCATTGCCGCCGCGATGGTTGTCTATGCGCACAATTTACATGAAGCGCATATCAATATCCAGTGCAGTGTCATATATTATGCATGGAATAATGAATAAGAATAATAAATGAATTAATAAAAACATGACAGATTAATATTAAACAATAAAAATGCATCGATGTAGATTAAATGTTGATGAATTTTTACTGATACATGTCATTGGATTTTACTATATTTTCTTGTAGAAAATAGTGCAGTGCCATTTCTTCTTTATAATTATAAACAGCTGTATAAAATTATATGAAATCAACCTACATGTAGGTAAGTTGCATTTCTCATTATAAAGTCTTTATTTACATTTTTATTTAAATTAATCCTCAGTAAATTATTAAAACACAATTCAATTTCAAATATATGTATAAGTACATATTCTCTTATTACAGTATTTATGCATGTATATTCTTGGTGATGGGCCCCTAGGTAGCTAAATCTGTTCTTTTTCCTGTTTATTTATTCTGTTCTGGAGAGCTTTTGTTCATCTTTTATATTTTATACATTAACTGTGCATGATGAGTATTTACAAACAATTCCGTGCTTTGCCATTTAAATCCCATTCTGCAAATCCGTTGAGAAAAATTACAAGGAAAAGTGCAGCATCTGATGACATAGATTATTTCCCACCAGAAGGACATGTTTCGTTACCTATTAATAGTTATACTTATTTATATTTTGGTGGTGCCAGACGAGGACAAGAGAGCACTTGGAGCATGTCTAACAAATTGTACAAAGTATCTTTTGTTGTTGATGAAAATGATGTCAATATTGATTATATATATGAAATTAAGCTTTCAGGTGCTCAGTTTCCACACTTGCAGTCAAGTGCTGGTTTTTATATTTCACCTCAGAGTTGTCTATTTGTTTGGGGTGGTCTCAATTTGTCATGTTTTTCTATGTCAAATGAATTATATATTGTCAAATTAAATGACAAGAAAGGTGTGGTTGAAATTGTACAGCCACCAGGTGGCATTTCTTTAAGAAAATTAGGAGGTGAAATTCCCTCAGGTAGGTGTGGACATACACTTACTCACTTTTTTGATTCTAGTGTCATTTTACATGGTGGAGTTTGTTTTCCACACAGATATGCATGTGTTGGTTCATCTTTGTTTACAAATGTTACCAATGATGACAGTTTTTATATGTTTGATTTTGAAAGTCTCATTTGGACAAAACTCTCTGTATCAGGATCTGAGCCAAGAGCATATCACACTGCCACTGTTATGTATATCAGAGGTATGAAGTCTATTGTATATATTGGTGGTGTTACAAAAACTGAAAGTGTTCTTCGAAGAATACCATTATCAAATGTACTTCTTTTGAGGATGGATTCTAATAGGCATTTTCATACAGAAATTCTAGTATTTGCCAATTCCCCTGCTGTTGGTTTTTCATATCATTCAACAGGAGTGATTGGCCCATACATATTTGTTGTTGGAGGGGTGGATGAAAATAATCTTCAAGGCAGATATTCTGTTTCAGTATTAAATATAGAAACATTTTCATGTGAACATATTCAGTTTGACCAGTCTTTTAGGTCAGCTGGTCATTCAGTTTGTAAACTGTCTGATGATTGTTTGATGATATGTGGTGGTATGCATTTGCAATATTTTGTTTTTACCAGTAAGCAAATGGTACCATGTCCATGTGATTTTGAAAATGATTGTAGAATTATTGAGTCTACCGAAACATCTCCAATATCTTGGATTCAGTGTGAAGGTACATGTAAAAGATGGCTACATCAATTTTGTGTCGGAGTGTTAGATAGTGACATGAGTCGAAAAAAATTTATCTGTAGCACTTGTTCTAAAGCACCCAGAGGTAAGAAGAGAAAATTTCCTGTACAGAATTGATCTGATTTTGTGAATTATTTTGTCATGTACTAGATTTATTATTTCATCATATATTATGTGAATCACCTCATTTGTGAGTATTCAATAATATTAATTAAGGACGCTCTATACACTAGAGGAAAATATTTTTTGGACATTGAGAAAATTATAGTGTGTAAAGGTGTAAGTATTGAGCTTATCTATCACATTTTCGACATAGGGTGCCTTGCATTTACCCCCAGGAGAAATATTCTAAGACAATGAAGTACTGATGAACATAAATCACTATTGTTCACTTAAGTGGGCAAAATACCTGCAAATTAAGTGTTCTATCTATTCATCTTGGCCTATTAAAGTGTTATGAATTCTTGATTTGATCACAAATTAAGTAATGAACTGTACATTTCAATTTATATTATTCTTGATCAAAGGGCAGATCACTATCTGCATAAAAATACCACAAAATCAGAACTCTCTAGTGTGCAGTGTATAGAGGGCTTTTAAATATAATGTATGGGTTTTTTTCTAGGTGCTCAAGCAAATTTTTTTGGTAGTTCCATTTGTTCACATTTTCTTAAACATAAAATTATGTTCTAGCAAGTATATAACTGACTTTATATTTTGGGGTAAACTCAAATTGATACACATGATCATTGTTACTGAACATTTTGCCCATATGCTAGACATTTGTATTTCTGATCCATACTTTTTGTGTATTCAACTCAGTTATGAAACAATTGTTTTAACTGTGAGTTAGCACTTCCTGTTGTACGTGGTGTATATTGTATACTATTTGAACAAAGAAATAAGATCATAATAGTGTTTCAATGTGCATATATTTATATTTGTATGGTCATAGTGAATGTATACTTTGTGACAGGCACATTGAACTAAATGCATATAAGAAGGTAAATTTCTGAGTAATGTGTCAGATTGATCTATATACATTGATCTATTTACATATATACAGTTATATAAGCTTGTTATGTGCATGTAAATACCTCCTGTACTGGCACATAAAATTTTACATATTTTTGTTCAAGTACATGTAACATGTACATGTAATACTATAACTTTGAAAAATTTCAAAAGAAATCTATTATGATCATGAACAAAGATATTAAATGAAATAAAATGCACTGCATGATCATATTCTAGTGAAATATTCATAAGAAGATTTACAAACTAGCATTAAGAAGTGGACAAGTTCTCTTATTATGACCGCAAGTAAAACATAAAGAACAGCGAGTTTTCTTGTGCTCAACCTCGGCAAGCTTAAAAAGAGCCTTGCTACTATAAAGCCAATGAAGTTTTAAAACATCACACAAACTGCCATAGGTATTTCCACGTCGGGAGAGATTTTTTCTAAAATGTCTAAAAAGTTTGTTGCCTGCCTCATTGCCCTCACTACTAAAAGCCCCAATTGACCCAGGCCCATTTGGGTCCTCTATAAGTTGCTGAACATGTTCAATAATTTTATGTAAATAATTGGGCCACTCTACATAATCAAAATGTTCCAGTAAAAGACTCCCCATTTTAACAGCATTTTTTTTATAATTTTTTACATCTAATGGACATTCTTTCTGAGGATCTTTACATCTATAAACTTTCCTAAGTTGTAAAAATACATTCAAAACAGAAGACAGATTTTCTTTTCTGACAGAATCTGAAACAAGTTCCAACAAAACAGAATGAGGAGTTTCAAAAAGGGTTCTGGCATAATTACCAGGCATCATAAGCTGGGGATTAATTCCACAATTACATTTCATATGTTGATCAAACAAAGACTCTGCATTTTGAACTAAAGGTTTTACATCTTGTGTAAGTTCCCATTTTGTAACACCAGCAATTTCACGAACAATAACTTTCTTAAAAAACTGTCCTAAATTAATATCTGCATGTGTGGCATCTATACCTTTCTGAATTGGTTCAATTTTTGTAAGGGGAGCAGATTTTACACCTTTTGAAATTTTTTTCAATTCATTTTCTGACAAAGAATTTGGATTGACACGTAAAATTTCAGCTATATTTGAACATTCAGACACTGACCTGTTAATTGAAAAAGATCCCAGAAATTCTTTTGCAGATTGTTTATCTGCATCACATAAAGTACACAAATATTTTGACCCACTACCCTGAAGACCAGAGTCTCCCCTGTCTCTTTTTTCGTCAACCATAGAATTAAAAAATGAAAATTTATGAAACATCCAACCCTGTTTTGTTTTCACATGCATGCGATTTTGCATCAAAATTTCTCTTTCATTTTCAATAGGTAAAATGCAGACAACATTAGATACATGATTGTTTTCATCAGAAATTGATTCTAAAAGTGGTCTGTTTGTTCGAACACTGTTTGGCAATGGCTCAGTAAAAACATCATACATTTTGCCTTGATATTCAGCTTGAATTTGGACTATACAAAAAGAAAATCTAAAAGCTTTATCCGGTAACATTTTGTAATCTTTTTCTTTGTATACAGAGACTTCACCCATTCCATCACACCCATCTTTAACAATTGTATGAAAAAGGACATTTTCAATATTCAACCCATGTTTTCCTAAACCATTTACAATATCAGACTCGAGTTCTTGCAGGGTAATGGAAAGTGCTTCAAAATAAGAAAACCTAACTCCCATACAGTTTGGAGTTGCCATCTCAACAAAATCTGGCATAAAACATTCATTTACATTTAAAGGCTCTGTGTGAGGATTTTTAGAGTTTTCGAACAATACATTGCCCTCATTATCAATAACTTGAAAAACAGCCGCAGATGGCATAAACAAATTCTCACAACTTTCCATTTTGCTGGGGGCTTGAAAAATATGAACATTGTTTTGAGAAAGAAAATCATACTGGGATCTATATTGTCCCTTACTTTGCAAAAGGTCAACTCTAATTGCTAAACACTGTTCTGGAGAAAGAGTACTATCGTTTCCTAACCACAAATTCTCAATTTGTTTCCAACGGGGATCATTAATATCCTTTAAATGATCTTTCAACATAAAAAACAAAACGTCAGACTTGTTCTCATCTTGCATTTTACAAAATTCATTCACTTGAGATATAATAGGTTTCAGACGTTTATGGCGTGTGTGTTTTGCAGAGACAGAATGAAGGGGTAATTTAAAGACCTTAGGTTTTGTTGTTACATCAAACAAAAATTTTGTACCTCTCATTGAACAGGTATTTTCATGTTCATCAATATTTCTAATCAAAAGTGACTTTGAACAGTTTTCATGAATACAATGCACTAACAAGGTATCATAAATTTGAAGAAGATGACCATGGAGGGGGGACACCTCACTCTCATCAAGCAATGATCTACATACTGGACATGCGCTCGACAAAGAAAACCAACCAAAAATGCATTCTTTACAAAAAATGTGATTACATTTTGAAATATAGGGATCACATGGGACACCTCGACAAATTGTACACATAAAAGATTGTGCAACTTCTGCATTGCAGAATCGCTCAGTAGGAATGCTCCTAATAACAACATTTTTAAACATTTCAGATGCAGACTCAGAAGTAGTGACTGTACATGAATCAACAATTGACAATTTATCTACAGGGGGAAAAAGTGAGCTATCTACAGGGGGACAAATGGAGCATGATGTTGAACCCGATGGATGATCTACAGGGGAATTATCTACATGGGAACAAAAGGAGGATGAAGATGAAGGGCAGTCAGAGGACGTGATGTCTGTTGTCTCTGTCGAAGGTCTTGACTTGTCTTTGTCCGCGCTGTGATAGGAATGTTCTTGTCGGATGAAACTGTTCTTTTTGGACTGGGATGGGATGCTTAACTTTCTTTTTAAGATTTTCTTTGGTCTGCCAGGTTTTACATAACAAATGTCACAGTTGTCTGAATGAGGCAAAAATTCATATAAAACAGGTAAATTAACTACAATGTCATCTTCAGCTTGGCTGTGTCTTGTCAGTCTAAGTCTACACGCGGTGCAAATTTTAGAAGGATGAATGTTCTCAGAGTCACTGTCAATGTCAATGTTGTAAAGGGAGGTAATTGCAGACTTGAAGTTTTCTTTGGGATGAGACTTAGAATTGATGGGGATTTTCACACCACAGAGTCTACACATACACTTCAACTTTAATTCATGCTCCATTTCTGTAGAAGAATTGAAATAAAATTTTATATAAATTTTATCATTTTTTAAATCATCTTTCTCCTGTATATTACACAATGTAGCAAATTAGTATGTATATATGCAACTCTCTGATACACTGTATTTTCCATTAAAAGGGAACAATCATTTTATTCTGAGGGGAAAGACCTACAGATTTTTGAAATTAACTAGTCTTGAAAATGTTGAAAATTAATAATCCAACTGTAGTTGGCAAGAAAAATAAATAATTAGACTTTTCTTCTTTTTTTTTTTTTTTTTTTTTTTTTTGCTTGTCAAATTTTTTTCCAGTGATGAAGAAAAATAATCTGACCGGAAAAATTTTGCCAGCCCCCAGAATCAAGTGGTTGCCTCCTAATCAATTATAAATTTTTAACTGTTGCATATGAACAAACTGATTTACAACATTTTATGTGTCCATTTTGGACATGTATATGTGCTCAGAGAAGTACAGAAAACTTGTATCTTTTACCAAATAACTTGATGTAAACCTTTTTTTCCTTGACATAAGAATTTTATATGATCTGAAAATCCAGTCATCAAGATATGTGGTGAAAGATTAACAGTATTCAAATACTTCAATACTTCTTTAAAATTTACTATGGGCAGTAAGCTAGATATCGACATATTAATCCATATGATAATTTGGAAATTATGCTCAATGCATATCTAAATCATAATGCTCAGTATGACTTCAAATTATATACAACTTCAGAAAGTATGCAATTGCATGCATCACCTTTTACTGCTTTATATATATATTTATATATATGTGTGTGTGTTATATAAATATTGCATGTAGTTGAGTGTAACATTGAAAATTTTCACCCCAAGAAAACTATTGTCAACTGAGGCGCATTGTTTGCACTGGCAGATTTAGAGCCCCCCCCCCCCCTTTTGTGTCCAAAATATAAGATTTAATAAATTTTTATTTTTATTTGGTGTGGCTGTGGACCTCTACCTCAACCCCAAGATTTTCAAGATTCCTGGATCTGCCACTGGTTTGACAATGGTTTTCGAGGGGTGAAAATTTTCAATGTTATACTCAACTGCATGCAATATACTGAATGTTTTATACAAAAACATATAACAGTGAACCTTGTGCGCATAAATTCTGCACAGTCACTTTTTTTTTGGAATATCACCCATCATTAAGCAATGTTGACTGTTGCAACGCTTTCGGGCGTGGCTTCATCATTCAGTGGGTAATAGTGTTTTTTAACAAATGTTTCTCGCTGAATCAGATTCAACTAGTTTACATGAAAGTATTATATATATGAAAGTATTATATATATATAAATATATATATATATATATATATATATATATATATATATATATATATATATATATATATATATATATATATATATATATATATATATATATATATATTATAAAGCACAAGTTCCTGTATAATATTTTTTTGGTAGGTGACTTTATAAAGAAGAAAAATATTTGGTGAAAAGCCCATGTAATTTATGTATAGATAATATAAAATAATATTGAGGTGGTCCTAAGGATTTTAAATGAGATAATGCAGGTCAGCAAATAAAGTAGATGAAATACTATCTCAGTATTTGAAATACATTGAGTCAACACTCCACTGTATATTATTCAGTGTTTGAACTATACTTTTTAATGAATTTTTATCACAAACGCCATCAGAACACTTTATATGATATAAAAACATTCCCCTTCTTCAATCCTGCAATAGGGCTATTAATATTTCTACTTTTTAAGACTCAGTTTGCTTATTCACTTGCTATCAGCGACCATTTTCACTATTTTTGTACCAAGACTTTTGAGTTTCAATGAATGTGTAACCATGTTTATCGGTTGTGTATCCAAATGAACAAAAATTTTCATGAATCTACGTGTTCTATATGACCTTGGTAAAATTATCTCTTTTCACAGAAAAATTTCATAAAGCAGTATAAAATATTTAAAAATTTATTTAGAGTAGCATATTGTTATTACAAAAAAAGCACCGGAAGTCAACAATATCATTTTTAAATTACCGTTTCAAACTTTTCTTTCGGACGATCCAAACTCAAATCATACCATCGGGTTCGTTATTGTGTGTACTTTCTGTTTATCGTTCATGCGCAATGATACGAAAATAGAGTACCATTCGGTACCCCTTGCGCATCTAGCATATCTAGTGGTTATCAATCTGAAGCGGAGTGTGGGGAGCACCCGTGACGTCACAGTTGTAGTGCATTGTTTTTAAATATGGCTGACTGAGCAAGAGACGGGAAGTTTGATAGTGAGCTAGCTAGCGGTCTACCACGCTCTGTTCCTGTGCTGCTAGAAACAGTAGATCGAGAGTTCAACCCCGGGTTGGGGCGGAAGAGATTATCCTTGTAAAATAAATCCCCCTCCTCTCTCTCTCTCTCTCTCTATATATATATGCCACACGTGTAGTTGAATATTTACGACTTTGTTAGGTATGGGGTTTAAGCTCTAAGCTAGGTTTTAGTCAGGCGCCCCATCACTGAAATTTGAACACTTGCAACTTTAACCTGATATTGCAAAAATGGGGTTGTTGCAATTGCAAATTTCCGTTTTGCTGTTAAACTACCACTTATGGAAGAGTAGCATTTAGGCTTCACTGGTGGCTTTTTTTTTCTAATTTGCATATAAATAGGTGACGCAGTTTTTTTAGTCGCTCCAGTATCGCCAGAAGAACTGTTGTATCATTTTATGAATGAATATAATCAGTTTGAAGAAACTTTTAGCTTATGAATCATTAACTTTTGGTAATCAACTGTTTGTTTATCATTTGAACATCTGGATTCGTATGCATAAAAATTCTAAGAATTTTCTTAAGTATATACTTAAATTTCATAAGCACCATTCTTAGCTAAGTAAGATACTTAGATTCCGTTGCATAAAACTTCTAAGCAAACATGCTTAGTGATTCGTAGCTACACATATCGTAATTTACTTAGGTACACTGTTGCCATGTCAATAAAGTGACTTCCGCTTTCACTTTAATGTAAATATACATAATTTTTGATAAAGAAACAAAGAAATAAAATAATGAAAATATAAATAATATTAATTTAAAAAATCACTTTCCTGTTAAAACTATGATTTCTTATATTTTGATCGATTTGATCGCAATTATTCCGTTTGATATCGATGACATATCTGCTCGGACAAAAAAGATGGTACATGTATACTATGGAAAGCCGTAGGGTACCCCCACATTATTATTATTTTTTCCTATGTAATTATACCAAAAATAATTATCTCATCCCAAAATAAAAAATCTTGCTTCTTCTTTTTTTTTTTTTTTTTTTTTTTTTTTTTTTTTTTTAACATTATTATTTTCCTACAACAATTATAATCTTGTCCGTCCATGTGTACTCATTATTTTTATTTTGCCCCTACATTATAATAATTATTCTCACTTTACAATTATAATCTTTTCAGTTAGTACGGAGACATTATTTTTATACACCTCCAAATTATAATCTTGTCAGTCGATTCGTACACATAATTTTTATTTTGCACCAAGATTATAATTATTCTTGCCTCAACAATTTATAAGACTTCACCTCCTGTAACAATAATGTACTGACTGAAAATAAATAAAAATGTACACGCTTAAAAATTATAATGTACCAAGTCGACGTTATAATCTTTGCAACAATAATAATGATGTGCGCCCTTGTTCGCAATTATTTTTATTTTTCAACAGGAAAGATAACTTCTTTTCTAGTGACAGGAACGAAAACTCTGTCCTCCTGTTGAAACAATAATTATGTTGAGACGCGACTATAATTGTGACTGCACACATTATTTGAAGCGTGAAGGAAATATTATCTTGAGCGTGGAGAAATATTATTTGAAGCGTGGAGAAATATTATTTGAAGCGTGACGGAAAACAAGCGTCGATGCGAGGGAGATCGTCACGTGAAAAGGCCATGTGCGCTGTTCGATCATGTAAACAAAGTGGAAGACAGAAAGTCCAACGTTAGCTAGGCTATAAGAGGTAAGTAAAGACTAATCATTAATGTACATGTAAATGACTGGCATCATTCAGATAATGTCTCTTGAATCAGCTGTCAGTTTATTGTAATTAAGCTAGAGCTACCGAACAAACAGGTAGTTCGAATTGCCTCAGACAGCTGTCAGAAATAGATCATGTGCATAAATGTGAGATTAAGCACATACTAGTACTTTATTAAAACCACCTGCCTGATTAAGCGCATATAGGGACGATCATTTGATTGGGGGGGGGGGGACTGATAGATTAAGAAAATAAATATTTTAACCTCTACCCCCACCCCTTTATGAAAAGGTGGTGACCTTAACATGGTGAAAAATGTTTTTCCTAACCAAAATTATTTCTCATCTACCATGTCTACTACTTTGTACATGCCATAATCATACTCGTACATGTACCCGTTGATATTTTTTAGATTTTGCATACAGTTTGTCTTTCTGCCACAGATTCAAAGAGAATTCAGATAGAAAATGGAACTATTGAACAATAAATTCTGCCTGGAAGCAAGAACTGGGGATTACAGTGCAAGGGATACCCGCTGCTCTATTTCAAAAGTTATTGGTAAGGTGATTAAGTCCTTGATAAATATCATTAAAAAATATAGCCTTTGTTAACAATAGACAACTTAAACATTTTCCAAAAAGTATTTCTCTTTGTGGGGAGAATCTGGGTTCAGCTGGAATGAGGGACTGTTCTCCCTTTAAGCCAATTAAAAAATTATAATGTGTTTGTTTTTGGTAACATGCCAAAAATATTAGGGAAGGTAGGTAGGCGATAACTTTTTTTTTTTTTACTTTGCTTTTTATTAGCTCACCTGAGCCAAAGGCTGAAGTGAGCTTTTCTAATCACATTTTGTCTAGTGTCCATCTGTCTGTAAACTTTTCACATTTTTTACTTCTTCTCAAGAACCACTTGACCTACATGTATTTCAACCAAACTTAACAACAAAGTAGCCATGGGCAAAGGGGGTTCAAGTTTGTTCAAATAAAAGCCACACTTCCTTCCAACTGGAGATAATTACAAATTAATTTAGTGAAAAATTAATATCATCTTTTAAAAATCTTCTTCTCAAAAATCTGTGGTCCAGGAAAGATGAAACTTTTGTGGAAAAACCCTCAGGTAGTGTAGATTCAAGTTTATTTAAATCAGGGGTAGGGTGGGGCTATAATGGATTATCAAAGTTTTACATAGGAATATATAGGGAAAATTTAAAAAAATCTTCTCAAGAACAGCAAAGCCATGATTAGTCATATTTATATGGAAGTTTCTTCAGATAGTGTAGATTCAAGTTTGTTTAAATCAAGATCCCTCGGGGAAGGTTGGGGCCACAATGAAAGTTAAAACTTATAGGAAAATAATCTTTAAAAAATCTTTGAAAGCCACAATTAGTCAAATAAATATGGAAGTTTCCTCAGTAAGTGTAAATTCCAGTTTCTTCAAATCATGCCCCACCACTTTAGGGGTAGGTTGGGACCACCAATATGTATTTAAACTTTTCAATACTGAACTGATTTCTGCTTTTTTTCTCCTAGCCACAGTGCTCGGGTGAGATATATGGCCCTTAGGGCTCTTATTTTGTAAGCATCAGTCAAATATTCAGTATGCCGCTGTTTTTTTTTTGTTTTTTTTTGTTTTTTGTTTTTTTGGGTCATAGTCATATATAAATAGTTAAATACACATATGAATAAAATGTACACAAAACAATTGTACTCATTAAAACACTTGGATAGACATGTTTTAAAAGTATCATGGGGGACATCCTTGCAATGCCAGGGGTCCTGGGTCCTGGCTAATTTCATGTGATATTTTAAGTCTTGCTTCTCTCATTGAGAAGCACCAATCAAATTGAAGCTTTCAGAAATATTTAGATATGATAATGTAAACAGGAAGAATCACCTGTTACAAGTTGTTTATCATAGAATATGGCTTAATGTGATTGGTTGAGAGATGAGAAAAACAATGGATTTGAAAATTCCCCTAAAGATAATGCTACAGTCAGCCCATGATAATTATGAATGAAATTGACCAGGGGTCCCATGCAATGTATTGAATCAGGGCCCCTTGGCATTGCAAGGGGGGGGGGGGGTGTAGCCAGGACAAGTCACTTCAGATGCATGACACTCCTAACCATTTTACAAGGGTCTGTTTTTCCTAGGGGGTCAAAGACCTTTTTATTTTTGCTTATTTTCTTAAGCATTTAATATTTTTGTAAATTCCTTGTGGGTCTCCTGTAGATTTATGCTTACTGTATGCATAGCATAGGATTAATATAATTATGTACTATTTAATGTAAAATGTTCAGGGCATAATTATTAATAGTGTTATTGGTTTTGTATTCATCACTCATATAACAGAATGTCTTTTGGCAGTTTGCCTTATATTATTCATCATATTGTGTACATGAATAAAAGATAGAACAAAAAATTTAAAGCCAAACTCCGTTGACCACAAAAAAAAGGACTTGTGACAAATGAAATAAAATGTAGATCATAGATGCATTATTTCTCAAATCCATCAGCCTGGCTTGATTTTCTTGAACTTGGGTCTCTTTTTCTGTTTTGACCTGGAAGTTCATCTGATCCAATGGTTCAAGAGAGCTTTTTTGATCCCTTAAGGACATACGCAACGTAGTTTGAACTTTATTGTCGTTTTCCTTGGAGTTGTAGAGTTCCAATGCTTAAAGGAACTGTGTGCTACATTTTAATGTCTATATATTCTGTTGTACACTTCTTCTTAAACAAGTTTGGATAAACATCTAGAATATATGTTTAGTAATTTTCGTATATTTTTCTTTGAATATTATACAAGAATTTTGCCTCAATTGGTGTCTTTTCAAAACCCCTGGTATTATTAAATAAAAATACTCCACCAAAGGAATTGTCAAATAAATTGCACCTTGAATTTTACAATGAAGTCTATGGGGAGTGCAGGTTTTATTAAGATATTGTAAGAAGTAATTTGAATTTCATGTAGAGCTCTTGGTGAAAATTTGCATAAACTCTCTCTTTATTAAAATATGAAATAAAATGAATCATTTGCCACAGATATTTTGATAAAATTAAATTTTTGGGTTTTTCATCAAGGGCAGATAACTCTTCAAAAAATGTTAAAGTGCAAAATGACCAGCTTCTTTCATGTTATCAGTCATGTGAATTTGGTTCATTTCCCTTTCATCATTATCTAGCAATACATTTTTAACTAGTTTAAAATGATTCAAAACAGTTCAAAATCCATTCAGTATACACTGAATACCTTAATACATGTATCAGACTTTCTCAACAGAACTACTGGACCAGTTTTAACTAAACCTGGCACAAATGAAGGAGAAATTTATTTTCAATGAGGAGAAAACTAAAAAGTAATAAAATTTAAGTAAACAATAAATCAATTCATTTTGGCATGAAGACCGTTGGTTTCACTAATAGGATGCTTCCTTTTCATACTAGTTATCATGAAAAAAATTGGCAGGAAAAAAATTCTCCATCTCAGGTTTCCCTTGATTATGCATGGTAATTATAAAAACTCTAACTGTGTTTCAAACTTTTTATTTCAGGGAATTTGTGATAGAAGATTGTGCAGATCTGGACAAAAATTCAATGTGAATAACTTTGAAGAAAGAAGTCTTGGCAAATTTCAGAGAATTTTTGATGGAAGAATATGTGTTGTTCCTGAACATTTTGCACATGAAATTTGTCCTTTTGACATCATTTGACACTAATTTGAAGTGATGCATTTTTGATAAATTTGTACATGTATATGAAATACTCCATTTAAAGTGTCACATCTGTGTCTCAGGTTACTGCTGATAAAGTGGGATCTGCATTAGTGAACAAACTTGAATTTCTGCATTTATATTGATTGCATTTATGAAATTTGTATTTATATTTACCAAAGTACCAAAGAATGTGTTAAAATTATATGAAAATGGATGATTTGTGATGATTTTTTATGGTATTTTCTTGGATCTGAATGTCAAACATATAAAGGAATGCATGTTGGAAAAGCTGGATTGACTTCTTTGAGCTCTGCCATACATGTATGTACATGCGATAATGGCATTTTTATGTATGTATATGGCAGCTTATGGTGAAGGTCGAAGTTTTTCAAATTCATGTCAAACTCCAAGGTCAAGGTCAAGAGATCACAAATGTTATTATCCAAAGACAGGTCTTGTCTCAAGAAATGTGCAAGTAAAATACGAAAGCCCTAGCACTTACCTTTGAAAAGTTATGGTGAAGATTAAAGTTTTTCAAAAGTCGAACAACAAGTTCAAGGTCAAAATTAATGGTGGTCATGGGAAGGTCTTGTCATAAGAAATATGAAGCCCTAGCCCCAACTGTTCAGAAATTATTGCCAAGGTAAAAGTTCGGTAAAATTTTACAAAAATGGGTCAAACTCAAAGGTCAAATATGTTGGTACCCAAAGAAAGGTTTTGTCACAAAGAATACACATGTGAAAAATGAAATGCATAGCTCCAACAAAACAAAAGTTATGGGAAAAGTTAAGTTTTGGGGACATACATACAGATAGACAGGGCAAAAACTATAAACCCCTGAATCATCTTTGATTAGGGGGGCATAAACAACACTGATGTATTATACAGATTTGTTCGCACTGTACAGGAACCAAATGATGGCTATAATATGGGGTCAAAACTGAAAAAAGGTAAAAATTAGGAAAATTATGCATTTTTTTTGTATAGTGTATATGTGTCTGATAATCCATAAATACATGCACGCATTTTAATGTAAAAATGACAATTATGCAGTACCTCATGCTTGACCATGAGAAGAAATTCACACTCAAATTTAGTATTCAAAAAAAAAAAAAATTACATGTAAATGTAATGTGAAGCAGTCACCCATTCAAGGGTTAAACAGGCTCGACATTGCTTAACTTGTCTAATATAGAGGGAGATTTTACCGCATCACTAGAAAAGCTAGCTCACTAGCGACTCAGTACAAGTTCCCTATATACTGTCTGATACATTGGTACATATTTCCTAAAAATATAAGCACATAACAAAATTAAAGAAAATTGTTTATTATATTGTTTCAGTCTGACATAAACCTTTTTTTTTTCTTAGATCAATTTCAATCCGCACAAGAGAGAAATGAAATATCTCTAAATTTCAGTAACATATCAGTGTCCTGTTTGTGTATGTACATGTGGGATTTCATCTGCTATTGCATCTGTACATATTCTGTATTGGTAATCTTGAAATGCTTAAAGATTGATGTCATGGATTCTCAAATTAGATAAATCATCTAGTCTAAAACTTATAGGCTCAGTGTAAAAGATCTAGTAGTACAGAATTAAGTGATAGCAATAAGTCTGGCAGTCTATAAATCCATCCGAATTTAAAAAGATCTGTCTCCTTCTTCAGATCCTTTTCTTTCAAACAAAACATTTTTCAAAATTGGTTATGACGTCATCCATAGGCATTTCTGAAATATAACAATACTATTACATCACCTGATTGTTGATCAATGAAAAGGACACATAACAAGAGGCCCATGGGCCATAATGCTCACCTTAGACACCTAATAATGCTCACCTTAGTCACCTTGTTCCTGGCTGAAGAATTTAAAAAAAAAGTCCTTTATTCCAATGAAAAATTACCTAATATTGTGGCCTCACCTTAGCCTAAAGGTTTGTAATTAAAAATTTACTTGAACCCCATAACATGTTCTTGTGTCCTTCCATCACACTTTGAACTTTTATATGCTGATACATATTGATGAGAGCTACTCAACATTTTTTTACCTTGACCTTTCCTTTGAACCTGACCTTACTTTTCTTAAATTAGAGTGTTAAGCTCAGTTTCAAGAGCTATTTAAGATATTTTTATCAAATCTTATATGCTGATACATATTGATGGGACCCATTCAACTTCATCAACATATTTTTGATTTGACCTTTCCCCTGACCTTGACCTCATTTTTCTTAGATTAGTAAGTAGCTCTATTCAAGAGATTTGGATCAATCTTCATATGCTTATACATATTGATAAGAGCTATTCAGTTGCATAAATTTTGTTGATCTTGACTTCTCTCAATTTCTCTCAATTTTGTGTTAATTGCTAAGCTCAATTTTAAAGAAAAAATTGTGATTTTTTATTCAAACTTCATATGCTGATACATTTTGAAGAGTGTTATTGAACTGCAACATAAAATTTTGACCAGGACTTTTCCTTGGACCTTGATATCACTTTTTTCTTAAATAACTATATGCATGTAACACAGTTTCAACAAAACAATTCCATATGCTTTTATGTAAGCTTATGCACTGATGCAAAATTTGTTAAGAATTTATCAACTTTGTTCAACCTTTTTACCTGGACCTTTCCAATGACCTTTTTTTTTTCAAGATACCGGTATTATCATCAAACTTCATACACAAATGCAAAAATGCAAATTTTCATGATGCATGATAAGCCCTAGTAGGGGTATTCATGTCCTATGGTCAAATTTCTAGTTTGTAGTATATTCCCATGCAAATTTTTAATCCCATACTGTGGCTCCATCCTCTCAAAGGGCAATCTCCTATGCAGAGTTGTCATTCGTTCCTCTCTCAGACACCTCTGCAATGGGCTCGCATCAAGATTTTGACATTATAATGTAAAAAACATAACATTCCCAGAATTATTTTAAATTAAATTAATAGTTCTAGATCTACTTGGAAAGTAGCTACCTTTAGGAACAAAATTAGTGCAGGCATTTAATTAAAATGAATTTAAACAAACACACTATTTTTCATGTTTATCACTGTGATATATGCGAGCAGATGACAGAGGTGAATGTATGAGCCGATGGTAGAGTGCTCAAAGGGGTCTTATTTGACTGAAAATGAAACTACGCTATGCCAAGAAGTTTTCACATAAGTTTTAATTTTTCTGCCTAGTGGTTCTTAAGAAGATTTTCAAATGACACCGTCAAACATTAATTTTCTCTTTATGACCTCCCCTTGGCTCTTCATTTGAAAAAAATTAAATCCTTTCCACCAAATATTGTCTAGTGACAAATTTGGTTGAATTCTGGAAAAAAAAGTTGAAAATGTGAAAAGTTTACAGATGACTCAACATTTATGAATGATAGACAGATGCCAGACACTCTTTAATCAGAAATGTTCAGTTTAACCTTGGGCTCAGTGAGCTTAAATGTACAGTATTTAATAATAATTATAAAGTAGATGTCTGTTTTCAATATATTAAGAATGTAAATATAAATATAGCACCTACTATATTATCCACATCCTAAAATTTATATATTCTGCAGCATGTTTTTTTTTAAATTGTACTGCAGAATATATCAATTCTAGGATGTACATAATTTTCAAAAATTCTGATTAATGTAAAAATGTGCAATTACTCTTTAGATTTTCTTAATGCCCCCCCCCCTTTCCTGGCTAAATCTGCCACTGTGATAAATAAATCAATTTCTAATTCTTTTGAACACTGAATGTCCTTTTTACCTCTGTGCCATCCATAATTCTTTGAATGTAAAATCCTTTTCTTTCTTTACAACACTGTTTTCTTTTTTTTTAAACCTGTATACTTCTATAAATCAAGATTCTTTGTATAGCTCCTAAAATAAAATGTGCAAATTATTCTTTAAACAAGAGGCCCATGGCCCACATCGCTCACCCGAGCACTTTGGCTAGGAAAAATTGGAAATCAGTTCAGTATTGAACAGTTTTAAATATATGAGTGGTCACAACCTATGGGGGGCATGATTTGAACATACTTGAATCTACACTAAATGAGTATGCTTCCATATTTATTTGACTCATCATGGCTTAAGAAGATTTTTAAAGATTATTTTGTCATAAGTTTTATCATCTATTGGGCCCCTCCCTACCCCCATGAGTCCTGATTTAAACAAACTTGAATCTATACTTTAAGAGAATGCTTCCATATAAATATGACTAATCATGGCTTTGCTGTTTTTGAGAAGATTTTTTAAATTTTCTCTATGTATTCCTATGTAAAACTTTGATAATCCATTATAGCCCCACCCTACCCCTGGGGGTCATGATTAAAACAAACTTGAATCTACACTACCTGAGGATTTTTCCACAAAAGTTTCATCTTTCCTGGCCCACAGATTTTTGAGAAGAAGATTTTTAAAAGATGATGTTAATTTTTCACTAAATTAATTTGTAATTATCTCCAGTTGGAAGGAAGTGTGGCTTTTATATGAACAAACTTTAACCCCCTTTACCTCAGGATTGTTGTTAAGTTTGTCGAAAAAGGTCATTCAAGCAGTTCTTGAGAAGAAGTCAAAAATGTGAAAAGTTTAAAGAGATATGGACACCAGACAAAATGTGATCAGAAAAACTCACTTCAGCCTTTGGCTCAGGTGAGATAATAAAAAGTAAAGTAATAAAAAAAAGTTATCGCCTACCTACCTTCCCTAACATTTTTGGCATGTTACCAGAAACAAACACATTATAATTTTTTTATTGGCTTAAAGGGAGAACAGTCCCTCATGCCAGCTGATCCCAGATTCTCCCCACAAAGAGAAATACTATTTTGAAATATGCTAAAGTTGTCTATTGTTAACAAAGGCTATACATGTATTTTTTAATGATATTTATCAAGGACTTACATATGTGTAGTCACCTTACCAATAACTTTTGAAATAGAGTATCGGGGATCCCTTGCACTGTATTCCGCAATTCCTGCTTCCAGGCAGAATTTATTGTTCAATAGTTCCATTTCCTAACTGAATTCTCTTTGAATCTGTGGCAGAAAAACAAACTGTATGCAAAATCTAAAAAATATCAATGGGTACATGTACGAGTATGATTATGGCATGTACAAAGGAGTAGACATGGTAGATGAGAAATAATTTTGGTTAGGAAAAACATTTTTCACCATGTTAAGGTCACTACCTTTTTATAAAGGGGTGGGGGTAGAGGTGGCAAATTTTGTCAAGTCAGATTATTTATTTATTTTTAGCATTCACAGGACAGAATATTTATTTCCAGTTGATCTAAAAATGATTATTTACTTTCTTTTCTTGTCCAAAATCAGAAAACCACTTAACCACATGCAAGAAGGGTGTGTGTGTGTGTGTGGGGGGGGGGGGGGGGGAGGGGGGATATCACAGTGACAGTCATGGTCTGACAGGGTCATTGTTTTCCTTTATTTCTAGCAATGCCAGTGGATGAAGTTAATTTACTTAAAAATCAAGGTTAAAATATTTATTTCCTTAATCTATCAGTCCCCCCCCCCCCCCAATCAAATGATCGTCCCTATATGCTCTTAATCAGGCAGGTGGTTTAAATAAAGTACTAGTATGTGCTTAATCTCACATTTATGCACATGATCTATTTCTGACAGCTGTCTGAGGCAATTCGAACTACCTGTTTGTTCGGTAGCTCTAGCTTAATTACAATAAACTGACAGCTGATTCAAGAGACATTATCTGAATGATGCCAGTCATTTACATGTACATTAATGATTAGTCTTTACTTACCTCTTATAGCCTAGCTAACGTTGGACTTTCTGTCTTCCACTTTGTTTACATGATCGAACAGCGCACATGGCCTTTTCACGTGACGATCTCCCTCGCATCGACGCTTGTTTTCCGTCACGCTTCAAATAATATTTCTCCACGCTCAAGATAATATTTCCTTCACGCTTCAAATAATGTGTGCAGTCACAATTATAATCGCGTCTCAACATAATTATTGTTTCAACAGGAGGACAGAGTTTTCGTTCCTGTCACTAGAAAAGAAGTTATCTTTCCTGTTGAAAAATAAAAATAATTGCGAACAAGGGCGCACATCATTATTATTGTTGCAAAGATTATAACGTCGACTTGGTACATTATAATTTTTAAGCATGTACATTTTTATTTATTTTCAGTCAGTACATTATTGATACAGGAGGTGAAGTCTTATAAATTGTTGAGGCAAGAATGATTATAATCTTGGTGCAAAATAAAAATTATGTGTACGAATCGACTGACAAGATTATAATTTGGAGGTGTATAAAAATAATGTCTCCGTACTAACTGAAAAGATTATAATTGTAAAGTGAGAATAATTATTATAATGTAGGGGCAAAATAAAAATAATGAGTACACATGGACGAACAAGATTATAATTGTTGTAGGAAAATAATAATGTTAAAAAAAAAAAAAAAAAAAAAAAAAAAAAGAAGCAAGATTTTTTATTTTGGGATGAGATAATTATTTTTGGTATAATTATATAGGAAAAAATAATAATAATGTGGGGGTACCCTACGGCTTTCCATAGTATACACACTGGTAAAGAGCAAAATCAATCAATCAAACAAAAAACAAAAAAAAAAAAAAATTGCACGCCGAATGAATTTCTATATTTAAGTCGCTCGGTGGAAGAGAAGTCTTCCACGGAGGATACTACTTTGAAGAACATGAAGAAATTTAACATCACAAGCAAGACATTGCGAACTCGTAGAGAAAATGTGGCACAATTGAGAGGGAGGGTGAATAAAACTTTATTAGTTTTGAAATTGAATGGTATTTTTTGGAGAATAAAAGGACATAGTGTACAATTTTTTCCACGACGAACTTAGGTTTAATTCGTTTATATAATGACATGCATAATATTTGGCGCTTTTTCTGAATACAAAGTCATTAGAATTTCTCTCTCTCTCTCTCGTTACTTAATCAGTAGTTTTGAGCTATCTATATTTTAGCTTTTTTATTATTGACAATTATTAATACTAGTGATATAAACCTACAGGGTTTAGAACGGACATTTTATTTGAACATTTTAAACTTGGATTATATTCATATCCTAATCATTTTAGTTATTGATAGTGAACTTATTAGTGACAGTAAAAGTTTATTAAACAAGGATGTACATTATAAGTGTACCACATACAGTGACTTTATAATTGGAAAAGGGACTTTACGTTCATGAACTATAATTATCTTGTTAGAACAAATTGGATTTTGTTGCTGGTACAATGAACTATAACTTTGTAAATCATTTTGTAATGGAATTGACCAGAATAGACCAATCAAGTCCATCGATACTAAGTCATAAAATTTGAACGGAAATGTAAAGTTACTATTAAGATTCTTGATTAAGAGTAATAAAATTGGGAACTTTGAAGCAGATAAGTAAAAGAGCCTAGGACTAGAACTCCTGTGGTGCAGAGATGGAGACTGAGTCCATAAATATTATTAATGAAGGTACTAGTGTGGTAGTTGTACTTTTTATTTTTAGGATATTTATTTTTATTATTGTGTAGATTATTCTCATTTATTATTTTATTCATTCACTCATTCATTCAGCGCTGCGCAATGCGATATACTTACACTCTATGTTGTCTTTGTTCAGTGTCTGTTATAAACCTAAACACCCCTATTTTAAACAATGTAGCATTCCAGATAGACTACCAGGTATTGTAGAATGGGTTATTCCATTATTGATTGTTACACTGATTTCTATTGGTCAGTGTGGTTGAATGGTTTTGGCGGGAATTAGATTCATGATTTCATTATTACACTTTGAGAACTGGTTTTGAAGGGTGTGAAGCTTTATACATATAGATATACATATTCCATAGTGCTGGAAACTACCCTCATTCCTGTAAGTAAATCTAATAAATAATTAAACTATTAAATAAGCATCTAAATAATTTCTTTATGAATGAGGAATCTAAATAATTTATTTTAATCTAAACCTGCTAAATAAAGTGTGAGTGTTTGAAAGATATGTATATATATAAATGATAAAATATGTATGTGCAAGAGTTATAATTGCAAGTAACATTTTAATTTATTCATGTATCCTAAATAAGGGATTTGTGAATTTGTTGTAATTTTAAATAATTGTTAAATAGGTCATTCATATATTCATATGGAGCTGAACCAAGATAGATATAGGAATCACATGGTTCCATAAACTGGTATGTGAAAGATGTGATGATATTGGATTAATATAAATCTTGTAATTAATGTAAATATTACTTATGAGATATTTCTACAAAGTAGGAATAGAAATATAATAGTTATAAAAGCAGAGCTATAAGTTTATCAATTATCTGAGTGATGTGCGACCTAAGTATTTTAAATATTAAATGAGGTGTAAATGTAAATGGCCTATAATTAATTGTGTTAAAATGTGTTTATTTGTTTGTATTGTTTTGTGTATGTCTGTGTGTGCTTATTTGTTGTAATTATTGTAGGGTGAAAATATATATACTGTTCCTAACGATCCTATACCAAATACAATATTGGATCCACACCCCAAACCGTCTTGATTGTTATTTATCAAACCAAGAACCGGTTACACTAGTATACCTGTATTGGAGAGTGGCGCCATGTTGGGGTTCATAGGTCAACGGACAGACCTACGGACAAAGCGAAGGAGGCATGGCAATGGTAAGACAGCCAATGAAAAGTATTTTTAGATCCGGGACCATGAATACCCTCTGAGCACGATATCCCCTGTTGAGACGGAAAACGTTTCTCGCTCTTTTTCTTTGACTCTTTTGAAATACTTTTTGGACTCTAATTTTTTGGACATCACCTTAATTATTACTTTTGGAGTTTTAGTTCTACGTTCTATTTAAATATTTGGGACGGTTCTTAAAAACTTTCGCTATAACCAGTGCATTGGTCTATTCTGATGAGACTTCAGAAACAAGCATTTCAAAATTCTATACGATCACGGTAGTTTAATAAACTTAAAACTTTGTCATTGGCTTACAGTGATCTGCAATTGACGATTGAATGATTGTATAGATTACATGTAATATGGGATACATGTAAATCAAATTCTTTTGACGTAATTTAAAAATAATTGTATTTATGTGCAACATAAAGTAATTTATTCCATCTCTGTTATTCTACTGTTTTTAGAGAATTTTTCCGGAATTTTCAGTGCCGCAATTAATTCTTGCTACCATAGATTTGTAACCTGATCCTGTTTATCTCCAGACCATGCATTCTGATGGAAACAATATTTTTTGATTTGGATTTGTTTATGTATCTGAATTGATTTACATCCTCTCACCGTTTCTTGGACTTTTAATGTTGGCCGCTGCTCAATATTTTTTGGATATTGTTTACAAACATATATCCGTACAAAAACATGTTGTGATCGTGAACTAACGTTATAACGTTATGCCAACGTCTTGTGGCTACGTGACTTTTCAAATCATGCTGAGATGATAATAGAATGGCACTTTAGAAAACATGGTTTGGTGATATTCTTCTGTACGCTGGATGACAAACTTTGATTCAGTTAGTTCAAGCGATCGAGTGACATCACATCGTTTTATGTTTTAAACCTTGATACAGGTATGGTGGGCAGCACTGGCTAAAAGTGCGCGCAAGGTACAAGTTACGTAACAGACTTTCCAAATGTGGATTTCTTATCAGCCGTGCAGAATCAAATGATTTGTGTTAAAGAAACGGTGGGCGAGATTTATCATGTGCTTATTATGTTCCCCAAACGGAGTGTGGGAACATATTGTTTTTACTCTGTTTCTTCTTATTATTAAGGTCTTCCGTTTCAGTCGGAAGACCTTATAGTGATTGTACTGTTTATTAAGGTCTTCCGTCTCCAACGGAAGACCTTATTGTTTTCGTTCGGTTTCTTTTTCCCTATTATTATTATTAGGGTCTTCCGTCTTCAGCGGAAGACCCTTCTATTATTCTTCGGTTTCTTTTTTACCTTTATTAGGGTCTTCCGTCTTCAGCGGAAGACCCTTTTATTATTCTTAGGTTTCTTTTTTACCTTTATTATTATTATTATTAGGGTCTTCCGTCTTCAGCGGAAGACCCTTCTATTATTCTTCGGTTTCTTTTTTACCTTTATTAGGGTCTTCCGTCTTCTGCGGAAGACCCTTCTATTATTCTATTGTTGATTTTTCACTTTTCTTTTTATTATAATTATTCTTTTTTTTTTCCTTACCGATTTTGTGCAGAAGATTTCTCGGAGATCGCTTGATCGATTTGCTTCAAATTTTCAGGGTTAAGGCGTTGCTATCTGAAGTTTATAACGGCGTTTCAGTTTTTGAAAAATCACTTCCGGTCTGAAGTTATCGCCCTTTGATCGATTTTTAGATAGACCTTGTGTCTGCACAAAAACTCAAGAACGACAAATGCTAGAGTGTTGAAACTTTCAGTGGTGATAGAGGACATGTTCTAGATGTGCACCTTGGTTTTCAAATTTTCCGGAAGTGCGAAGTATGGAGGCTCGGTAGGGGTCGAAATTTAGGACGAAATTTTTGAGTGAATTTTAGAGACATTTCTTATAATAACATTTTAAATAAAAATATTTTGTTAAAATATATTGAACAAAAAGTCTTCAAAATCACAAGAACTTTTATTTGATATCAAGAAAAAGGGGCTGACCCCTCAAATTAGGGGCTCAGAAGGGTCAAAAGTCTTTTATCTATAACTCTTTAATGATTAATATTTTGTTATAAATTACTGAAGCAAAAATGTTTATCTTAACATTCTGCAACTATATATAAGAAAATTTTGATCATATGTTACGTAATAAGGGGCCATAAGGGGCCAGAATGCTAAATCTTTGACACTTTGTATCTCGAAAAGGAGAAATATTTTGATAAGCAATATTGAACAAAAGATGTTCAGAATAATGTTCTAAATAATATACACCCTTTTAATTTTTGCAAGACATCCCCATTAAGGACTTGGAGGGCTGGCCCCTAAATATTGTTATTCTATATATCTCTTAAACGAAAGGAAATTTCTGAATAGTTGTTGAACAAAAAGTCTTCAAAATCACAAGACCTTTCATTTGATATCAAGAAAAAGGGGCTGACCCCTCAAATTAGGGGCTCAGAAGGACCAAAAGTCTTTTATCTATAACTCTTTAATGATCAATATTTTGTTATAAATTACTGAAGCAAAAATGTTCATCATAACATTCTGCAACTATATATTATAAAATTTTGATCATATGTTACGTAATAAGGGACCATAAAGGGCCAGAATGCTAAATCTTTGACACTTTGTATCTCGAAAAGGAGAAATATTTTAATAAGCAATATTGAACAAAAGATGTTCAGAATAATGTTCTAAACAATATACACCCTTTTAATTTTTGCAAGACATCCCAATTAAGGACTTGGAGGGCTGGCCCCTAAATATTGTTATTCTATATATCTCTTAAACGAAAGGAAATTTCTGAATAGTTGTTGTACAAAAAGTCTTCAAAATCACAAGACCTTTCATTTGATATCAAGAAAAAGGGGCTGACCCCTCAAATTAGGGGCTCAGAAGGGCCAAAAGTCTTTTATCTATAACTCTTTAATGATCAATATTTTGTTATAAATTACTGAAGCAAAAATGTTCATCTTAACATTCTGCAACTATATATTATAAAATTTTGATCATATGATACGTAATAAGGGGCCATAAGGGGCCAGAATGCTAAATCTTTGACACTTTGTATCTCGAAAAGGAGAAATATTTTGATAAGCAATATTGAACAAAATATGTTCAGAATAATGTTATAAACAATATGCATCCTTTCACTTTCATAGACAAATATCTCAGTCAAGATCTTGATTAATCTCATCCAAAATCAGACGGAAGACCCACTCGTTGCTGGCAACGAGAACCATCTAGTTATTATTATTATTTTTTTTCCTACACCGGTATCTCAGTAACGGTTCGGTGGATTTTTATGAAACTTTCGGAGATGATAGGGAACGATGTTCCCTCGGGACGTTTTTTTCATTTTTGATGATTTCACTTCCGGTCGCGAAATATGACGTATTTTTGACTTTTTTCTGCAATTCCGGTCTGTCCTACTCCGAAGAAACTGCGCAAAATAGAAATTTGAAATTTTCAGGAATGACAGAATTGTGACCTTGACATGTGCACCTGACTTTTGAAATTTTAAGAAGATGTTTAAATTTTTCAAAAAAAAATTTTTAATCGAATTTTGAAATTTTTTATATTGTCAAATAGATCTTGGCGAGAACTTTCCAAAAATGTATTTGTTTTGCATGTGAGTACATTAATAAACAATATATAAGCTCAGGTGTGTTAGGTCACTTAAGTACAAGTGTACTTTAAGAACTTTTCTTTAAAAAATCATTACTCTTTTATTTCTTGACCGATTTTAAAACTTTTTACACCGTCAAATAGATCTTTACGAGACCTTTCCAACAGTATATTTGGTTTTATTGTAAGTGCACTAATAAAGAAAATATGAGCTCAGGTAAGTTAGCCTTTTGTTTTGACAGGACATGTCAAAATCATTGTCAAGGACACTTGCGTATGACCGTACTCTTTGATCTTTGGCAGATATCCTTTGATTTCTTTTAAAAAGCATTACTCTTTTATTTCTTGACCGATTTTAGAACTTTATACACCATCAAATAGATCTTTACGAGACCTTTCCAACAATGTATTTCTTTTGTTTGTAAATGCACTAATAAAGAAAATATGAGCTCAGGTATGTTAGCTTTTTTTTGACAGGACATGTCAAACTCATTATCAAGGACACTTGTGGATGACCGTACTCTTTCATCTTTGGCGGATATCCTTTTATTTTTAAAAAATCTTTACTCTTTTATTTCTTGACCGATTTTAAAACTTTTTACACCGTCTGATAGGTCTACCTGTGACCTTTCTTATAGTATATTTGTTTTGATTTTAGGTGCAATTTTAAAGAAAATATGAGCTCAGGTGTGTTAGAGAATTTGACGGCCCATGTATAAGTTATCGATTTTCTTCAGCGACGTTTAATACACAGTGACCTAGAAGAAAGCAAGGACATTCAATTAAGTCTGAAATAGTGATTTCATAATGTACCTGTGATTATGAAAATTTGTGTATTCAATTTAAATCATTGAAAGTTTTGAATACTGTAATTTCAAATTTTAAAACCTTTAAAATCGTAAGATTTTGATAATATCCTCTAATGTTTAAAGCGGTAAGCTCCTACTTGATGAATTTTTATTACAGCATTTAAAACTTCAAAAATTTTCAAATTTGGAATAATTTAAAAGCCTTAAAATATGAAATCAAGGACATCTAAAATAATGAGAACATGAATGAGAGTGATTTGGAGTCTATTGGAGGTCAAAAAGAGTGAAATTTAAACGATTTAAATTTTTTTAAAAAATTCAAAACTGCTTCCAAAGATGGAGAACATCATACAATGAGGTGAAATCTCTCAAAGGTCAAAGAAAGTAAAATTTTATCGATTTAATTTTTTTCAAAAAATTTAAACTGAATCCAAATGTTAAAACAAGGACTGTCTCTGTATTTTGAAAGATGTAGAACATCAAACAATGTGTTTTGAATCTCTAAAAGGTCAAATAAAGTGAATTTTAAACGATTTAATTTTTTTAAAAATTTAAATTGAATTCAAATGTTAAAACAAGGACTATTTCTATATCTTGAAAGATGGAGAACATCATATAATGTGTTTTGAAATCTCTCAAAGGTCAAATAGAGTGAAATTTAAACGATTTAAATTTTTCAAAAAATTTTAATTGAATCCAAACGTTAAAACAAGGACTATCTCTGTATTTTGAAAAATGGAGAACATCATACAATGTGTTTTGAAATCTCTCAAAGGTCAAATAGAGTGAGATTTAAACGATTTAAATTTTTCAAAAAATTTAAATTGAATCCAAACGTTAAAACAAGGACTATCTCTGTAATTTGAAAGATGGAGAACATCATACAATGTGTTTTGAAATCTCTCAAAGGTCAAATAGAGTGAGATTTAAACGATTTAAATTTTTCAAAAAATTTTAATTGAATCCAAACGTTAAAACAAGGACTATCTCTGTATTTTGAAAGATGGAAAACATCATACAATGTGTTTTAAAATCTCTCAAAGGTCAAATAGGGTGAAATTTAAACGATTTAAATTTTTCAAAAAATTTTAATTGCTTCCACAAACATAAAAAACGCAACAAATGATGTTCTCTTCCTTCAAAATATGTAAGTTGACTTTTGTTTAATATTTCAGTGCAATTTAAATTTTTTGAAAAAATTAAATCGTTTAAATCTCACTCTAATTGACCTTTGAGAGGTTTCAAAACACATTGAATGATGTTCTCCATCTTTCAAAATACAGAGATAGTCCTTGTTTTAACATTTGGATTTAATTTAATTTTTTAAAAAAATTTAAATCCTTTAAATCTCTCTCTATTTGACCTTTGAGTGATTTCAAAACACATTGTATGATGTTCTCCGTCTTTCAAAATACAGAGATAGTCCTTGTTTTTACATTTAGAAACAAATTGAATTTTTTGAAAATTTTAAATTGTTTGAATCTCACTCTATTTGAACTTTGAAAGATTTCAAAACACATTGTATGATATTCTGCATCTTTCAAAATACAGAAATAGTCCTTGTTTTAACATTTGGAAGCAATTTAAATGTTTTGAAAAATTTAAATCGTTTAAATCTCACTCTATTTGACCTTTGAGAGATTTCAAAACATATTGTATGATGTTCTTCACCTTTCAAAATACAGAGATAGTCCTTGATTTAATGGTTGGTTTCAATTTAAATTTTATGAAAAATTTAAATCGTTTAAATATCACTCTATTTGACCTTTGAAAGATTTCAAAACACATTGTATGATGTTCTCCATCTTCCAAAATACAGAGATAGTCCTTGTTTTAACATTTGGATTTAATTTAAATTTTTTGAAAAATTTAAATCGTTTAACTCTCACTCTATTTAACCTTTGAGTGATGTCCAAACACATTGTATGATGTTCTCCATCTTTCAAAATACAGAGATAGTCCTTGTTTTAATGGTTGGTTTCAATTTAAATTTTTTGAAAAATTTAAATCGTTTAAATCTCACTCTATTTAAATTTTGAAAGATTTCAAAACACATTATATGATGTTCTCCATCTTCCAAAATACAGAGATAGTCCTTGTTTTAACATTTGGATTTAATTTAAACTTTTTGAAAAATTTAAATCGTTTAAATTCCACTTTATTTAACCTTCGAGTGATTTCAAAACACATTGTATGATGTTCTCCGTCTTTCAAAATACAGAGATAGTCCTTGTTTCAATCAAAATGACACCTCATCGAAATCGGACGGAAGACCCACTCGTTGCTCGCAACGAGATCGGATCTAGTTAGGGTCTTCCGTCTTCAGCGGAAGACCCTTCTATTATTCTTATGTTTCTTTTTCAAGCTTATTATTAGGGTCTTCCGTCTCCAACGGAAGACCCTTCTATTATTGTATTGTTTCTTTTTCACTTTTATTATTAGGGTCTTCCGTCTCCAACGGAAGACCCTTCTATTATTCTATTGTTTCTTTTTCACTTTTATTATTATTATTATTATTTTTTTCTGTCCAAATTTTGTGCAGACGATTTCTCAGAGATGGTTGGATGGATTCACTTGAAATTTTCAGAGATGATGTATCATGATCTAAACCTTATTCATTTTTTTTATTTTTTGGAAATTCACTTCCGGTCAGAAGTTATCGCCCTTTAATCGAATTTCTAGTGACCATTTTGTCTACACAAAAACTCAAAAACGACAAAAGATAGAGTGCTGAAATTTTCAGTGTTAATAGAGGACATGTTCTAGTTGTGCACCTCAGTTTTCAAATTTTCTGGAAGTGCCTAGTATGGAAGCTCGGTAGGGGTCAAAATTTAGGACATGAATCAGGAGTGAATTTTCGAGACATTTTTTATCATATCTTCAAAACTAGGAATATTTTCTTAAAACACATTGAACAGAAATTGTGCAGAATTACTAGATCTTTTATATGATATCAAGAAAAAAGGGCTGACTCATCACATTAGGGGCCAAAAGGGCAAAAAGTCTTAAATCCATAACTCTTTAACAATCAATATTTTGTTATACATCACTGAAGCAAAAATGTTTATCTGAACAATCTACAACTTTATATTATAATAAAAATCTCATACGTTACATAATTAGGGGCCATAAGGGGCCAGAATGCTAAATCTTTGACGCTTTATATCTCGAAAGTGGGAAATATTTTGATAAGCAATATTGAATAAAAGATGTTCAAAATAATGTTCTAAACAATATGCAACCTTTCAATATTTGCTAAACGTCCCCATTAAGGAGTTGAAAGGCCGGCCCCTAAATATTTCTTTTGCATATATCTCAGTAACGAAAAAGAATTTCTGAATAGTTGTTGAACAAAATGTGTTCAAAATCATTAGAGCTTTAAGGTGAAATCAAGAAAAGGGGCTGGCCCCTCAAAATCGGGGCCGAGAGGGGCCGAAAGTCTTTCATCAATAACTCTTTAACGATCAATATTTTGTAAAATATTACTGCAGCAAAAATGTTTATCTGAGCAAACTACTACTATATATTATGTTATTCAAATCACATGTTACATAATTAAGGGTCATGAGGGGCAGAAATACTAAATCTTTGACGCTTTATATCTCGAAAGTGGGAAATATTTTGATAAGCAATATTGAATAAAAGATGTTCACAATAATGTTCTGAACAATATGTAACCTTTCAATTTTTGCTAAACGTCTCCATTAAGGAGTTGAAGGGCCGGCCCCTAAATATTTCTTCTGCATATATCTCGAAAACGAAAAAGAATTTCTGAATAGTTGTTGAACAAAAAGTGTTTAAAATCATAAGAGCTTTAAGGTGATATCAAGAAAAAGGGACTTGCCCCTCAAAATAAGGGCTGATAGGGGCCGAAAGTCTTTCATCAATAACTCTTAAACGATCAATATTTTGTAATACATTACTAAAGCAGAATAGATCATCTTCACACTCCTTAACTATATAACGTTGTTGGCATCATATGTTACGTTATAAGGGGACAATAGGGGCCAGAATGCTAAATCTTTGACGTTGTAAGGGGACATTAGGGGCCAGAATGCTAAATCTTTGACGCTTTATATCTCGAAAGTGGGAAATATTTTGATAAGCAATATTGAATAAAAGATGTTCACAATAATGTTCTGAACAATATGTAACCTTTCAATTTTTGCTAAACGTCTCCATTAAGGAGTTGAAGGGCCGGCCCCTAAATATTTCTTCTGCATATATCTCGAAAACGAAAAAGAATTTCTGAATAGTTGTTGAACAAAAAGTGTTTAAAATCATAAGAGCTTTAAGGTGATATCAAGAAAAAGGGACTTGCCCCTCAAAATAAGGGCTGATAGGGGCCGAAAGTCTTTCATCAATAACTCTTAAACGATCAATATTTTGTAATACATTACTAAAGCAGAATAGATCATCTTCACACTCCTTAACTATATAACGTTGTTGGCATCATATGTTACGTTATAAGGGGACAATAGGGGCCAGAATGCTAAATCTTTGACGTTGTAAGGGGACATTAGGGGCCAGAATGCTAAATCTTTGACGCTTTATATCTCGAAAGTGGGAAATATCTTGATAAGCAATATTGAATAAAAGATGTTCACAATAACGTTCTGAACAATATGTTACCTTTCAATTTCTGCTAAACGTTCCCATTAAGGAGTTGAAGGGCTGGCCCCTATTATTTCTTTTGCAGATATTTCGGAAACGAAAAAAAAAAAGAAGAATAGTTGTTGAACAAAAAGTGTTCAAAATTATGAGAGCTGTAAGAAGATATCAAGAAAATAGGGCTGGCCCCTCAAAATAGGGACCAAGACGGGCCGAAAGTCTTTAATCTATAATCTTTAATGATCAACATTTTGTTATAGATTACTGAAGCAAAATTGTTCGTCCTAACAATTTATTTATATCATTATATTTTAACGAAAGTCTCAGTCAAATTCTTATCTCATCTTATCAAAAATCGGACGGAAGACCCACTTGTTGCTCGCAACGAGATCGCATCTAGTTATTATTATTATTCCACTTTTTCTTTACAATTTTTGTGCAGAAGATATCTCGCAAACGGTTCGATCGATTTTCATGAAATTTTCAGGGGTAATGCCTTTTGATCTGAAGATGATCCTTTTTTGTTCAAATCCTTAAAATTCACTTCCGGTCGGAAGTTATCGCCCTTTAATCGATTTTCAGATAACCATTTTGTCGACACAAAATCTAAAAAACAGCAAAAGCTAGAGCGCTCAAATTTTCAGCGATTATAGACGACATGTTGAAGTTTTGCACTTGGGTTTTCAAATTTTCCGGAAGTACCTAGTATGGAAGCTCGGTAGGGGTCGAAATTTAGGACATGAATCAGGAGTGAATTTTCGAGACATTTTTTATCATATCTCTAAAACTATGGAGATTTTATAAAAACATATTGAATAGAAATTGTGTAGAATTACAAGATCTTTTATATGATATCAATGAAAAAGGGCTGACTCATCACATTAGGGGCGGAGAGGGGCCGAAAGTCTTTAGTCAATAGCTCTTTAACGATCAAAATTTTGTAATGCATTACTGAAGCAAAAATGTTTATCTCAACAATTTACAACTATATATTATAATATTCACATCATATGTTACATAATTAGGGGCCAGAAGGGGCGAGAATGTAAAATCTTTGATGCTTTATATTTCAAAAGTGTGAAATATTTTGATAAGCAATATTGAACAAAAGATGTTCAAAATAATGTTCTAAACAATATGCAACGTTTCATTTTTCTTTAAACGTCACCATTAAGGAGTTAAAGGGCCGGCCCCTAAATACTTCTTTTGCTAATATCTCGGAAACGAAAAAGAATTTCTGAATAGTTGTTGAACAAAAATTGTTCAAAATCATAAGAGCTTCAAAGTGGTATGAAGAAAAAGGGGCTGACCCTCAAAATAAGGGCCGAGAGGGACCGAAAGTCTTTAATCAATAACTCCTTAACGATCAATATTTTGTAATGCATTACTGAAGCAAAAATGTTAATATTAACGATTTACAACTACATATTATGACATTCACATTATATGTTACATAATTAGGGGTCATAAGGGGCCAAAATGCAAAATCTTTAACGCTATATATCTCAAAAGTGTGAAATATTTTGATATGCAATACTGAACAAAATAATGTTCTGAACAATACACAACCTTTTATTTTTTGCTTAACGTCCCCAATAAGGAGTTAAAGGGCCGGCCCCTAAATCCTTCTTTTGCAAATATCTGGGAAACAAAGAAGAATTTCTGAATAGTTGTTGAACACAAAATGTTCAAAATCATAAGAGCTTTAAAATGATATGAAGAAAAAGGGACTGGCCTCTCAAAATAGGGGCTGAGAGGGGCCGATAGTCTTTGATGAATAACTCTTTAATGCTCAATATTTTGTAATTCATTATTGAAGCAAACATGTTTATCTCAACAATTTACAACTATATATTATAATATTCACTTCATATGTTACATAATTAGGGGTCACAAGAGGCCAGAATGACAAATCTTTGGCACTCTATATCCCGAAATTGGGAAATATTTTGATAAGCAGTGTTGAATAAAAGATGTTCAAAATAAGGTTTTAAACAGTATGTAACCTTTTCATTTTTGCTAAACGCCCCCATTAAGGAGTTGAAGGGCCAGCCCCTAAACATTTCTTTTGCATATATCTTGGAAGCCAAAAAGAATTTCAGAATAGTTGTTGAACAAAAATGTTCAAAATCATGAGAGCTATATGAAGATACCAAGAAAAAAGGACTGGCCCCTCAAAATAGGGGCCAGGACGGGCCGAAAGTCTTTAATCTATAACTCTTTAATGATCAATATTTTAATACACACTACTGAAGCAAAATTTTCGTCTTAACAATTTATTCTTATAATTATATTTGAACAAAAATCTCAGTCAAATTCTGATCTCATCTTATCAAAAATCGGACAGAAGACAAACTCGTTGCTCGCAACGAGATCGCATCTAGTTATTCTTTTTTTTTTCCTTACCGATTTTGTGCAGAAGATTTCTCGGAGATCGCTCGATCGATTTGCTTCAAATTTTCAGGGTTAATGCGTTGGTATCTGAAGTTTATAACGCCCTGTCAGTTTTTGAAAAATCACTTCCGGTCAGAAGTTATCGCCCTTTGATCGATTTTTACATAGACTTTGTGTCTGCACAAAAACTCAAGAACGACAAATGGTAGAGTGTTGAAACTTTCAGTGGTGATAGAGGACATGTTCTAGATGTGCACCTCGGTTTTCATATTTTCCGGAAGTGCAAAGTATGGAAGCTCGGTAGGGGTCAAAATTTAGGACGTGATTTCTGAGTGAATTTTAGAGACATTTCTGATAATAACATTTTAAATAGAAGTATTTTGTTAAAACATATTAAAGAAAAAGTCTTCAAAATCACAAGACCTTTCATTTGATATCAAGAAAAAGGGGCTGACCCCTCAAATTAGGGGCTCAGAAGGGCCAAAAGTCTTTCATCTATAACTTTTTAATGATCAATATTTTGTTATAAATTACTGAAGCAAAAATGTTTATCTTAACATTCTGTAGCTATATATTATAAAATTTTGATCATATGTTACGTAATAAGGGGCCATAAGGGGCCAGAATGCTAAATCTTTGACACTTTTTATCTCGAAAAGGAGAAATATTTTGATAAGCAATATTGAACAAAAGATGTTCAGAATAATGTTCTTAACAATATACACCCTTTTAATTTTTGCAAGACATCCCCATGAAGGACTTGGAGGGCTGGCCCCTAAATATTGTTATTCTATATATCTCTTAAACGAAAGAAAATTTCTGAATAGTTGTTGAAAAAAAAGTCTTCAAAATCACAAGACCTTTTATTTGATATGAAGAAAAAGGGGCTGACCCCTCAAAGTAGGGACTCAAAAGGGCCAAAAGTCTTTAATCTATAACTCTTTAATGATCAATATTTTGTTATAAATTACTGAAGCAAAAATGTTCATCTTAACATTCTGCAACTATATATTATAAAATTTTGATCATATGTTTCGTAATAAGGGGCCATAAGGGGCCAGAATGCTAAATCTTTGACACTTTGTATCTCGAAAAGGAGAAATATTTTGATAAGCAATATTGAACAAAAGATGTTCAGAATAATGTTCTAAACAATATACACCCTTTTAATTTTGGCAAGACATCCCCATTAAGGACTTGGAGGACTGGCCCCTAAATATTTTTATTCTATATATCTTTTATACGAAAGGAAATTTCTGAATAGTTCTTGAACAAAAAATCTTCAAAATCACAAGACCTTTCATTTGATATCAAGAAAAAGGGGCTGATCCCTCAAATTAGGGCCCAGAAGGGCCAAAAGTCTTTCATCTATAACTTTTAAATGATCAATATTTTGTAATAAATTACTGAAGCAAAAATGTTCATCGTAGCATTCTTTAACTATATATTATAAAACTTTGATCATATGTTCAAAGTAATGGGCCAGAATGCCAAATCTTTGACACCTCGAACAAGGGGAAATATTTTGATCAGCAATATTGAACAAAAGATGCTCAGAATAATGTTATAAACAATATGCATCATTTCACTTTTTATAGACGAATATATCAGTCAAGATCTTGACTAATCTTATCCAAAATCAGACGGAAGACCCACTCGTTGCTCGCAACGAGAACCATCTAGTTATTATTATTATTCTTTTTTTCTGCACAAATTTTGTGCAGACGATTTCTCGGAGATGGATCGATGGATTTGCTTCAGATTTTCAGGATTGTTGGTAGGTTATCTGAAGTTAATTCCGGCTAAACAATTTTTAGAAATTCACTTCCGGTCCGGAGTTATCGCCCTTTTATCAAAATTTAAAGGACCTCCTTGTCTGTGATGGAACTCAAAAACGGCTCAAGCTAGAGCGCTGAAATTTTCAGTGATGATAGAGGACATGTTGCCATTTTGCACCTGGGTTTGGATATTTTCTGGAAGTGCCTAGTATGGAAGCTCGGTAGGGGTCAAAATTTAGGACACGAATCATGAGTGAATTTTTGAGACATTTTGTATCATATCTTTTAAAGTATAATTATCTTGTAAAAACATTCTGAACAATATTTGTGCAGAATGACAAAATCTTTAATATGATATCAAGAAAAAAGGGCTGACTTATCATATTAGGGGCCGAGAGGGGCCAAAAGTATTAAATCAATAACTCTTTAACGATCAATATTTTGGTATACATTACTGAAGCAAAAATGTTTATCTTAACAGTTAACAACCATATATTATGATATATACATCATATGTTACATAATTAAGGTCCATAAGGGGCCAGAATACGAAATCTTTGGCACTCTATATCTCGAAAGTGGGAAATATTTTGATAAGCAATATTGAATAAAAGATGTTCAAAATAATGTTCTAACCAATATCCAACCTTTCGATTTTTGCTAAACGTCCCCTTTAAGGAGTTAAAGGGCTGGCCCCTAAATATATCTTTTGCATATAGCTCGGAAACGAAAAAGAGTTTCTGAGTAGTTGTTGAACAAAAAGTGTTTAAAATCATGAGCACAGGATGAAAAGCCAGGTTTCCCAAATTTGGAAACCCGATGGAAACACATGGGAATCGTGACATCAGTAGTTTCCATATAGTTTCCATTTTATGGAAACCACATAGTGGTTTCCACGTAGATTCCCGATATGGAAACAATCAACCTGTGGTTTCCCATAAGTTTCCCAATATGGGAAACCGTGGAAACATGCAGTAGTGGTTTCCACGTAGATTCCCGATATAAAAACAATCAACCTGTGGTTTCCCGTAAGTTTCCCAATATGGGAAACCGCGGAAACATGCAGTAGTGGTTTCCACGTATATTCCCGATATAGAAGCAATCAACCTGTAGTTTCCTGCATGTTTTCCAGATATGGAAAACACGTATGCTGTGGTTTACACCTATTTTCCCGATGATAGACATTTTGGAAACGTGTATCAAAAGAATAATAAAAAAAAACTGTTTGTGTAACTCTATGTAATAAAATTGAACATTCTGTGACAAATAAAAGATTTTTTTAACATTTTAGTCTCGGTAAAACTCATAAAGACACGTGAATTGGAATTAGTAGTAAGAGAAGATTTAATACAACTTTTAATTTTAGAAAAATCAGTGTAAACTGTTCAGATAAAATTCAATCATGGCGCTAACCCTTGTAATCGCGGGCACCTGTTCTCACGTGCCACAGGTGGACACACGTATCGCGAGGACACCTGCGACTATGTATTTTTTGTATATTCTATGTGATTTGAGAGGGTTTTCTACCTAAGGGGAACAATGGGCTGTGGTCAAGCATGTACATACACATAGTCTCCACAAACTCAGTTTAAATTTAGGTGATAACTGCTGGCCATTGATTTGATTTAAAAAAAAATAATTTAAATTATCAATAAAACCACAGAATATTGATAAAATCAGCTACATTAATTTTAAGATGTTCAATGAGAGAAGGAAAAAAAAAAAGAATTGTATTTTATTTTTTCATTACTGATTAAAAAACAAAATTTCCTAACCGTTTAAAAATTATATATACTTTTCTATCGGTCTAGAATAAATCTAAATTCTCGTTATGTGTTAAATCATAATTCTTTTTCAAACAAATTTGTAAGTGCATAGATAAATGAAATAAAATTTCTTAATCGGTAAATAACGAATCGTCCTTGTTTGACATCAATGTAAACTTTGAATATTGAAAACGTAGGAAGAATTGTTAATTATCAACTTTGTTGCCTGCTTAATTCGCAAATTGTTTATGAGAAAGGATGCAGATGGATCTATTATACAACATAAGAACTAAATTACTAATGTTTTGTGTGAAATTCGTATATAGTCCTCTACAAAGACATTGATAAGATAACACAGCAGAATAATATTCATATACAAAATTAATGAGTGTTAACTAAATAACTTATATATATATATATATCTGTACACAGACCCTGATATAGTGAATGTCTTCATTTTTCGCAGGGAATTACAATAATGTTGGTCTTAAATGCATACATGCACGTATATTTAATTTAGCCATTTTGTACACAAAGACCAATGCTGGCTCTAAATATAGAAAAGTCTATGATATTTATATAACATGATTTTCTTTTCCTGAAGAACAACGTCTTCTGAAGAACTGCATGCTAAGGCAATTCATTGAAAAAAAAAAATTATTGTTTTACACGTAGATGCTTAGCGAAAACTTAATATTTTTAAATCGTGTATTATGTTAAACGGAAGGTTACCCCTTTGAAATTTAAGCCCCCTCCCCTCCTTCAAAAAATGGAGAGAAAATAGTTTCTTTCGATATTTAGGTATAATGTACTGATGTGGTGATTGTCAATACTTCTACATGTACAAACATTTCTTTATACATGCCGTCCATTTCTTGATTTTTATACCCCTACATGTACCATTACTTATTTTTTTTTCAAAAAAAAAAAAAAAAAAAAAAAAAACTGCACTTAAAACTGTCTACTCAAACCACAGGCCTGTATAATTTCAGTATGGGGCACAAACTTTACCAGAAATTCTTAACTAGCAAACCTTACCAGAAATTACCAGAAAAAAGTTATATATGAAAGATACAGGGCGGTACTGGCTGAACGGCTAAAGCCACGTATATATTACATAGCCCTGCACATCAACGAGTATACACCGGGCATTATTTTCCAACAAATCAGATGATCAAATATTGACAAATTGTTACCAGTCACGACTAAAATTCTGAACGCAATAGACATGATTGTAGGTTACCTACAATAATTCTGAGCTTATTTTAATTATGTGTTTCAGGTCAGTAGCAACAGTTTCAAAAGTGAAGGGGGGGGGGGGGGCTTCCATAAAAATCTGACAAGCCAAAAAAAAAAATAAGAAGAAGAGCATAACCATTTACTTTTACCCCCTGCCCCCCTCCCCCTCCCGCATTCTACGGGCCGGTGTTTTCCAAATTAAAATACTGTTTTCCCTACCTTTGCTTAGATATTGGTTCGTTTTTTCACCTTGTGTTTACTCTCTTTTTTTATAAATCAATTTTCAAACTTAATGTGAAAAATTCTGATACATTATAACGGTGAGAATTATCTTAACTAAAGGCAAAGATGTTTGAAGTAAAATATAGCAAATAGAAAAAAGTCCAGCAATTTCGTCCACTGATTATTATTGATATCAGGCTAAAATCGAAACCAAAAAAGGAGGGGGTTCAAAATAGTATCTAAAGCCGAACAAGAGAAAAAAAATCATCAAATCTTTATTATTCTTGAACTGTCCTTGCTGGTAATTAAATTATTTTGTCTTGATTTTCACAAGTGTATACTAGCATACCCTGATTCTTTCTACTAACTAGCAATTTTTGACACCGAACTTTTCCATCATGGCTAAAAATAAAATACTGTTCTGTATACATGTCATGTAGTTCATTTGCATGCCGTATGCAGATCGAAATTTACGGCAGACTTCAAAGGACAACATTCTTGTCACAAAATAATAAACAGCTGATAAAGAGTCATCAAACGTTTATTTTGAGGGGCGCAACAGGAAATACATGTAAGCTTTGTTTTCTATACTGCAAAAATATGTTTAGGGACGTATGGCATGTCCACTATGCCCCCCCCCCCCCCTATTTTCTACGGTCCTCAACTAATATTCATTTTCTGACGCTTCAAATTTTAAAACATGTATACATGTTTAAAGGTTTAACATCTTTCGTTGTGACATTATACATTAATCAGAATAATGAATAATTTTAATGAAAAAGTAGTTGGGGGGGGGGGGGGCGGGGCGGACATTTTCTGTTCGGATGGGCACTACGTACCAAGCCCCCCCCCCCCCCCAAGTCAAATAATTTGAGGGGTCACACCAGAAACATAAAATGTCTCTGGTCACCCTCAGAAAACCTCTTTGTTTTCTATAGTATACTAATTATCAGCAAATTTATTGAGGAACACCCGCTTTCTATGATTAGTGAAGAACTTCACTACGGATATGAACTCATAATCACCGTAATAGGGAAATTATATTATATATAAAAACTTTTATTACCCTCTAACATAATTAACGTAAACAAGTTCCGTTTCCCATAATGCATCGCTCTGCAGAGCTTTAATTTCATTGGTCAATTTTCACGAGGCGCCATTTTTGGAGTTAAGCAAGACGGAGATGGACTCGGGTGTAAGGTGCAAATGTGAAAAGTTAACGATGTTTTCGCCACCCAGTGTCTTTAAAACTATGAAAAATGCAATGATCAACAACCAAGGATTAGTGTACGTATATTTTTATATACTTTTTACGGTAAATAATACTAATATTGGGCAGAACAAATCTTTCCCATCGAAGACCACATTCGTTTTGACGCCATTTTGAAAAGTTTGATATCAAAGTTTTAAATATGTTAGTTTACACATTGAAAAAACGGAAAGAGAAACTTGAATTATACAATATTTAGTGTTTTACGTTCAATCATAGATGTATAGATAGTAGACTTTGTATAGTTAGGCCCTATGGCACCACATTTGTCTTTTTCCATGCTGTATGTTGTATGTTAACGTTTCGCCTTTGTAGATTTTTTCAATGAAAATGAATGCTTACTGTAATAGTTCTCTCTCTCTCTCTATAAATAAATGAAAAGTGTATGAATTTTTTTTTCGTTGTTAAACCGGATAATAATGTTTGTACCGAATATGGTTTCTTTGTTAATACAGACAAACATATATCCGGTTTGAATACATGTGTTCTCGGAATGCAACTTGTACTTTTGGACTTCTGGAACTTTTTATGTACATGTAACGACAAGGTAAAAATGAATTATTTCTCCTACTAAATTACGATTAAGTAATCAATATTTAAACAAAAAGTGTCCACAATCTCAACTTATCAGATTATTCACGAAGGACATCATCATCGATGGAAATTTAAACAGTTAAAAGAGAGAGTTCTGACTATTGTAAGCCGCCTTTATTTGACAGATAAAATTAGAAATTATGAAGAATCATTAGAACAATTTAAATAGATTGTCTGTAACTAGAGTACATATACATCTTACAAAGTCATAACACAACCCTTATTCATGTGCATAATGATGATATGTATAGGGAAAATGTATTGGTTTGTAAGTACTGTCTATAATAATATAACAACTGTTTAACAATCTAGTGATAGATTGTAAATTGAAATAGATTACTGTTCAAAAGACAAAATTTCTCATGTGTGACCTGCTGAGAGATTTACTGAAAATGTTAAAAATAATAAGCCTACAAGATGTACAAATATCGATCATTTTTGATAGTATTTCAAGTAATGCAAATGAATCATCTGAGTAACAATCGTCAGTTATTGATGGTGGTCGCAACATCATAGAAGTCTAATGGTAAAAATAAGTGAATCCTCATTTGTTTGAAATTTTTGTTTGATATATGTTGTATGATAACGATAAATTTTTGTTTGTTTATTTTATTCCTCCCTGGTAGTTGTTGAAGTTTTGGCCATTATTAAAAATACTTTTGTTTGATCAGATGTACTCAGGGTTGTCTCTAAGACCCGGGGGCCGAGGAATTTCCCCAACTATAATGATGTAAATAATCCCCCGGTTATTTCGATATTCCTCCTAAACTCCCCAGTAAGGGAGGAACCCCAGTTCCCCTTCTACGTTTAAAATGTCCCCTTCTATTTCAATTCTTAGGGACAACCCTGTGTACTTCGACCCAAATTTTGTAAAATAGGGAAGTAGGTAGGTAGATTTTTTTTTGGCAGTATCTAACAAATTGATTTTTTGTCATACAAAAACACAGAATTAGAAATTTATTGATGTTTCATTACACACTGGACAGCTAGACAGGTTTAATATTTATTGCTCTCGTTAAAACAAGTGTCTTGGAGAAATTATAAACCTCAACTTTATAATGAAACAAACTTTATTTCCCTGAAACCAAAAAAAAAAAAATGAATTAAAATTAAAATACTTAAAAAAATGATTGGGTAGGGGTGATTTTGATGGATCTTTTGGAGTACATCAAACAAATCAGTCATAGCTCACCTGAGCCAATGGCTCAAAAGAGCTTTTCTGATCAAAATTTGTCTGTCGCTGTCATTGTCTTAAACTTTTCACATTTGAATCTTCTTCTCAAGAACCACAGGGCCAATTTCAATGAAACTTGCTACAAAGTATCCTTGGGTAAAGGGGATTCAACTGTATTTAAATGAAGGACCATATCTTCTTCTAAGGGGAGATAATTACAAATAAATGAAAAATTAATGGCATCATTTAAAATCTTCTTTTCTGGAACCACTGGGCCAGGAAAAATTAAACTTATTTGGAAGCATCCTCAGGAAGTGTAGATTCAACTTTGTTTAAATCATGACCCCCGGGTGTAGGGTGGGGCCACAATGGATGATCAAGTTTTACGTAGGAATACATAGGAGAAAATCCTCTTCACTAGAACCACTGTATCAGGAAAGATGAAACTTATGTTGAAACATCCTCAGCTAGTGTAAATTCAGGTTTGTTCAAATCAAAACCCCCGGGGTAGGACGGGGCTACAATGAAGGATCAAAGTACATAGGAAAAATTTTAGAAATTTCTTCTATTCAAGAACAGCAAAGCCATGATTTGTCATATTTATATGGAAGCATCTTCAGGTAGTGAAGATGCAATTTTGTTCAAATCATGACCCCCATGGGTAGGATGGGGCCACAATCGGCGATCAACATTTTACTAACAATACTGATACATAGGAAAGATCTTTAAAATTCTTCTCAAGACCAATATAGTCAAAATTGGTCATAATAATATAAAAGCATCCTGAAGTAATGTAGATTCAATTTATTCAAATCATGACACTCCCCCCTCCCTCCCCAGGAGAATAAAGGGGCCATAACAGGGGATCATAGTTATACAGTAAAACTCATTTAGCGAACACGGATATTGTGAATTCACGGATATAGCGAAGTTTTCTTGGATCCCCAGCTAAATAAATTTTACTAATTCCTTATATGGATATAACAAATTAAGGATATAGCGAAGTAATTTCACAGGTCCCAGTGACTTTGTTATAACCGAGTTTTACTGTAAAAAGGAAGAAAAGGAATATATCAATAAAAATTTTCTTCTTAAGAACAGCAATGCTAATATGTATCATATTAATTCAAAAGCATCCTTCGAAAGTATAGAATTCATAACCCCCCCCCCCCCCCCCTTCCTCTGAACCACTTTTATATTTAAACTTTTAAATACAGAACTGATTTATGCTTTTTCCTACCCAAAGCGCTCAGGTGAGCAATGTGGCCCCTAGGACTCTTGTTTATTGTTGGTCTTATAAGTGAAATCAGAATGCAATACAGTGTAGTAACTGTACATAATATATTCTTTCAGAGAGAAGAAAATTGACATTAAAGGAGAACCAGTAACTAAAGATGTATGATGAATCAAGATGTGATCATGTGGTAAGTGGTAATAAATTCAATCATAAATAGGCATGTATGACAATTGCATTAAAAGAAAAGAACTTGATTCCAATTTTAATTGGAATGTTGAACTACCAGCTGCAAACTACAACAGATTAGGCATAATAAAAAAAAAATGTTTGTTTACGGTTACTCCCCCCCCCCCCCCCCCCCCCGACCCAATATCTAATAGCCAACCCAATTTTTTTTTTCGTTGTAAAAATCCATAAGTCACTCATTCGTCAGTTTAACTTTTACATGCATCTTAATCTACCTACCGACCCTATTTTATTTCAGCATGTAACAGTAAACAAACATATTTTTTTGTTTGGCCTTATGAAATTGTATGGCTTGGAGTCTTTTTCACTTCTCAATAAAATTTTCTGTCTGGATGATGTCTAGCACAATATACACCATGCAGTGAGGATTTTAGTTCACCCGAGATAAAACTCTAGTGAACTTTTCTGATACCTTTTGTTTTGTCTTTTGTCCATCAAACTGTCGATCCATCAGTGAGCTTTTCACATTTTCAACTTCTTCTCAAGAACCACTAATTTTAACCAAGGTTGACACAAAGTAAGGATATTTTAAATTGTACAGAGGAAGCCCCCCCCCTTCACCCCAAGGGGAAATGATCAACTCTTTCAGATATTATTGATATGATCATTGTTAAGCAACTTATAATTTTGTAACCTGTAGACTTTATTTTAAGAATAATGAATATTTGTTTAAGAGTCCTTTTCTCAAAGTTCAAAGTTCAATTAAAATTATTTTGTGATACATGTGTACATGTATTTGAGGATTCGAGATATCAGGAGTAAAATATTTAAAGAATACTTCCAAATTACTTAGACATATCTATGGTATTCAAGATGCCAAAGTTCAACTGTATGGCTATTCTAAAGTAGTAAATATTATAACTTACTAAAACTTTCTAACATTGAAATATGTTAAATGAAACAAGACAAAAATGAAAAATAAAAATTTACTGATTTCTGGCTGGTCAGTATTTTGATGACTGTAATTTCTAAAATATTCAATGAAACACTTTGAAGCTTTAACTGTAGGTATATGTTAACTAAATATACTATAAGATAATATTTATAAATGAGAAGTTTTGAACAAACATTACAACATTCATGTATGTAAATTGGGGGTAAAAACTGGTTATCGGTAATGGCTATCGCCTTAATTTTCAATGACATAAAACAAGATTTAGAATGCAGGTAAATAATACTAGTATGTTTCTGTACATATGATATAGCATATAGAACTTGTACTGAATGTTGATTAGCTAAATCTTGAATGGCTGATATGTTGGTCATTTTTGATGAAATTTAGATTATTTGTATGTAAACTGAGTGTACATGCAATATGAAATTATTCATAAGGTATTAAACATGATTAAAACATGTGTATGCAATGCAACATATGATGAATTCATATTGACTTGCATGGATATAGCTTAACATGTATGTGCATTGTTTTTTTAGGGTCCTGTTCTGCAGATGCCATGAGATGATCTGTCTGTCAATCTGATATCACTTGTCCTGAGTATATTTTTTCTCCTCTTAGCCCAATCTCACTCAAATTTAACTCATAGAGTGCCTGTGGATGGAGGGTAAAAAGTGACCTTGGACCAATTATCAAGGTCAAAGGTCAGTATCAAAACACACTATATATCTTTATTTAAAGTCCTTGTCCAGAGCATAATTTTTCTCCCTTGGTATGATCTTGCTTGTGTGTCATGGGATGAAGGGTTTTTAGTGATCTTTAACAAAATTTCTAGGTCAAATGTCAATAAGAAAAAAAAAGATTCACAATATCCTTGTCCAGAGCACATTTCTCTCCAATTCACTCAACTAAAAGCAGTGTTCTACATGTACGAGATGGTCATATTCTCAATCTTACCTGCTTTAATATTAATCTGGCTTAAAATCTTACTATGTAATGTACATTATTCGGATTTCCTGTCATTAAATTTAAAGACTGAAACTAATTATAATCACTGATATTGGTACATTAAAGGACATTGAGTGATCTTGTAAGATTTCTAAATAATATTCAAGCATACAATTCTTACATCAAATAATAATTTTATATGAAAATATATTGCAGATCGCAGATGATGTGAAGAAAATACAAAGGAAGCTGATGTTGAAAGAAGTATAGAGTATTTAAAGAAGTTTTTATGAATGGACTTAGATGTGAAAGACTACTTCATTGTGTACCAAGATATATGATTTTATTTATTTTGATATCATTTTCAAATAATGTTTTTGCACATCAAATGAATTATTAAACATATGATTTGATAATGCTTTTTCCTTTTTATACATTTTCTTGATAGATTTTGAAAAGAAAATACAGTTTACCAAGGAAATTAATAATATATATTTTGATTTAAACCTGCTGTTCTCTTTTCACATTCTAGACAAGAAAGATTAACCATGGAAAATACAGGGATCCTTGAGCTTCCAGTTGCTTGTCAATCATTTTTCGAAATTGAAATGCTCAACCTACCCTGTAGTTTCCATGGTATCGAAACTATTACACCACAATTACACATTGCTTCCCGTCTCGGAAAAATAAGGGAATCTTGAAGTTTCCCTGTAATTTCCTTTTATGAGACACCAGATAATTCCACCAAGTTTCCATCACACGGAAACCGCTACGCTCCAATTCCATATAGTTTCCTGAGTCCTGGAAACTTGAGGAATCACGAGGTTTCCTCTAGTTTCCGTTCATGGGAAATCTGAGGATTCCATCAAGTTTCCATTCCATGGAAACCACTACGCTCCGATTCCACATAGTTTCCTAATTATGGAAACCAGTGGAATCTTCAGGTTTCCCATTACGGGAAACTACATGGAGGCTCAGGAAACTTCAGGTTTCCTGAGGTTTCCGTGGTTGGGGATACCTTATGGAATCGGAGCGTAGTAGTTTCCGTGGTACGGAAACTTGACGGAATAACCTGGCATCCGCTGCGGAAACCACTAGGAAACATGATGTAAACATGAGGTTTCCATGTGGTTTCCATATAGTTTCCCATGACGGGAAACTGCTTATTTCACCCAGTGGAGAGCATTAAAGTGATATGAAGAAAAAGGGGCTGGCCCTTCAAAATAGGGGCTGAGAGGGGCCGAAAGTCTTTTAACAATAACTCTTTAACGATCAATATTTTGTAATGCATTACTGAAGCAAAAATGTTCATCTCAACAATTTACAACTATATATTATAATATTCACATCATATGTTACATAATGAGGGGCCATAAGGGGCCAGAATGCTAAATCTTTGACGCTTTATATCTCAAAAGTGGGAAATATTTTGATAAGCAATATTGAACAAAACATGTTCAAAATAATGTTCTAAACAATATGCAACCTTTCATTTTTTGCTAAACGTCCCCATTTAGGAGTTGAAGGGCTGGCCCCTAAATACTTCCTTTGCAAATATCTCAGAAACGAAAAAGAATTTCTGAGTAGTTTTTGAACAAAAAATGTTCAAAATTATGTGAGCTTTAAAGTGATATGAAGAAAAAGGGGCTGGCCCTTCAAAATAGGGGCTGAGAGGGGCCGAAAGTCTTTTAACAATAACTCTTTAACGATCAATATTTTGTAATGCATTACAGAAGCAAAAATGTTTATCTCAACAATTTACAACTATATATTATAATATTCACATCATATGTTACATAATGAGGGGCCATAAGGGGCCAGAATGCTAAATCTTTGACGCTTTATATCTCAAAAGTGGGAAATATTTTGAAAAGCAATATTGAACAAAACATGTTCAAAATAATGTTTTAAACAATATGCAACCTTTTATATTCTGCTAAACGTCCCCATTAAGGAGTTGAAGGGCCGGCCCCTAAATACTTCCTTTGCAAATATCTCAGAAACGAAGAAAAATTTCTGAGTAGTTGTTGAACAAAAGAGTTCAAAATCATGAGAGCGTTAAACTGATATGAAGAAGAAGGGGCTGGCCCCTGAAAATAGGGGCTGAGAGGGGCCGAAAGTCTTTGAACAATAACTCTTTAACTATCAATATTTTGTAATGCATTACTGAAGCAAAAATGTTTATCTCAACAATTCACAACTATATATTATGATATTCACATCAAATGTTACATAATTAGGGGCCATAAGGGGCCAGAATGCTAAATCTTTGACGCTTTATATCTCAAAAGTGGGAAATATTTTGATAAGCAATATTGAACAAAAGTTATTCAAAATAAATTTCTAAACAAGATGCAACCTTTTGATTTTTGCTAAACATCCCCATTAAGGAGTTGAAGGGCCGGCCCCTAAATATATCCTTCGGATATATCTCGGAAACGAAAAAGAATTTTTGAATAATTCTTGAACAAAAAGTGTTAAAAATCATGAGAACTTTAAGGTGATATCAAGGAAAAGGGTCTGACCCATTAAATAAGGGGCTGAGAGGGGCCGAAAGTATAAAATCAATAACTTTTTAATGATCAATATTTTGTAATATATTACTGAAGCGAAATAGTACATCTTCACACACTTTATCTATATAACATGATGTTGATATCATATATTACGCAGTAAGGGGTCTTTAGGGGGCCAGATTGCATAATCTATGGCGCAATATATCTCGAAAAGGAAGAGTATTTTGATGAACAGTATTGAACAAAAGACGACCAAAATAATATTCTGAACAATATGCACGCTTTCAATTTTTGCTAGACGTCCCCATTTAGGACTTGAAGGGCCGGCCTTTAATATTTCTTTTGCATATATCCCGAAAACAAAAAAGAATTTCTGACTAGTTGTTGAACAAAAAGTGTTCAAAATCATGAGAGCTTTAAAATGATACCAAGAAAAAGGGGCTGATCTCTCACATTAGGGGCCAAGAAGGGGCGAAAGTCTTTAATCTATATTCCTTTAATGTTCAATATTTTGTAAAACATTATTAAAGCAAAATTGTTCGTCTTAACAATTTATTTATATCATTATATTTGAACGAAAATCTCAGTCAAATTCTCATCTCATCTTATCAAAAATCGGACGGAAGACCCACTCGTTGCTCGCAACGAGATCTCATCTAGTTATTATTATTATTATTATTTTTATTCTTTTTTCTTCTTACAAAATTTGTGCAGACGATTTCTCGGAGATGGCTCGTTCGATTTTATTCAAATTTTCACGGTAGATGCGTTGACATCTGAAGTTAATTCCGGCAAGTCTATAAAGGGATATCTACTTCCGGTCGAAAGTTATCGCCCTTTTATCAAAATTCAGAGGACCTCCTTGTCTGCGATGGAACTCAAAAACGGCTTAAGCTAGAGCGCTGAAATTTTCAGTGATGATAGAGGACATGTTGCCATTTTGCACCTGGGTTTTGATATTTTCCGGAAGTGCCTAGTATGGAAGCTCGGTAGGGGTCGAAATTTAGGACACGAATTATGAGTGAATTTTGGAGACATTTTGTATCATATCTTTTAAAGTATAATTATTTTGTAATAACATACTGAACAATATTTGTGCAGAATGACAAGATCTTTAATATGATATCAAGAAAAAAGGGCTGACCTATCATATTAGGGGCCGAGAGGGGCCAAAAGTATTAAATCAATAACTCTTTAACGATCAATATTTTAGTATACATTATTGAAGCAAAAATGTTTATCTTAACAATTAACAACTATATATTATAATATTTATGTCATATGTTACATAATTAGGGGCCACAAGGGACCAGAATGCTAAATCTTGGACGGTTTATATCTCGAAAGTGAGAAATATTTTGATAAGCAACATTGAATAAAAGATGTTCAAAATAATGTTCTAAACACTATTTAACCTTTCAATTTTTGCTAAACTTCCCCATTAAGGAGTTGAAGGGCCGGCCCCTAAATATATCTTTTGCATATAGCTCAGAAACGAAAAAGAATTTCTGAATAGTTGTTGAACAAAAAGTGTTCAAAATCATGAGAGCTTTAAAGTGATATGAAGAAAAAGGGGCTGGCCCCTCAAAATAGGGGCTGAGAGGGGCCGAAAGTCTTTGAACAATAACTCTTTAACGATCAATATTTTGTAATGCATTACTGAAGCAAAAATGTTCATCTCAACAAATTACAACTATATATTATGATATTCACATCATATGTTACATAATGAGGGGCCATAAGGGGCCAGAATGCTAAATCTTTGACGCTTTATATCTCGAAAGTGGGAAATATTTTGATAAGCAATATTGAACAAAAGATGTTCCAAATAATGTTCTAAACAATATGCAACCTTTCATTTTCTGCTAAACATCCCCATTTAGGAGTTGAAGGGCCGGCCCCTAAATACTTCCTTTGCAAATATCTCAGAAACGAAAAAGAATTTCTGAGTAGTTGTTGAACAAAAAGTGTTCAAAATCATGAGAGCTTTAAGGTGATATGAAGAAAAAGGGGCTGGTGGCCCCTCAAAATAGGGGCTGAGAGGGGCCGAAAGTCTTTGAACAATAACTCTTTAACGATCAATATTTTGTAATGCATTACTGAAGCAAAAATGTTTATCTCAACAATTCAAAATTATATATTATGATATTCACATCATATGTACATAATTAGGGGCCATAAGGGGCCAGAATGCTATATCTTTGACGCTTTATATCTCAAAAGTGGGAAATATTTTGATAAGCAATATTGAACAAAAGTTATTCAAAATAATGTTCTAAACAATATGCAACCTTTTGATGTTTTCTAAACGTCCCCATTAAGGAGTTGAAGGGCCGACCCTTAAATATATCCTTCGGATATATCTCGGAAACGAAAAAGAATTTTTGAATAATTCTTGAACAAAAAGTTTTCAAAATCATGAGAGCTTTAAGGTGATATCAAGGAAAAGGGGCTGACCCATTAAATAAGGGGCTGAGAGTATACTATCAATAACTCTTTAATGATCAATATTTTGTAATATATTACTGAAGCGAAATAGTACTTCTTCACACACTTTATCTAAATAACATGATGTTGATATCATATATAACGCAGTAAGGGGTCTTAAGGGGGCCAGATTGCATAATCTATGGCGCAATATATCTGGAAAAGGAAGAATATTTTGATAAACAGTATTGAACAAAAGACGATCAAAATAATATTCTGAACAGTATGCACTCTTTCAATTTTTGCTAGACGTCCCCATTTAGGACTTGAAAGGCTGGCCTTTAATATTTCTTTTGCATATATCCCGAAAACAAAACAAAAAAAATTGTGAATAGTTGTTGAACAAAAAGTGTTTAAAATCATGAGATCTTTAAGATGATATCAAAAAAGGGGCTGACCTCTCACATTAGGGGCCAAGAAGGGCCGAAAGTCTTTAATCTATAACCCTTTAATGATCAATATTTTGCTAAATATTATTAAAGAAAAATTGTTCGTCTTAACTATTTATTTATATCATTATATTTGAACGAAAATCTCAGTCAAATTCTCATCTCATCTTATCAAAAATCGGACGGAAGACCCACTCGTTGCTCGCAACGAGATCTCATCTAGTTATTATTATTATTCTTTTTTCTCCTTTCAAAATTTGTGCAGAGGATTTCTCGGAGATGGCTCGTTCGATTTTATTCAAATTTTCAAGGTAGATGCGTTGACATCTGAAGTGAATTCCGGCAAGTCTGTTAAGGGATATTTACTTCCGGTCGAAAGTTATCGCCCTTTTATTAAATTTCAGAGGACCTCCTTGTCTGCGATGGAACTCAAAAACGGCTTAAGCTAGAGCGCTGAAATTTTCAGTGATGATAGAGGACATGTTGCCATTTTGCACCTGGGTTTGGATATTTTCCGGAAGTGCCTAGTATGGAAGCTCGGTAGGGGTCGAAATTTAGGACACGAATCATGAGTGAATTTTTGAGACATTTTGTATCATACCTTTTAAAGTATAATTATTTTGTAAAAACATACTGAACAATATTTGTGCAGAATAACAAGATCTTTAATATGATATCAAGAAAAAAGGGCTGACTTGTCATGATAGGGGCCAAGAGAGGCCAAAAGTATTATATCAATAACTCTTTAACGATCAATATTTTGGTATACATTACTGAAGCAAAAATGTTTATCTTAACAATTTACAACCATATATTATGATATATACATCATATGTTACATAATTAAGGGCCATAAAGGGCCAGAATGCCAAATCTTTGGCGCTCTATATTTCGAAAGTGGGAGATATTTTGATAAGCAATATTGAATAAAAGATGTTCAAAATAATGTTCTAAACAATATTTAACCTTTCAATTTTTGCTAAACTTCCCCATTAAGGAGCTGAAGGGCTGGCCCCTAAATATATCTTTTGCATATAGCTCAGAAACGAAAAAGAATTTCTGAATAGTTGTTGAACAAAAAGTGTTCAAAATCATGAGAGCTTTAAAGTGATATGAGGAAAAAGGGGCTGGCCTCTCAAAATAGGGGCTGAGAGGGGCCGAAAGTCTTTGAACAATAACTCTTTAACGATCTATATTTTGTAATGCATTATTGAGGCAAAAATGTTCATCTCAACAATTTACAACTATATATTATGATATTCACATCATATGTTACATAATTAGGGGCCATAAGGGGCCAGAATGCTAAATCTTTGACGCTTTATATCTCAAAAATGAGAAATATTTTGATAAGCAATATTGAAAAAAAGATATTCAAAATAATGTTCTAAACAATATGCAACCTCTCATTTTTTGCTAAATGTCCCCATTAAGGAGTTGAAGGGCCAGCCCCTAAATACTTCCTTTGCAAATATCTCAGAAATGAAAAAGAATTTCTGAGTAGTTGTTGAACAAAAAGTGTTCAAAATCTTGAGAGCTTTAAAGTGATATCAAGAAAAAGGGACTTGCCCCTCAAAATAGGGGCTGAGAGAGGCTGAAAGTCTTTGAACAATAACTCTTTAACGATCAATATTTTGTAATGCCTTACTGAAGCAAAAATGTTTATCTCAACAATTCACAACTATATATTATAATATTCACATGATATGTTACATAATTTGGGGCCATAAGGGGCCAGAATGCTAAATCTTTGACGACTTAGATCTCAAAAGTGGGAAATATTTTGATAAGCAATATTGAACAAAAGTTATTCAAAATAATGTTCTAAACAATATGCAACCTTTTGATTTTTGCTAAAAGTCCCCTTTAAGGAGTTGAAGGGCCGGCCCCTAAATACTTCCTTCGGATATATCTCAGAAACGAAAAAGAATTTCTGAGTAGTTGTTGAACAAAAAGTGTTCAAAATCATGAGAGCTTTAAGGTGATATCAAGGAAAAGGGGCTGACCCATTAAATAAGGGGCTGAGAGGGGCCAAAAGTATACAATCAATAACTCTTTAATGATCAATATTTTGTAATATATTACTGAAGCGAAATAGTACATCTTCACACACTTTATCTACATAACATGATGTTGATATCATGTATTACGCAGTAAGTGGTCTTTAGGGGGCCAGATTGCATAATCTTTGGCGCAATATATCTCGAAAAGGAAGAATATTTTGATTAACAGTATTGAACAAAAGACGATCAAAATAATATTCTGAACAATATGCAATCTTTCAATTTTTGCTAGACATCTCCATTTAGGACTTGAAGGGCCGGCCCTTAATATTTCTTTTGCATATATCCCGAAAACAGAAAAGAATTTCTGAATAGTTGTTGAACAAAAAGTTCAAAATCATGAGAGCTTTAAGATGATATCAAGAAAAAGGGGCTGACCTCTCACATTAGGGGCCAAGAAGGGGCGAAAGTCTTTAATCTATAACCCTTTTATGATCAATATTTTTGTTAAACATTTTTAAAGCAAAATTGTTCGTCTTAACAATTTATTTATATCATTATATCTGAACGAAAATCTCAGTCAAATTTTTATCTCATCTTATCAAAAATCGGACGGAAGACCCACTCGTTGCTCGCAACGAGATCTCATCTAGTTATTATTATTATTTTTATTCTTTTTTCTTCTTACAAAATTTGTGCAGAGGATTTCTCGGAGATGGCTCGTTCGATTTTATTCAAATTTTCGTGAAAGATGCGTTGATATCTGAAGTTAATTCCGGCAATTCCGTTTAGGGATATTTACTTCCGGTTGGAAGTTATCGCCCTTTTATCAAAATTTAGAGGACCTCCTTGTCTGCGATGGAACTCAAAAACGGCTGAAGCTAAAGCGCTGAAATTTTTAGTGATGATAGAGGACATGTTGCCATTATGCACCTGGGTTTAGATATTTTCCGGAAGTGCCTAGTATGGAAGCTCGGTAGGGGTCGAAATTTAGGACACGAATCATGAGTGAATTTTTGAGACATTTTGTATTATATCTTCTAAAGTATAATTATTTTGCTAAAACATACTGAACAATATTTGTGCAGAATGACAAGATCTTTAATATGATATCAAGAAAAAAGGGCTGTCTCATCGTATAAGGGGCCGAGAGGAGCCAAAAGTATTAAATCAATAACTCTTTAACGATCAATATTTTGGTATACATTACTGAAGGAAAAATGTTTAGCTTAACAATTTACAACTACATATTATAATATTTATGTCATATGTTACATAATAAGGGGCCATAAGGGGCCAGAATGCTTAATCTTTGACGCTTTATATCTCGAAAAGGGGAAACATTTTGAAAAGCAATATTGAACAAAAGTTGTTTAGAATAATGTTCTCAACAATGTGCATCCTTTTAATTTTTCCAAAACAGCCCCTATAAGGACTTAAAGGGACGACCCCTAAATATTTCAAGTCTACATATCTCGAAAACGAAACGAAACTTCTGAATAGTTGTTGAACAAAAAGTCTTCAGCATTACAAGACCTTTCATGTGATATCAAGAAAAAGGGGCTGACCCCTCAAATTAGGGGCTCAGAGGGGTCAAAAGTCTTTCATCTATAACTCCTTAACGTTAAATATTTTGATATTAATTATTGAAGCAAAAATGTTCATCTTCACAATCTGCAACTATATATCTTGAATTTTTCATCAAATATAACGTAATTAGGGGCCATAAGGGGCCAGAATGCTTAATTTTTGACGCTTTATATCTCGAAAAGGGGAAATATTTTGAAAAGCAATATTGAACAAAAGTTGTTTAGAATGATGTTCTCAACAATGTGCATCCTTTGAATTTTTCCTAAACAGCCCCTATAAGGACTTTAAGGGACTGCCCCTAAATATTTCAAATCCACATATCTCGAAAACGAAACGAAACTTCTGAATAGTTGTTGAACAAAAAGTCTTCAGAATTACAAGACCTTTCATGTGATATCAAGAAAAAGGGGCTGACCCCTCAAATTAGGGGCTCAGAGGGGCCAAAAGTCTTTCATCTCTAACTCCTTAACGTTAAATAGTTTGATTTTAATTATTGAAGCAAAAATGTTCATCTTCACAATCTGCAACTATATATCTTAAAGTTTTCATCAAATATTACGTAATTAGGGGCCATAAGGGGCCAGAATGCTAAATCTTTGACGCTTTATATCTCGAAAAGGGGAAATATTTTGAAAACCAATATTGAACAAAAGTTGTTTAGAATGATGTTCTCAACAATGTGCATCCTTTTAATTTTTCCTAAACAGCCCTTATAAGGACTTAAAGGGACGGCCCCTAAATATTTGAAGTCTACATATCTCGAAAACGAAACGAAACTTCTGAATAGTTGTTGAACAAAAAGTCTTCAGAATTACAAGACCTTTCAAGTGATGTCAAGAAAAAGTGGCTGACCCCTCAAATTAGGGGCTCAGAGGGGCCAAATGTCTTTCATCTTTAACTCCTTAACGTTAAATAGTTTGATTTTAATTATTAAAGCAAAAATGTTCATCTTCACAATCTGCAACTATATATCTTAAAGTTTTCTTCAAATATTACGTAATTAGGGGCTATAAGGGGCCAGATTGCTAAATCTTTGACGCTTTATATCTCGAAAGAAGGGAATATTTTGAAAAGCAATATTGAACAAAAGTTGTTTAGAATGATGTTCTCAACAATGTGCATTCTTTGAATTTTTCCTAAACAGACCCTATAAAGACTTAAAGGGACGGCCCCTAAATATTTCAAGTCTACATATCTTTTATTCTTTTTTCTTATTACAAAATTTGTGCAGACGATTTCTCGGAGATGGCTCTTTCGATTTTATTCAAATTTTCGTGGTAGATGCGTTGACATCTGAAGTTAATTCCGGCAATTCCGTTAAGGGATATTTACTTCCGGTCGGAAGTTATCGCCCTTTTATCAAAATTTAGAGGACCTCCTTGTCTGCGATGGAACTCAAAAACGGCTTAAGCTAGAGCCCTGAAACTTTCAGTGATGATAGAGGACATGTTGCCATAATGCACCTGGGTTTAGATATTTTCCTGAAGTGCCTAGTATGGAAGCTCGGTAGGGGTCAAAATTTAGGACACGAATTATGCGTGAATTTTTGAGACATTTTGTATCATATCTTTTAAAGTATAATTATTTTGTTAAAACATATTGAACAATATTTGTGCAGAATGAAAAGATCTGTCATATGATATCAAGAAAAAAGCGCTGACTCATCACATTAGGGGCTGGTAGGGGCCAAAAGTCTTTAATCGATAACTCTTAAACAAGCAATATTTTTGTATGTATTACTGAAGCAAAATTATTTATCTTAACAAACTACAACTATATATTATGATTTTTAAGTCATATATCACATAAATAAGGGCCACAAGGGGCCAGAATGCTTAATCTTTGACGCTTTATATCTCGAAAAGGGGAAACATTTTGAAAGGCAATATTGAACAAAAGTTGTTTAGAATGATGTTCTCAATAATGTACATCCTTTGAATTTTTCCTAAACAGCCCCTATAAGGACTGAAAGGGACGGCCCCTAAATATTTCAAGTCCACATATCTCGAAAATGAAACAAAACTTCTGAATACTTGTTGAACAAAAAGTCTTCAGAATTACAAGACCTTTCATGTGATATCAAGAAAAAGGGGCTGGCCTCTCAAATTATGGGCTCAGAGGGGCCAAAAATCTTTCAGCTATAACTCTTTAACGCTAAATATTTTGATATTAATTATTGAAGCAAAAATGTTCATCTTCACAATCTGCAACTATATATATTAAAATTTTCTTCAAATATTACGTAATTAGGGGCCATAAGGGACCAGAATGCTAAATCTTTGACGCATTTTATCTCTAAAAGTGGAAACATTTTGAAAAGCAATATTGAATAAAAGTTGTTTAGAATGATGTTCTCAACAATGTGCATCCTTTTAATATTTCCTAAACAGCCCCTATAAGGACTTTAAGGGACGGCCCCTAAATATTTCAAGTCCACATATCTCGAAAATGAAACAAAACTTCTGAATACTTGTTGAACAAAAAGTCTTCAGAATTACAAGACCTTTCATGTGATATCAAGAAATAGGGGCTGACCCCTCAAATTAGGGGCTCAGAGGGGACAAAAGTCTTTCATACATAACTCTTTAACGCTAAATATTTTGATATTAATTATTGAAGCAAAAATGTTCATCTTCACAATCTGCAACTGTATATATTAAAATTCTCTTCAAATATTACGTAATTAGGGGCAATAAGGGACCAGAATGCTAAATCTTTGACGCACTTTATCTCTAAAAGTGGAAACATTTTGAAAAGCAATACTGAACAAATGTTGTTTAGAATGATGTTCTCAACAATGTGCATCCTTTTAATATTTCCTAAACAGCCCCTATAAGGACTTAAAGGGACGGCCCCTAAATATTTCAAGTCTACATATCTCGAAAACGAAAGGAAACTTCTGAACAGCTGTTGAACAAAAAGTCTTCAGAATTACAAGACCTTTCATGTGATATCAAGAAAAAGGGGCTGACCCTCGAATTAGGGGCTCGGAGGGGCCAAAAATCTTTCATCTATAGCCCTTTTACAGTAATGTTCATCTTCACGATCTGCTACTTTAAATATTTTAAAATCTTCATCAAATGTTGCGTTTTTAGGTGCCATAATGATCAAACTTTTGTTAAACATAACTGAAGCAAATTGTACGTTTTCACTATTTATATATTTATGAACGAAAATCTCAGTCAAATTCGTATCTCATCTTATCAAAAATCGGACGGAAGACCCACTCGTTGCTCGCAACGAGATCGCATCTAGTTATTATTATTATTCTTACCGATTTTGTGCACGCGAGTTCTCGAAAACGTCTGGGCCGATTTTCATGAAACTTTCAGATCTAATAGGTATTGATCTGAACCTTATTGGAAATTTTTTTCGTTGATGACGTCACTTTCTATCTCGAGATAATTAGGATTTTCTGATATTTAGAGGGTCGGCTTGTCCTGGAAACTCCTCCGAAACGACTTATGATATTGAGGCAAGATTTTCAGTGAAGGTAGGGGAAGGTTGGTAGATTTGCAGGCAGGTGTCCAAATCTCTCTAGCGCAAAAGGCGCCGAAGCTCGGTAGGGCTCAAAAAATGTCTCAGAAACATCTCACAAAATTTTACACCTTTTCTTTCATATCTTCATACCTGTTAAGAATTTGTTAAAACATATAGAAGAAAAGTTGTGCAGAATGATACGACCTTTCATTTGATATCAAGAAAAAGGGGCTGACCCCTCAAATGAGGGGCTCAGAGGGGCCAAAAGTCTCTCATCGTTAACTCTTTAACGATCAATAATTTATAATACATTATTGAAGCAAAGATGCTTATCTTAACAATTTACATCAATATATGATAAGATTCTCATCATATGTTACATAATAAGGGGTCACAAGGGGCCAGAATGTTAAATCTTTGACGCTTTATATCTCGAAAAGGAGGAATATTTTGATAAGCAATACTGAACAAAAGATGGTCAGAATAATGTTCTAAACAATATGCACCCTTTCAATTTTTGTCAAACGGCCCCATTAAGGACTTGGAGGGGTGGCCCCTAAATATTTCCATTCAGCATATCTCCACAATGAAAAGAAATCTCTGAATAGTTGTTGAACAAAAAGTCTTCAAAATCACAAGACCTTTCATTTGATATCAAGAATAAGGGGCTGACCCCTCAAATTAGGGGCTGAGAGGGGCCAAAAGTCTTTCATCGTTAACTGTTTAACGATCAATAATTTGAAATTCATTACTGAAGTAAAGTTGCTTATCTTAACGATTTACATCAATATATGATAAGATTATCATCATATGTTACATAATAAGGGGTCACAAGGGGCCACAATGCTAAATCTTTGACGCTTTATATCTCGAAAAGGAGGAATATTTTGATAAGCAATACTGAACAAAAGATGGTCAGAATAATGTTCTAAACAATATGCACCCTTTCAATTTTGGCAAAACGGCCCCATTAAGGACTTGAAGGACTGGCCTCTAAATATTTCCATTCAGCATATCTCCATAACGAAAAGAAATCTCTGAATAGTTGTTGAACAAAACGTTTTCAAAATCACAAGACCTTTCAATTGATATCAAGAAAAAGGGGCTGACCCCTCAAACTAGGGGTTCAGAGGGGCCAAAAGCAATTCATCGATAGCTCTTTGATAATGTATATAAATCAAAGGATTGAAATCTAATTAGGAAAGTCTATATATATTATTATCTTTTAACAAAGATCATAGTCAAAATCATATCTCATCTTATCGAAAAATCGGACGGAAGACTTACTCGTTGCTCGCAACGAGATCTCATCTAGTTATTATTATTATTTTTTTTTTTCCCGTTTTTTGTCCAAGCGATTTCTCAAAGATGGCTCAATGGATTTTCTTGAAACTTTCAGGGATTATGTAAAATTAAATAAACTAAAAACGTTTTGAAGGATTTTGCAAAATTCACTTCCGGTCGTCAGATATGTCCGATTTCCGTTTTCTCAAAAGAGTTCATGTCCGGACGTTTTCTCAGAAACGGTAAAAGATTTAGACACCAAACTTTCAGGGATTATAGATCATGACAAGGAGGTTTGTGGAACATGTTTAAATCCGTCAGCCGTCACTTCCGGTCGTCACAGGAAGTGATCAAAGAAATCGAAAATTTTAACTTTTCTGTTTTTGATTAAATCTTGCATCACATTATTGCATCTGTTTTGCAGTTTCGAAATATGTTGGTCACACCGGAAACAGAAACGTCAACTTCCGGTTATAAGCGAAAAACTACATAATTTGAGTATTTTACTTTCCCATAAATATTGCTTATAGTTGAAGTATTTGAAATGATTTTAAGAGAACTTGTCAAAGTGAGATCTCAAAAACGGTAAGAGATTTAGACACCAAACTTATATGAGTAATAGAGCTTAATGAGTAGGCAAAACCCTTTGGGTAAATAGCGTCAGCCGTCACTTCCGGTCGTTACAGGAAGTGATCAAAGAATTCAAAAATTTAAACTTTTCTGCTTTGAAATAAAACTTGCATCATATAATTGAATCTCTTTCACAGTTTCTATATGTGTTGGTCTCACTGGAAACAAAAAACGACAACTTCCGGTTATAAGAGAGAAAGTATGTAATTGGGATTTTTAACTTTCCCAAAAATATCACTATTGATAAAGTTTTTGAAATGATTTTTACATATTTTTTTACATAGTTATTGAGACTGCAATTGTCTAGTGTGAAGTCAACCATCTTAGGAAAATGCACTTCCGGTCGCGTGTTTTTCTGTCCTCAAATTGAGATTTTGTTCACCTAATTGCTCAAAAACAGTATATGACTGAAGTCTAAAACTTTCAGAACTTATAGTCACTTACCAGTTTATCTACATCATGTAAAAATCGTACGTTCCCATCACTTCCTGTCCTGACAGGAAGCGATGCAAAAAAGTGAATTTTTAAAGTTTTTTTTTTATTTTTACAGAAATGTTTGGCTAATGCAAATGTTAGAAAGACCATGACCATGCAAATTATTTTCATCGGAAGTGCCAACCAAAAAACCAGAAGTTGTCTCAAACATGAGTAGTTTTTCATGGAAACTTTTAGGGATGATCAGTTGTGAATAATTTAGGTGTAGAATGAACATTTTATTCGTTTGCAGCACTTTCGTTCATGACGAAGTACATAAAGAAAACAGAAAAGTAATTCCGTTTGTTTTTATCTGTATTTACATATCTTTGGAAGCCTTGAGATAACTTTTGTTAATTATTTAGAATAATCTTATTGAGAAGATTGTGTTATTTTTTTTCAAAGAAGTCAAGAAAACGGAAGACCTGTTATTGCCTAGGCAATAAGTATCTAGTTATTATTATGTTCCCCAAACGGAGTTTGGGAACATATTGTTTTTACTCTGTTTCTTATTATTATTATTATTATTATTATTATTATTATTCTTTTTTCTTCTTATTTCTTCTCCGGTACTTTTTTGTCCGCGAGTGTTCTAGGAAACTGCTCATCCAATTGAGTTGAAACCTTTTTAGGGTTAATAGGTATGTTGTGTAGATTTGCGGAACGAAGGTCATTTTGCGCGCACATGCATGCACGTGCGGGCGCGTGCAATGAGTGAAATGACTTACATACTTCATATAGCCGTAACTTTTATATTTTTTGATGAAATGCTTTGAAAATCATAACATAAGGATATATTAGTAGAGTAGACAAGATGACATGGTCAAATCAGCATGAACTCACGCGCATGCACGTGCGCTTCGCTCTGATTGGCTGAAACAAAAGTCTCAATATCTTTCTTGTTTTTTGACAAAATACTTTGAAATTTAAAACATAGTCATACATTAGAAGGTTCTACAAGACAATTTATAAGGATTATCATGAAAACACGCGCATGCACGTGCGCTGCAATCTGATTGGCTTAAACTTTAAATGGCTATAACTTTTTTGGTTCTCAACAAAACAGGATGAAATTTAGAACATAAATAGGTATAATAGATTCCTACATTATGCTTCTATCAAAATTGAATGCAAGAAGATGCATGCACATGCGCGCGCATACAATGCGTTAAGTGACCAATATACTTGATATAGCTGTTACTTTTCAACTTTTTGATGAAATGCTTCGAAACTCAAACGATAGAAATATATTAAAACTGTAGACAAGATGATATGGTCATCATGCATATGCCTGCACGTGCGCGCGCATGCAATGTTGAAATGACCAATATACTTGATATAGCCTTTACTTTTATACTTTTTGATGAAATTCTTCGATACACAGTTTCATAAAATATATCAATAGTGTAGACAAGTGACATGGTCATCTTGCACATGCATGCACGTGCGCGCGCGTGTAATGCGTAAAACAACAAATATACTTCATTGCCTTATTTAATGAAGTCTTACAGGAAATAAGACACCAAAAGGGAGTTGGGGAGCGTTTGGGGAACATCTGTAACGGTCCCCGTTACAATTATAACTAGTTATTATGTTCTCCAAACGAAGTTGGGGAACATATTGTTTTTACTCTGTTTCTTATTATTATTATTATTTTTCTTCTTCTTCTTCTTCTTCCTGGGTACTTTTTTGTCCGCGAGTGATCTCGTCAACTACTCATCCGATTGAGGTGAAACCTTTTTAGGGTTAATAGGCATGTTATGTAGATTTGCGGAATCAAGGTCATTTTGAGCGCACGTGCATGCACGTGCGTGCGCGTGCAATGCGTAAAATGACCAATATACTTGATATAGCTGTAACTTTTATATTTTTTGATGAAATGCTTTGATACTCAGAATATAAGGATATATTAAAAGTGTAAACAAGATGACATGGTCAACATGCACATGCATGCACGTGTGCGCACGCGCAAAGCGTAAAATGACAAATATACTTGATATACTCGTAACTTTTATACTTTTTGATGAGATGCTTTGATACTCAAAATTTTTATATATATTAAAAGTGTAGACAAGACGACATGGTCATCGTGCACATGCATGCATGCATGCATGCACGTGCGCGCGCGTGCAATGTGTTAAATGACCAATATACTTAATATAGCCGTAATTTTTATATTTTTTTTATGAAAAGCTTTGATATTAAGAATATACAGATATATTAAAAGTGTAGACAAGATGATGTGGACATCATGCTCATGAATGCACATGCGCGCGCGTGCAATGTGTTAAATGACCAATATACTTAATGTAGCCATAACTTTTATATTTTTTTATGAAAAGCTTTGATACTAAGAATAAACCGACATATTATAAGTGTAGACAAAATGGCATGGTCATTATGAACATGCATGCAGGTGCGCATGCGTGCAATGCTAAGATGACCAATATACTTGATATAGCTGGAACTTATTTATTTTTTGATGAAATGTTTTAATACTGAGAATATAAAGATGCATTAATAGTATAGATGAGATGACATGGTCATCCTGCACATGCATGCACGTGCGCGCGCGTGAAATGCAAAAAACTATCAATATACTTCATTGGCTTATTTAATGAAGCTTACAGGAAATAAGACACCAAAAGGGTGTTGGGGAGCGTTTGGGGAACATCTGTAACGGTCCCCGTTACAATTATAACTAGTTATTATTCTTTTTTATTCTTATTTCTTCTCCGGTACTTTTTGTTCCGCGAGTGTTCTAGGAAACTGTTCATCCAATTGAGTTAAAACCTTTTTAGGGTTAATAGGTATGTTGTGTAGATGTGCGGAACGAAGGTCATTTTGCGCGCACATGCATGCACGTGCGGGCGCGTGCAATGAGTGAAATGACTGACATAATTTATATAGCCGTAACTTTTACATTTTTTTATGAAATGCTTTGAAACTCATAACATAAGTATATATTAGTAGAGTAAACAAGATGAAATGGTTGAATTAGCATGAACTCAGGCGCATGCACGTGCGCTTCGCTCTGATTGGCTGAAACAAATGTCTCAATATCTTCCTTGTTTTTTGACTAAATACTTTGAAATTTAAAACATAGTCATACATTAGAAGGTTCTACAATATAGTATATAAGAATTATCATGAAAACACGCGCATGCGTGTGCTGCAATCTGATTGGCTTAAACTTTAAATGGCTATATCTCTCTTGGTTCTCAACAAAACAGGGTGAAATTTAGAATATAAATAGGTATAATGGAATCCTACATTATGCTACTATCAAAATTGAACGCAAGACCATGCTTGCGCGTGCGCGCACGTGCAATGCGAAAAATGACCAATAAAATTGATATAGCCGTAACTTCTATACTTTTTGATGAAATGCTTTGATACTTACACTATAGAGAGATACTAAGAAGTGTAGAAAAGATGATATGGTCAACATGCACATGCATGCACGTGCGCGCGAGTGCAATGCTAAAATGACCTATAAATTTTATATAGCTGCAACTTTTACACTTTTTGATGAAATGCTTCAATACTTATAATATAGAGAGATATTAATGGTGTAGACAAGATAGTTTGGTCACATGTACATGCATGCACGTGCGCGCGCGTGCAATGCTAAAATAACCTATACACTTATATAACCGTAACTATAATACTTTTCGATGAAGTGATTTAATATTCATTATATTGAAATATATTAATAGTGTAGACAAGATGATATGGTCAACACGCACATGCATGCATATGCGTGCATGCAATGCTAAAATGACCTATATACTTGATTTAGCTGTAACAGTTATAATATTTTATGAAATGCTTTGATACTCATTATATTAAGATATATTAATAATATAGACAAAATGGCGTGGTCATCCTGCACTTGCATGCACTTGCGCACGCATGAAATTCTAAAATGACTCATATACCTGATATAGGCATAACTTAAAACATTTTTTGATGAAATGTTTTGACACTCAGAATATAAAGATGTATTAATAGTAGAGACAAGATGACATGGTCAGCATGCAATGCATGCACGTGCGCGCTCGTGTAATGCGTAAAACAACCAATGTACTTGATTGCCTTATTTAATGAAACTTATTGGAAATAAAACACCAAAAGGAGGTTGGGGGCGTTTGGGGAACATCTGTAACGGTCCCCGTTACAATTATAACTAGTTGAATTTGTTATTAACCGACATTTATAAATAACAATGAAAAAGCTTCATTAACATAATGAACAATTTAAACAGGATCCTGTGCTCTTATATGGTCGGAGGAGGATCCTGTACTCCTATATGATCGGAGTTTAATTTTAGCAGGATCCTGTACTCTTATATGATTGGAGTTTAATTTTTGCAAGATCCTGTACCCCTATGTGGTCGGGGTTTAATTTTAGCAGGATCCTGTACTCCTATATGGTCGGAGTTTAATTTTAGCAGGATTCATTACTCCTATATGGTTGGAGTTTAATTTTTTCAGAATCCTGTACCCCTATATGGTCGGGGTTTAATTTTAGCAGGATGCTGTGCTTCTATATGGTTGGGGTTTAATTTTAGCAGGATCATATACCTCTTCATGGTAGGGGTTCAATTTTATTAGGATCCTTTATGTCCTATATGGCGAAGTTCAATTTTGCAGAATACTGTACCCGTATATGATTGGATTTTTATTTTAGCAGGATCTTGCCCCAGATATAGTTGGGATTATAGTTAATTGTTGTTATTCGTAGACTTAGGAATAATAACTTACGAAGTATATATGCCTTAATTGGAATGTTTGTGCAAGATGTTGAACCCATACCCAGGATTAAAAATTAAATTACTAGTAATAAGAAATTTCAATTATTGTGCCCTTGCATGGTCGGAGTGTGTCTCTTAGCCTGATCACTGATTTATTATTGTGCCCCTATATGATTGGGGTTTAATTTCTAGCTAGTATTACTGCTTTATTGTTGTGCCCATATATGTTCAGAATGTTTTCCTAGGTAGGATAACTGGTTTATTAATTTTCTAACTATGCAGTTGGAGCTTATTTTCTATCTAGGAATACTGCATTATTGTTAGCTGCTTTATGGCTGGGGTAATCTGTAGCAGTAATTATTGCCTTGTTATTGTGCCCCAGTATATGGTTGGGGCATTTCTCCAGGCTATGATTACTGGTTTTTTATGACACTCATTAGGCATAATGGTTTGGTTGCATAATTTATTCACATAAATATCAATGCCCCTAGATAGTTTTTTTTTTTTTTTTTTTTTTTTTGTTTTTTTTTTTTTTTTTTTTTTTTTTGGTTTTCCTGACATTTATATATGGTGTAGTATATTGTGTGCCTGTTATGTTGATGGAAATAGATTTAAAACATTCTTTTGTATCTATATGGAAAGGTTTTAAACGTTCCTCAAATTTAACTTGAGAGGGGAGTGTTTTTACCAACCCTTTATAGTTTGTGTACATTTCTCGCTCCCATGATGTAGGTTACTGTAAGATTCTTATGCCCCTATTTGTTGGTGATAAGTGTATTCCAGCATTGTTACACATCTCTTGTAGAACTTTAAGCATTCCTGGGAATGGTACGTTTAGAATTAAGAAATATTATAATTATTACTTCAGAATAAGTTTTGATGAATAACATTTTATTTAGATTAATTGTAATTAAGGAATAACTGTCTTAATTTTTTGGATTCATGATGTGATCAATCGAGTGGCTTGCGTGATAATTTACATAAACGCCGAAGGCGTTTATGCATAACATTATCACGCAAGCCACTCGATTGATCATCGTCATGAATCCAAAAAATATGACAGTTATTCCTTATATTTACATGCTCCTGATTCTGCAAATTCCGGTGCTAATAGCCTCGCTTCTGTCTCTATTTGTCCCGCCCAGCACGTGATTTTTTTTTAACCGCGTCTATCGATGAACCAGTAGATTTATGTAGAAATAAAGTATTTTTACAATTTGTAATTTTATCTCAGACAAAGACATTGGAAATGTAAATATTTCAAAGTCAACTACTTTCATGTTACCTGTGACATGCATTAACTTCTAATACAAGTATTCAGATTATTATTAGTAATTCCTGATGATTATATGTATACACTCATATTTTGATTTGTAGCTATTAATTTACTAAAGTTCATGTATTCCGATGTTTCTATAGAGTCAAATCAATTAGTGCATTAATATACATATACTGGTTTTACTATTAACTGCTTGTTTTAGCACCATGTTATAATTGCAATCAAAAAGAAACTGGGGGGGGGGATAAGCCGAGTCATATGCCTACATAACGATCGATAAAAAATCAATAAATTCATTTCACAAAAATTTCACTTTTTGTTGAATTAATGTAATGCTTATTACCATTTGCATATAAATTTGACAAAACCTGAATACTGTAACAGCGAACATGATTCTGATTAACACAACAAAATGGCATCACGCTCAATTTTCACAGAAACTGGACATAAATTGGATGATATAACTACATTTTTTAAATAGAGTGGGTCATCGTACCATTTTTTTAGAACGATTAATGAAAGGCAATGGAAAGATGTTGCTTTTTACACTTGCAAAAATTTGGTATGAAGACCCACTATACATAAAAAATTAAGTTAACTTACTTAAATTTTCACCGTGATCTTAAAAAATTCTAAGTCCGAAAACGCTTGCTAAATATAGAAAACCGTATGCTTTTTAAATAGAAATGTAAGTGCGACTCCGTGGTCTAGTGGTTAGCGAGGAGCTCTATAAAGTGACGTTTATTGAAGGAAAGTGTTTGAGTCATGCTCTGATTTTTTGACTTTTTGGGGGTGGGTGGGTTAATTTTGTTTTACTTTATAAAAATGTCTATAGGAATAACATATTTTTCACTGGAAATAAAATATATACATGTAGTAATGAACTTATTTACAGTAAATTATTTAAAATGCCGGATAAAAATTATAATGGATATTTGAATACTTTTATTCCCGTTTTTATTTATTTTAAATAAAAGCGCTACTAGATCACCATTATCATTATATACGATGTTAACATTTTTATAATATCTCTACAATAAGTGTAAACACTCAATATGCAGATTAATTAATAGAAGTCCTTACCCATGTTAGACATTTGTGACAGTAAATGAAAGTCAACTGTTTAGCTTGTTTAGAATATAAATATCATTTTGAAAACTACGGTAAACATTAAAATGCTTAAGTAAATTCGAACAATTGAGAGATTTTTTCCAATAAATGTTCTTGCATAGCCGAAAATGGGCATGGGCACATGGCTCGTCTTATCCCCCCAGATTCTTTTCTTCAAATTAACTTTCAAATGAACATGGAAAGATAAGTGAATCTTTAGGAATTTCACTTGGTAAGATTGCAAATCCTTTTTGTTATATCCCTATTTGATATTCTGCAAAACTCACTCATTTCTGTTAGTACCAAAAAAAAAAATGTGATCTATTAATGATTTTATCCCTGATGATATATGTTCAGACTCGTACATCGTACTTGTGCACTGAACTCGAGAAGGGCAGCATTGTCACAGGTGCTGGACGTCGACAAAACTACGCAACAATCAAATAACGTCATATTTTAAACCGTTTAGATAATAAATCGCTAGCGTCCAATAAAGTATGTAAATGCCACATAATAAGTAGATACATGCAGATTGTTATTTATTTTATTGATTTAATCTCTTCATTTTTTGATTTCAACTCTTGTAAAATTCCTTTCATTATTTTTGTGTGACTATTTCTTTGAAATATCTGAAGCTATATACTTAAGAATTTAAGACAGGTAAAGACCATGCTTAACTTTCAGCATAAACTGATCATATACTTAAGAGTTGAGAAGTTTTATGCAACATTCTTAGCAAGATGGTAAGTAAAATTCCAATCTGCTAAGCAGGAAAATGGTACTTGAGTATATGCTTAAGAACTTAAGAATTTTTATGCATACAAACCCAGATCCCAGGGTTCATTTGTTTACATTTCATTAATTAATGCAGCCATGGCCTATTCTGCTAAGGTCTTTAAAACGACCATAGAATGTTTGAAATGCTGACTTTAAACGAGGTTGTTGAAATACCTGTATTATCAACTTATTTAATTTTGTTTGTTTGTTTGTTTGTTGTTTAACGTCCCTCTCGAGAATTTTTCACTCATATGGAGACGCCACCACTTGCAGGTGGAGGGCTACAAATTTTGACCTATACTCGGCACTCAGGGCCATTGAGCAGTGAGGGATCTTTTTCGTGCCAGCACCTACTGCGACACGGGACCTCGGTTTATACGGTCTCATCCGAAGGACCGGTCTTCACGTCCCACAGAGGGATTCGAACCCGCGACGTAAGGATCAACTCCTTACTCCGCGACTCTAGAGCGAACGCTCTAACCACTGCGCCACGAACTTATTTGTTAATAGCAAATTAAAAAGTTAAAAAGTAAATAAATAAAAAAGTGATTTTGTTTTCCATGTGATATGGTCCTTTAATAAAAAATAATAATTGAGATACAATTTTAAATCTTCTAATCCATATATCTGAATTTGTAGAGAAAAAAAATCAAAACAGGTGAATATATGTTTATTGTATTTGTTTTTCCGTTTATGGAATGAATCAAGAATCGATATCCCTTACACGGATGCTATCGTGAATAACTAAGGACATGCAATATTGCAATTAATGCCGTCGTATATGCCTTGTCTCACGAAAGGATAACATTTACAATAAATAATAAATCTGAGTCTGTGAAGTTAAACCAAAAGCGGAAAGTTATTCAAAAATGTATCTTCCTGTAATTTGTGTGTACATATCATATTTTATTTTACTGATGGATGCCAAAAATCTGTCAGGAAAATCTAGTGATCCACTAAAGACAAAACTATGGGATCAACATATCAAGTTTCAGAAAATCGCTAAGGCCATGGGCTCGGTGCTGACGGTAATGGCTAAATACTAGAATTTTTTAAAATCAATTTGGCATTATCTTAAAATAATTTATTATTTGTTAAGTCGGTTCATTTCTATAACGGTGTAAAGATGTAACTGATTGCTGTTCTGTTTTTACAATGAAGGAAACACATTTTGAGACAAAGATCAAAACTATTTGCAAAACTTCAGGATGTTTCACGTCACAAAAAGATTCTGAATCGACCAAAGGTAAACAAATTTATCTAGCAACAATAATGATTAATAAATAGTGCTTGAATTAAATGTAAAATTACCACCAAGTACACGATGGTTAAACATATGAACGCATGTCTAAAAATATACAAAATGAAATAAATTTAAAAGGAAAGGAATGGTAATTTCATATGAACAGGATTAAATATTTTGCATCAAATTATTCAGGGGGCAATAAGACGTGTCCTAAAGGCTGGAAAAAGTTTGAAGGAAACTGCTATATACGTTTTTCTGAAAGAGCAGCTTCTTGGTCTGCATCGAAGGTAGTTATAGGAAAATGAATTAATCGATAAGTTGGAAATGAAATATAAAATGTTGTACAACTATTTTCATCAAAGACCAATAAAATGTGAGAGCGAAACTATGATCAACTTTTGTCCATAAGTATACATGTATATATAATACTAATTCTGAAATCGTCATAATAAATTCTCAGTCACTTTAGAATTATGAAATCTTCATTCTTTTTTAAAACCAAACGTTCTCATAAAAAGATAAGAAAATTAACATGCATGTGGCCCGTACTATGCATACTTTCATTCACGATTATCATTTCTGAATTTTAATTCTATAATTATTTTTCAAAGATACTTTTCTGATCGAAATATGTCTGTTATATGCTGGTATGTTTATTGTCAGCTAAAATTGTATGGAAACATTCATCTTCTTGTGCGATTTTTTAAAAAGCTAAACAAGTGTTTCTTTGAGATATTATCCTCTCTGAAGCCGCAGAACTAGGAATAATTGAGAGGGTCCTATATACTGTATTTCAAATCATTGAAATCACCTCGAAATAAGAGAAGATTATATTTTGCCTCATAAATAAGTTTATTACGGGTTTCTTTATTTCATTTAGCTATCATATAGCTTTCTACATGTATATACGTTTTTTAAATTGATATAGATATTCTATATGTCTCGGAATATTAGCTATACTCTCAAAAAAGAAAAACACAAGGAAGGAAGTGGCCATGAGGGAAAAAAATTGCACAGAACAATGATGTTATTAACATGATTTAGTCAATTAATTATTGCTTTCCGTAAGGCTATCGCACTTGATTATTTTCAAATTTCTCTAACTCAGATTTTATCGTTCGTCAGTGTAGAGCTTGTGTTTATTACATGACACTTTGTTTCGTTATGAAACGATTGTTAAGTAGAATAAACCAACGTATCCTTATTAGTCCCCTACCAGTGAAACCGGAGGGGACTATAGGTTTCCTCTGAGTCTGTCCGTCCGTCTAGCTGTCTGTCTGTCCGTCTAGCTGTCCCTCTGTCTGTCTGTCAGTCTGTCCCACTTGGTTTTCCCCTTCTTTTCTAAATGCTTGCAGATATTGAGCTGATTTTTGGTATGTGAGTTCCGCTTCAATGATTTTTTACGGAATTACGACCTTTTCAATTTTTCAGGGTTTTAGGCATTTTTTTTCTAAATGCCTGCAAATATTGAGCTGATTTTTGGCATGTAACTTAACCTTGATAAGTTATAGATCAAGTTTGCATTTCGTCCCGCTTCATTGATTTTTGACGGAGTTATGCATTTTCAAATTTATCGGGAACCTGATTACACTTGCCGGTAGGGGACTAGTATTGCTAATGCAATACTCTCAGAATGCTTGTTAATATCTGTGATTTCAGATAATTTCCGTTTTGATTTGTTTCAAGATATCGGTTGTACATGTATTTTCCTAAAATTAAAATCCCAAACTACATGTAGCTAATACTTGGATATCATTTCTTTTTTTAGAAAACATGTCAAGCAGTCGGCGCAAATTTACTTACAATAACATCCAAGAGAGAAAGTGACTGGATTTATAAAACTTTCAAGGGTAGGGTTGTATTTTCTGACACTATCTAGAAATTTTTCAATGATTTCCCTTTTTTAATTGAAATTATAATCAGTTTCAAAACAAAGTTTCTTTCGAAAAAAGAGTTATATGTTCACTCAAAAGTGCTAAATGATAAAGATATCGAACATGTTACAATATTTTGTTGATAAAATAGCATGCTCATATACATGTAGCTGGCTGTTGGATTGATGCTACGGACACACTTAAAGAAGGAACGTGGAAATGGTCTTCCAATGGAAATTTGTTAACATACACTGCTTGGGACCGCGGCGAACCAAATAATGCGTTTGGTAACGAGGACTGTGCATATTTTGTATATTCCAATGGTAGACTTCTTTGGAATGATATTAAGTGCAGTGCCAAGTTTCAGGCCTTATGCAAAAAAAAGCATGAATAGGTAATTGGCCTTTATTGAGAAAACAGTTCTCCATTCATTTCCTTTCCAAGATGTAATTTAATAATTAGTGAAACTAAGCGAATGTGATGGATACTTTAACTTTCGATGAAAAATAAAGTTTCAGATAAACAATAAAAACCGTCTTCTTGTGTTTATTTCGCGAAAGAGGATGGGGGTATTAATTGATTTTTTCAATTTATTTATTTTTAGTGTTCTCGAGGGCGCGTCTCACTGGACTGAGTATTGAATAAATAGATCAAAATCTAGAAAATTGATAAAGTTATACAGGGCCTCGTAATTTGCTTATGTTATCAATTTCGAACTTTCGAATCAGGTGCGCAACCAACTGAGCACTAGATGTGAATGTCACGGACCTTTCGAATAAGACTTAAAACCGAAGTCCCGTCACAGTAGGTGTTGGAAAAATAGATTCCTCACTGATGAAGTCGCCATGCATAGGCCAAAATTTGAGGTATTTCACCTAATGCATGTGACATCTCTATATATGAGAAAAATTCTCAAATGGTCGTTTAAACAAAATGAGTCATTCAACCGACGTTTATCAATTAACAATACATGTAGTTACTTCCAATCATATAAAGACTCGAAATATTCCAGTGAACTTGAAAGAGGCACAACAGAGTCTGTTTCATATTTGGATGTTTTACTGATTATATAGAAGATAAGAGCAAACTAACAACTAAATTGTATGACAAGCGAGATGATTCCAGCTTCTTCTAGCGTCAACTTTCCTTATTTGTATAGTTATATTCGGCTACCACCTGCATATGGGGTTTACGTCTTCCAACTTATTCGAAACTCAAAAGCATGCTCTGAGTACGATCAATTTCTAAATCAAGGCAGGCTACTGACAACTAAGTTGATGTTACAGTAATTTCAACAACCTCCTTTAAAATCAGCATTTTATCTTTCGTCATTATAATGCCCTTGTTAGCAATCATGACCCATCATTGCGTCGTATTTTAGCTGACGTGTTTCATATTAATTGTTAGGCCTTTGTTTTCATATAGCGGGTTCCAGTAAATGTTCCACCAAATCTCTTTCTTTACTCCTCACTAAAATATTATAGGCAGGGAAGGAGAAACTTCAGGAGTACTAGTACTGTACAACAATATATTCAAGAAGTGGTGTAAATCGGATAAGGATACTTAAAAACTCCAAGGAACTTTTAGAAAATTTTAAATCACAAAAATTTACCAAAATCAATAACATCAAATCATACGACTTTTCAACAATGTATACAACCACTCCCCAAGATAAATTAAAATTCAGGCTTTTTGACATCAAAGATAGCTGCTTTATCAATAAAAATTGAACTCGTAAATTTACTTACCTTGTCATTGGTCATTTGCACAATCATTTTGTTAAAACATTCTGATTGTACACACAAGTACTCAAAAGTTGATATTAAAAAGATGCTTGAGTTTCTAATTGACAATATCTACGTGGTTTTTTGGAGACCAGGTCTTCGAACAATCTGTCGGAATTCCCATGGGTACCAATTGCGCCCCATTATTAGCAGACCTATTTTTGCATTAATATGAAGCAGAATAAGTTCAAAAACTTGTACATGAGAAGAAGAAAAAACTTGCTGCAGCCTTCAACATTTAGATATATCGACGACGATTTATCAATTAACTATAGTTACTTCCATTCATATGTTGACTCGATATATCCCAGTGAAATTGAAATAAAAGATACCACAGGGTCTGACACATTTGTTTTATATTTGGATTTTTTACTAGAAAAAGATGTTAAAGGTAACTTAACAACAAACGTGATGACTTCAGCTTTTCTATTGTTAACTTCCCTTATTTTTGTAGCAATATATCATTATCAACTGCATATGGGGTTATGCTTCTCAGTTAATTCGATACGCAAATAGCATGCTCTACATACGAACAATTTCTAAAACAAGGCAAGCTATTGACAAACAAGTTGATGAAACAAGAATATCAACAATCCCGTTTGAAGTCATCATTTCGCAAGTTCTATGGTAGGTATAATGGCTTTGTAAGCAACGCGGCTAGGATAAGACTGTCCGTAAAATATCAAACTGTTTCAACTGTAGTGAAACGCTCCCCCTTACAAGTCTGTAGACAAGCAAAAGTGATTAATATGGATAATTTGAAGATATTCTATGTTAATCTACTAGAGAGGTATGTCCTCTATCTGAGTATTGCTGGGGGATTGCATGTAATTCATCCTATTTTGTATAAATTGCGATAAATATTGGAAAATGCCCCGTTGTATGTTAGTAAATTGAATTTCTCGTGAAATATTTTCTGAAGAAGTAAAATTTAGACTTGCCCGCAGCACTTAATCTGTACCGAAGATCACGATAATTAAACTTATGTAACAAACTTTTCAAAATAATTTTGTTTTGCACTTGTGCCGATGCAATTTGTGTGAAACATTTAGGAGTTCATAAGTGTCCGTCACGTGATCAACGAAGTCATGTGGCATCACAAAAATGCTTATTATAATATATGACTAAACTCTTTTTACAATTTGACTACAATGCATACATAGATAACATATTGAAAATAAAATCTAGCTCAAAATAAAATAAAAAATGCATATAAAGCCTTCGGACAGCCTTTCCATAGCTGCGACATACAATCTATCGTTGTGTCGATTGTTGACTGACGGTTTTCATACAAACTGTTAGGCCATTATTTTCACACTGAATAGTTTACGGATTTTTCCGTTTGCCCTATCATGACAAGGAGCACATGCTGGATATGACTGGTCGACAGGGGATGCGCACTCATCCATGGCACATGATTCCACCTCTGATGTTTTAAGAGGTCTGTGAATGCTCTATCCTAAATTTGTATTGTTTCAGTGGATTTTTGAGTTTGATTACTGCTCGTTATCTTCATATTTGATTATACTAAATTTATACACGGAATGTAATGTCTACTTGATCAATCATAGAGCTCATGGCGGATGTGACCCATCAACAGAGGATGCTTACTCCTCCTTAGCACCTGATCCCACCTCTAATTTTTGGGGGTCCGTTTATGCCCTGTTCACAGACATGTATTGTTTGCAGATTTTTTTTGAAATAGATCACTGTTTCCTTATCTTCACCTTTTTCATTCTAAAAGATTTTTACAAAATCACCTGTGTTGAAATGAATGCTGATAAATGAATGTGAGATCTTTTAGATAAGGATGAAAAAGGTGAAGATAACGAACAGTGACCGATTTTATTTCTATTAACTTATCTGTGATTTCAAATGATTAGTTAATTAAAGTTCAGATACCTATTTGATTAGTATAAAGTTTAAATCCCTAATAAATTCATTTTTTTCGTTTCTTTGAAGCCTGTCCAGAAGTCAACACAAATTTAGCTCAAATAACAACGGGAAAAAAAACAAATGGATTTATGAGACTTTTAGGTGGTATTATTGTGATTTTAAAACACTTTTAAAATATTTTGATAACCTTTAAAAAAAGAAAATAATCGTTTGAAAAAAAGGCCGTTTGTACAAATATCAGCTCATTTACAGTTCTAAAGGATAAAAAAACGGAGATGATAAATATTTAATACAGACACACATCAAGAAGGAAAATGGAAATGGTGTGACGGTACATATTGTCGTTTTGTACATATTGTCGTCGGCGACAATATGTACCTACTCTCACTGCACATATTGTCGTCCATCGGTACATATTGTCGCCGGCTGAAAAGTTACACATGTACATATTGTCCCTGACGACATTATGTGCCTCACCCTCACTGTACATATTGTCGCCCCACAGATATTGTTGCTTAAAGATTTCATTTGTTTTTTTTTTTTTGGTAGTTTTGTGAATGTAATTGGTGTGTGAATCACACTGACGTGCCTCGTATGCTATTTCACGCAGAGTGATTGTAACGGTACATTTTGTCGTCCTGTTCATATTGTCGCCGGCGACAATGTGTACCTACCCTCACTGCGAATATTGTCGTCCATCAGAACATGTCGGATGACAATGCAAGGCAATGCTCCATATAAATATGGCCAGAGAAACCAAAAACTTAATAATTGTCATATACACTTAATTTGATCGCCGAAATATGGCTGAAATATTGCCGACTCGGCGTTAAACAATAATAATCAATCAATCAATCCATATGAATATGACTAATCATTGCTTTGCTGTTTTTGAGAAGATAATTTTAAAGAATTTTCCCATATATTCCTATGTAAAACTTTGATCGCCTATTGTAGCCACCCTAGGCCAGGTCTGATTTGAAGATACTTGAATCTGTGCTACCTGAGGATGATTCCATATAAACATCACTAATCACGGGCCTACTGTTGTTCTACTGTTGTTCTCAGTGGTGGATCGAGAATTTTCAGAACGGCGGGGGGGGGGGGGGGTGCAGGCGGTTCAGAATTCTTTTGACAAGCAAAAAAAAAATAAAAAAAAAAAAAAATAAATAAAAAGTCATTTTTAAATGTGTGTTACTGTATACGTTAAGTAAATTATTTAATCATGAAATTTTACCAGTGGACTAAATTGAGAGTATACACAAGTTAAACAAACAGAATTTACCAATGCATAAAAGAAAATCAAACCACCGGGGGGGGGGGGAGGGGGGAGTATGCGCAGGTGCTGCATCTGTCTGGTTTTTGAGAAGACTTTTAAAGATTTTCTGTATATATTCCTATGCAAAACTTTGATCACCCATTGTGGCCCCACCCTACCCCTGGGGTCATGATTTGAACAAAATTGATTTCGCTTTTGTTTGTTATGTTCATCTCGAGATTTCTTCATTCGTATGTAGACGTCACCACTTGCCGGTGGAGGGCTGCAAATTTAGACCTATATTTGGCAGTCAGGGTAATTGAGCAATGATGGATCTTTTTCGTGCAAGCATCTCAAAATTGAACGTACGCTATGTAACAAAACTGTCACATAAGTATCACCTCTTCTGACCCAGAACTTATTGAAAAAAAAATGAAAGAATGTTTTCTAAATATTCTATGAAAAAAACTTATATCACCTACTGTAGCTACACCCTTCCCCCGAGGGATATGATCTGAATAAAACTGAATAATCTACACTTCATAATGAAGCTTTCACATAAGTTTCAACTTTTCTGACATAGTGGTTCTTGAGAAGGTTTTTAAAGAATGTCACTAAATTTTCACTAATTCCCAACTACTTCCCTCGAAAGAGGGCATGGTCCTTAATTTGAATAATTTTGAATCCCCTTTATCCACAGATGCTTTGTGGCAAGTTTGCTTGAAATTGACTAAGTAGTTCTTGAGAAGAAGCAATATTGTGAAAGGCTTACAGACAGAGGGACGGTCAGACAAAATGTGATCAGAAAAGCTCACTTGAACTTCCAGTTCTGGTGATTTAAAATGTCAACCCAAACACCAATTATATCGGCATATGATTGTATATAAGAATAACGCAAATAATTATTTCCAAATAATCATAACCATAAAAAAAAAAACAAAACACAAAACAAAACCAAAAAAAACAAAAAAAACAAAAAAACAAAACCAAAAAACAAAAAAAGACAAAAAAAAAATAAAAGTTTACTGCATACTTTTTTTGACAAACCTTCATCTTTAAAGCGTTTGTAAGACTCTATTAAAGGCGAATCAAAGCAATCGCCCGCGAACAAACTATACAAACCGGAAGTGAAAGTAATTTTTTTCGATAGGGGTTGAAGAACCCCTATTTCATCAATGAAACATACCATGAAGTGCATTTCAATAATACAAAATCTTACCTACTTGATACGATTATTTACATGAACGTATCGCATCTATTCATAAAACGTGTGTTCTAAGCAACGAAGCATAAAATTGTATAAATTAATTTTACTCAGTGTTTGGCGTGTCAATTGAAACTCTTTTGAAAAGTATTTTAAATGTGTTTTACATTATATTGTGTATTCAATTCTGCAGCAAAATATTAGATTATTTCAGTTTTTGAAGTTATTCAGTTTTTTATTGGTTTTACTTTCGTTTTCATTTTAAAGCATTTCGATCCCGATGTTAATTATCAAATTGGCCAATATGATTTATAAAGGCATGCAATGGATCGGGAGAGACACAGCTGGCTTCGCCTGCTACATTCTTTTTCATATTTGAAACCTTATTTGTGTATCTGTCTAACATTAAGTTAGACTATTAGGCTGTGGATATTCAAGCTGATTTGTGGTTATAGTTATAAGCATGAAAAGATTGGTAGCAAATTTGTAAAAGTGTTTTATTTTATATTCTAATTCTACATTATTTCAAATGTCAAGTAAAACATTAAAGTTAGTTTGGTGAATTAAGAAAAGAGTCGATAAACTAAAATATAAAACGAAACGCAAAGTACAGACTCCAAAGAAACTAAAATGTTTATGATGTTACATGCACGATGTCTGTGGTTGTTCAGTAATTTTCTTTTTATTTTCTAAAAGTTACAAGATCATTTTGCAATTGCCATTTATTTATAATCTTAATTAGGGTGTTCAGTATGACTGCTAAGGATAAAGGTGTGTACTCCTTTGTCTGGGTGTAGTTGATCGAGACAATCTCTACCAGAGAGCACTTTGCAAGTTTCACTAACACTCGTCTGAAGTTTGCAAAGCCCCTTCTGGAAGAAAATGCTGACGTGAATACTTCAAAGTTATTTTTCCCTAAATAATAATGTAATTATAAAGTTTGAGTAAACGTCTTTGACAAAATTAGAGGGCGGATCCAGAGAGGGGGGGGGGGGGGTCAATGGGATTCAGACATAAAATCAACGAAAGTTGTCAAAAAAAATTAAATAAAAAATTAATTGTAAAACTTGCTACAGAATGTTACGTATTAAAGCAATAATAGTGAAAGGTTAGTGTAGGGGGTTTTAAAAGCTGCCTAAACGTCTTTGTTTCGAATACACCCCCCTCCCCTTTCATAAAAATCCTTGATCAGCCTGATGAGAGCGGCTACTGACTTTTAATGGAATTTTGCTATGTGAATTTGAACATAAATTATTTAACTTTTCGTTTTTGTATTTAATTCACAAAATAATGCGAGAACCTGCATGCATGGGGTCAATTAACCCCAATCTCTCCTCTCCCATGCTGAAAAACTATCAAGACATAAGGATTAACTGGCTTAAAAATCACCCTGATACAAGGGGAAAACGTCATGTAAAGATATTTTTGTAAATGGTTTTCCTCTTCATATCTCTAACACAGCTATGAACAGATGTTGTCGTGATACATTGTGGACACGCAATAGTCTTCTCTCATGAAAAAATATCAAGTATTCTATAAACTGAATAATCTCAAAAATTGAGTCTAGTTTGGTTTATCGGACCAAAAATTATCAAATGATTTCCTTTTCTTTTATGTATCTGTACATTTCAGCCTTCGTTTTTCTTTAGATTGAAACAAAGTTGATTTTTATGATCATATGATCCACTTTAGGGAACTTTCAGTTCATAAAATACATACCTGGCTTCAAAATTGAAAAAAAAAAAAATATTTGTAAAAGTTCATGGTTTTGTCCACAAAAAAAAAAATAAATATTTTTCATGAATAATGTTACTGTTTTATAAATAGTTTTTTTTTTTATGAGTCATCACGATTCTAACAAGCATTATTTTTCAAATTTGGAAGACATACAGTGTACAGTGTACCTTGAGATACAATCTATCATTAAGTTGAATGTTGACTGACGTTTTTCTTTATGAAAATCGTTGGGCCATTCTTTTCAAACTGAATTGTCTACGAATTTTTTTCCGTTTGCCCGATCATGAGAAGGAGCACACGGCGGGTGTTACCGACAGTGGATGCTTACTTCTCCATGGCATCTGATCCCACCTCTAATGTTTTTAGAGGTCTGTGTTTGCTCTACTCCAAATTTGCATTGCATGTTTCAATGGACTTCTGAGCTTAATTACTGTTCGATATCTTCCGTTTTATTCATCAACGCTTTGACATTTTTTTGACAATTTGTTGTATCAAATCATTAGGAAGTACATGCACTATAAACCTGAAGTGCACAAAGCCTAAGCAACAAATGACACCATTCTGTCACACAGCCATTCTGCCTGATTAGGAATTTCTATTGTCTTGTTAGTACTGCCACCGTCTTGTCTTGCTAGAACCGCCACTTCAAGATGGCCACCGTCCGCGGTCACATGTGTGTTCACACCTCTCCTGGTTCAGTTGGCTTTTAAACAAATTTCTACTGTTTTATTCTTCCAAGAGTTGGATGAAGATTTTACTTAATCGCCAGGCTTCAGATGGCCTATTTTAAATTCAAAGGTGTGCTGTTTTGGACGTTAAATTATACAAAGAATCAGAGTTCTGTGAGGACTACTTATTACATAGGATTTCTATGTTTTATTGCTATCAAATGATGTCCATTTAAACCCAGGACCTAAAGTAGCCTTACCTGGTGCTCAACAGACCATAAATGCGAACTGCATTGTAATCAAACAGTTAAATGTACTTACTAGAAAAAAGAAATTCCCAATCAGGCAGAATGGCTGTGTGACTCCTGTGTAACATGAAATTTCAACTAGTTTTGGCATTGACCTGTCTGTTGAGGAACTTTTGGAAACTATACCTAAAGGAATTTTATATGCACATCTGAATGTGAGGGGAATTTTAAGTAACCTGGACCAAATCAAAATAATATTACGTAAAGGTGCACTTGATGTCTAAGCTTTGACGGAGAGTAAACTGGACAACACAATAGAAAATTCAGATATATCAATTAAAGGTTACAGAATTGTGAGGAGAGAGAGAAATCGAAAAGGGGGTGGAATATTAGTTTACATAACAGAAAAGTTTACTGTTACAAACATTAACATCATAGATGATTTGGAAATGCATGAATTGGTTATCTCTATTGGGCAGTCTACTAAAACATCTTGTGCCATATCCTATCGGCCGCCAGATTCCACAGCGGATTGGCTGGAGAAGTTTGAGGAACGCGTTGAACAACTAACAGCGGAACACAAAAATATTATAGTTATGGGTGATTTCAATGTGGATGAATATAAGACGAAGCGTTTAAAGACTACAGTGAAAAACCTTGGATTTCGGCAACTAATAAAAAGCGCCATTCGTGCGACAAAAGAATCCAGTACTTTAATCGATCCTATCTATGTAAATAGTCCTGATAAGTACTCTACTTCAGGAGTTTTACCAATAGAAATAATAGAAATAAGTGACCATAACATGATCTACACTGTAAATGGTAAAATTAAATCTGGTGCAAACAGTCATGTTTACATTAAATATAGAAATTTTAAGAATTTGAATGATAGCAGTTTTCAAGTAGAACTGAACACAATTGACTGGAGTCCCCTTTATGAAATGGTGTATGAAATATATGGAGATAACGAACAGTATTCAAGCTCAAAAGTCCATTATACAATACAAAATAGGAGCAGAGCAAACACGGACCTCCAAACATCAGAGGTGGGATCAGGTGCCATGGAGGAGTGAGCATCCCCTGCCGACCGGTCACACCCGCCGTGTGCTCCTTGTCATGATCGGGAAACAACGGAAAAATTCGTCGACAATTCAGTGTGTAAATGATGGCCTAACAATTAGTATGAAAAACGTCAGTCAGCATTTGACTTAATGATAAATTGTATTTGCTGACAAGGTCATTGTATCGACCATAGAACTTACGAAATGATGACTTTAAACGAGACAGCTGATATTCTTGTTTCATCAACTTATTTGTCAATAATTTACCCCGTTTTAGAAATTGTACATACGTAGAGCATGCTCTTGCGTATCGAATCAACTGAGAGATATATACCCCGTATGCAGGTGATGAAGGTATATTGCTGCGTAAGTAAGGGAAGTTGACGATTGAAAAGTTAAAGTCATCACGTTTATCATAAAGCTTGGTTGTTAGATTACCATTAACGTCTTTTTCAAGTAAAATATCCAAATATGAAACAGATGTGTCAGACTCTGTGGTATCTTTTATCTCAAGTTCACCAGGATATATCGTATCGACATAAGAATGAAAATAGCCATTGTTAATTGACAGTACGTCGTCGATATATCTAAATGTCGAGTTGAACGCCACAGCAAGTGTTTTCTTCTTTTCACGTACAAGATGTTGGACAAATTCTGTTTCATATGAATACAAAAAAAGGTCTGCTAATAACGGGGCGCAATTGATACCCATAGGTATTCCAATAGATTGTTGGAAGACCTGGTCTCCAAAAACCACATTGATATTGTCAATCAGAAACTCAAGCATCTTTTTAATGTCAACTTCAGAGTACTTGTGTGTACAATCAGAATGTTTTTTAACAAAATAATTTTGCAAATGACCAATGACAAGGTAAGTATATTTACGAGTTCCATTTTTATTGAAAAAGCAGCTGTCAATGATATCAAAAAGCCTGGACTTTAATTTATCGTGGGGAATGGTTGTGTATAAAGTTGAAAAGTCGTATGTTATTGACTCTATGTGGGAGTTCTTTTACTCTAACTTTTTTGAAAAAGTGGATAAACACATGCCTTTAAAAGAAAGAAGAAACGACTCGCAGTCAGAAGAATGGATAAACAATGATATACGTACAGAAATGCACTTTCTTGCACACCTCGATAAAATGGCGGTACGCACCAATGATGACCACGCATGGAGTCTCTACAGGGCATCAAGAAACGGGGTTACGAGTAAGATCAGAGAAGCTAAGCATGCATTTGTCGAAGAAGCAATTACCTCTGGCAGAAAACAAGCCAAAGACATATGAGACAAACTTAAACAGTTTTTGCCATCTAAGAAAACTAGTACAACCTGTACATTTCTTAAGGACAATAACACAGTTTTTAAAGATTCAAAAGATATTGCCATTGCCGAATGTTTTAATGATAACTAGTATTTTTGTAACATTGGTCTCGAGTTAGGAAAACATTTTGATAACACTTTACCTACTCTTCAAACAAATGCCCAAAAATTCTTTTACAATACAAAGTGTAACTACTGAATTTGTTGCAAATGAGATAAAGCATAATTATGTCTGTATCTAACGCAACAGGTTTGGATGGTATCTCTGTCAAACTTTCCTTAAATAGTGTATGGAATGTTCTTACACATATTTTCAATTTTTCTTGTAAATTTCATGTAAATTTGTAGATGACTGGAAAAAAGCACGTGTTGTACTACTTTTTAAATCAGGAGATGAATGTTTAGTTAACAACTATCGACCTGTATCCAGTTTACCCTGTGTCAGCAAAATTTTAGAGAGAAACGTTTTTAATTCATTTTATGAGTATCTGTCGGTAAATTCCTTAATAACAGATTGTCAGTCTGGTTTCCGACCCAAACACTCATGTGAATGTACTCTTATTTCTGTAGTAGATAGATGGCTTAAAATATTGATGAAGGTAAACCTATGGGTGTACTTTTCATAGACTTAAGGAAAGCATTTGGCACTGTCAATCACAATGTTTTTTTACACAAACTAAGGTCTTTTGATATATGTAATGATACTTTTGAATGGTTTAAATCATATCTAACAAATCGTGTACAGAGAGTTATTTGGAAAGGTGATCTATCAGATGAAAAGAATGTAACTATTGGGGTTCCACAAGGCTCTATTTTAGGCCCACTGTTTTCATCCTGTACATTAATGACTATCCACAAGCACTGAAACACTCTCATGTAAATATGTATACAGACGACACTTCACAAGATGTAACAGATAAGTCAGTAGAAAACATAGAATCAAAGATGTGTGAAGACCTGAAACGCAGTATATGTTGGATTAAGCAAAATAAATTAAGCATAAATTTGTCTAAAACTCAATGATTGCTTGTTGGAACAGTACAAAAATTAGCAAAATGTCGAAAATTAAATTTAGTTCTAAATAACCATGTCATAGAATGTGATCAGGAGTCAAAATTACTTGGTATTGTTATAGACAAAACTTTGTCCTGGAAAAGTCATATTGAGGCACTTGTATGCAAGATATCCAAGAGAATCGGCATTTTAAGAAGAATAAGATATTTTATGTCAAATGATGCATTTTCGAAGATTTTTAATACTATGATTTTTCCTCATTTTACATATTATTTTACCATATGGAGCAATCCAAGAAATGCTGAAAATGTGAAAAAGCTTTTAATATTACAAAAAACGTGCTGCTAGGGTCATTTTGAACATAAGAGTTTTTCAAACACCATCTTCTGTCATGTTTGCACAACTTAACTGGATGCCTCTATCAATTTTTTTTATCAATAGAAAAGTCATTCTAGTGTATAAAGTATTACATGGATTAATGCCAGATTACTTAAATGTTTTTAAATATGTATCAGAAATTTGCCAGAGGCAAACAAGAAATTCCAACTCAAATTTATTGTATGTACCCAGGACAAAGACTGAGTATTATAAGAGATCTTTCAGTGTTTCTGGTAGCAATACGTTGAATATCTTGTGTGAAAACATCAGCAATTCAATAAGTGTTGTAATTTTTTATGAGAAACTATCTTAGAGAATACCACCATACATTTTAAATTGGTTTGGTATTTATTTATTTTATATTTCACATTTATTATTTATCTTATGTATACTCTATTTCTTTTAAACTGCGTTTTACATGTACTTATACCTGTCTGTATGTATGTTATATTGCAGGACCATATTGAAAACTAGCATTGTTGCTAAACTATGTCATCCTGGATAAATAAAGGCTTTAGTAAGGTCTTCCTTCTTCAACGGAAGACCTTATTATTCTGTTGTTTCTTTTCCACTATTAATATTATTATTCTTACCGATTTTGTGCTGAAGATTTTTAGAAAACGCCTCGATAGATCTCTATGAAAACTTTCCGCACTGATGGGAAATTAAATGAACTGGTGTCATTTTTAATCGTTTTGAAAACGTCACTTCCGGTCGCGAGTTACGGCCGAATTCCATTTTTTCAAATGAAGTTTTGTCTGGGCGTTTTCTCAGAAATGATTAGATATAAAGTCGTGAAACTTTCAGGGATGGTAGGTCTTGAATTGTAAATGTGCCTAGCGTTTTTCATTTTTTTCCGTCGACACTTACGTTGTCAACCGGAAGTAGTTTGAAATAACGATTTTTTTAAAAAAAGTTTTTCATTTTCTTATGAATGTAAGTGTTCATAATTAAGTTTGAAAAGTGCTTCACGTCTGGCCATTTCCACTGGAAGTATGTTTCATCCAAACCGGAAGTGGTCGAAAATTGAGTATTTTTCAACAAAACTTTCAGGGATGATTCCTACATGCTCGATGTGGAAATTTAAGTCGTTTAGAGCACTCCCAGTCACTCCGGAAGTGAATTCAAAAACCGGAAGTTGTTAGAATTGATAGACCTCACTCTTTGTGCTTCTAAACTTATTTTTATAAATTCATGTGCCTCTTTAACTCATCTTTAATTGTTCTTCCTTAGTTTATCAATCTATCCCAACAAAGATCGTATCTCAGCAGAAATCTTCCCTTGGTAACCGGAAATAGTTTAAAATATTGACTTTTTCAAGTTTTTCATTTTGTGATGGATATGTGTTCATTTTAAAGATTTAAAGTGTACTTTGTGTCAAAATCACATCTCGTCTTATCGAAAAACCGGACAGAAGATCTACTCGTTGCTCGCAACGAGATCTGATCTAGTTAAGGTCTTCCGACTTCCTTCGGAAGACCTTATTGTTTTCCTTCTGTTTTCTATTACTAAGGTCTTCCGTCTTCAGCGGAAGACCTTCTTGTTATTCTTAGGTTTCTTTTTCACTTTTATTATTTTTATTAAGGTCTTCCGACTTCCTTCGGAAGACCTTACTGTTTTTCTTCTGTTTCCTATCATTATTAGGTCTTTCCACCTTTCTGTGGAAAGACCTATTGATTTTCTTCTGTTTATTATTATTAGGTCTTTCCACCTTTCTGTGGAAAGACCTCTTGAAATGCTTATGTTTATTATTAGGTCTTTCCACCTTTCTGTGGAAAGACCTCTTGAAATGCTTATGTTTATTATTATTATTATTATTATTATTATTCTTTTTCTTCCCGGACTTTTGAAACCACAAGACTTATCGAAAAACTTTATTGTTCATGATACTGGATATTAAAAGTTATTCCGAAAAACGACCCAACGTGTTCGACCTATGACCTCTTACAAAGTTATTGCCCCTTTTGCAAGAATAGCTTGTTATCGCTACTCCTTCGAAACCGTAAATCGTAGAGATACAGAACCTTCACCAATGTCTTTGACTACTTGAGAGGACTTTTCAATCTATTCATTGCGAAATGATTTGTCGACCCCTTCAATGAGTTATTGCCCCTGAAAGTTTTTGAAGTTTACAAATAATGAAAATTTTTCAAAACGATAAGTCGTAGAGACATGGAACCAACTGCATTAGATTCTTTGACCTCAGACCTTGAAATTTTTGTAAAGGTCAAAGGTCAAGGTCATTCAAAATTTGAGAAATTAAGCTCTTTTTATATCTCTTTTGTCTTTCATTATATACTAAATCTCTTTGCATCTTTAATATGTACTCTTCAAACTATTTCAAAGATTTCATACTTGTCACCTAAGATTTACCCTTTTAAAAGTTATTGCCCCTTTCATTGAAAACCTTGTTATCGCTACTACTCCGAAACCGTAAACCGCAGAGACACGAAACCTTCACTAATGTCTTCAGGGCCTTTAGACACAACTTCAATCTATCCAGTGCGAAAGGATCCGATGACCCCTTATATGAGTTATTGCCCTTTAACATCTTTGCTCTTACTATTCAACCTTATAACTTTGAAACTAAAAGTCGTAGAAGCATGGGGTCAAGTGCAATGTGACCCTTGACTTATGAACTTAAATAATTGTTCAAGGTCAAAGGTCAAGGTCATTAAATTTTTTTTAAATTTCATTTTTTCCATCTCTCAAGCCATTTCTTGTTTCTTTTGTATAAAAATAAACAATAGAGAGTTAAATATGAAAAATATATGAAATTTAAAGAAGGTGGAAAGACCTCTAATTGTTCGAGAACAATTAGTCTACTAGTTATTATTATTATTATTATTATTCTTTTTCTTCCCGGACTTTTGAAACCGCAAGACTTATCGAAAAACTTTATAGTTCATGATACTGGATATCAAAAGTTATTCCGAAAAACGACCCCCCGTGTTTGACCTATGACCTCTTACGAAGTTATTGCCCCTTTTGCAAGAATAGCTTGTTATCGCTACTCCTTTGAAACCGTATACCGTAGAGGTACGGAACCTTCACCAATGTCTTCGACTAATTGAGGGGACTCTTCAATCTTTTCATTGCGAAAGTATTCGTGGACCCCTTTTATGAGTTATTGCCCCTGAAAGTTTTTGATGTTTACGAATAATTAAAAATTTTCAAAACGATAAGTTGTAGAGACATGGGACCAACTGCATAAGATTCATTGACCTTTGACCTTAAAATATATGCAAAGATCAAAGGTCAAGGTCATTCAATATATGAGAAATTAAGCTCTTTTTATATCTCTTTTGTCTTTCAACATATACTGAATATCTTTGCATCATTAATATGTCCTCTTAAAACTATTTCAAAGATTTCATACTTGTCCCCTAAGATTTACCCCTTTAAAAGTTATTGCCCCTTTTATTGAAAACCTTGTTATCGCTACTCCTCAGAAACCGTAAACCATAGAGGCACAAAACCTTCACTAATGTCTTCAGGGTCTTTAGACACAACTTCAATTTACTCAGTGCGAAAGTATCCGATGACCCCTTATATGAGTTATCGCCCTTTAATGTCTTTGCGCTTACTATTAAACCTAATAACTTTAAAACTAAAAGTCGTAGAAGCATGGGGTCAAGTGCAATGTGACCCTTGACCTTTGACCTTGAATATTTGTTCAAGGTCAAAGGTCAAGGTCATCTCACAATTTTTAAAATTTTCATTTTTTCTAACTTTCAAGCCATTTATGGATTCTATTTGAATAAAAATTAACTTTAGAGAGTTAAATATGAAAAATATATGAAATTCGAAGAAGGTGGAAAGACCTCTAATTGTTCGAGAACAATTAGTCTACTAGTTATTCTTCTTCTTCTTATTCTTCTTATTATTATTTTTCTTCCGCTGATTTTTTGTTTCGACATTTATCGAAAAGACTTTTTGTTCATCGTAAAGGTCATAAAAAGTTATGAACAAATTTGACCCAACGCGTATAACCTATGACCCCTTTCGCAGTTATTGCCCCTTTCACTAGAAACCTTGTTATCGCTACTCCTCCGAAACCTTAAACCGTAGAGTTACGAAACCTTCACCAATGTGTTCGACTAATTGAGAAGACTCTTCAATCTATTCATTACGAAAGGATTTGTTGAGCCCTTTTATGAGTTATTGCCCCTGAAAGTTTTTGAAGTTTACAAATAATGAAAAATTTTCAAAACGATAAGTCGTAGAGACATGAAACCAACTGCATTAGATTCTTTAACCCTAGACCTTGAAGATTATGTCAAGGTCAAAGGTCAAGGTCACTCCAAATATGAGAAATAAAGCTCTTTTTAGAGCTTTTTTGTCTTTCAACATATACAGTAGATCTTTGCATCTTTTATATGTACTTTTAAAACTATTTCAAAGATTTCAATCTTGTCCCCTAAGCTTAAACCTTTTAAAAGTTATTGCCCCTTGTGCGAAAAACCTTGTTATCGCTACTCCTCCGAAACCGTAAACCGTAGAGTTACAAAACCTTCACCAATGTCTTCGACTAATTGAGAAGACTCTTCAATCTATTCATTACAAAAGGATTTGTTGAGCCCTTTTATGAGTTATTGCCCCTGAAAGTTTTTGCAGTTTACAAATAATGAAAAATTTTCAAAACGATAAGTCGTAGAGACATGAAATCAACTGCATTAGATTCTTTAACCCTAGACCTTGAAGATTATGTCAAGGTCAAAGGTCAAGGTCACTCCAAATATGAGAAATAAAGCTCTTTTTAGAGCTTTTTTGTCTTTCAACATATACAGTATATCTTTGCATTTTTTATATGTACTTTTAAAACTATTTCAAAGATTTCAATCTTGTCCCCTAAGCTTAAACCTTTTAAAAGTTATTTCCCCTTGTGCAAAAAACCTTGTTATCGCCACTCCTCCGAAACCGTAAACCGCAGAGACACGAAACCTTCATTAATGTATTCAGGGTCTTTAGGCACAACTTTAATCTATTCAGTGCGAAAGTATCCGGTGACCCCTTATATGAGTTATCGCCCTTTAATGTCTTTGCGCTTACTAGTAAACCTTATAACTTTAAAACTTAAAGTCGTAGAAGCATGGGGTTAATTGCAATGTGACCCTTGACCTTTGACCTTGAATATTTGTTCAAGGTCAAAGGTCAAGGTCATTTAAATTTTTTCTAAATTTTCATTTTTTCCATCTCTCAAGCCATTTCTGGTTTCTTTTGTATAAAAATAAGCAGTAGAGAGTTAAATGTGAAGAATATATGAAATTTAAAGAAGGTGGAAAGACCTCTAATTGTTCGAGAACAATTAGTCTACTAGTTATTATTATTCCCTTTTCATAGTACACGTGATTTCTCAGAAACTACTGGACCGATTTCAAAGATTTTTTCAGAAATGATGTATTGTTCTCATATCTCCAGACATTTTTTTCATTTTTTGAAAAATCACTTCCGGTCGCATTTTTTTTATCCGATTTTCATTTTTCAAATTGTCAATTTGTCCACGCATCTTCTTGTAAACGAGTCAAAATGGAATCATGATATTTTCAAGGAATGGTAGAACATTGCTTTGTGTTATGTATGGCGCCTTTAGATTTTGTATCCGTCACTTCCGGTCGTCACCGGAAGTGATATTAAATTTCAAGATTTTTTGAAAATTTTAACGGTTTTGAATAAAGGCATATAAAACTAATGTTCACATGGACAATCGACAACAAAAAACATCCATCGGAAGCACATCCGGTGTAAACCGGAAGTAGTCGAAAAATAAAGCTTTTTCTCCGAAATCATAAAAAATATTATAAAATGATTTTTTATGGAGTTTTAGGTTTTTTTCTGGCCTTGTGACTTTGGACATCAACCGGAAGTGACGACTGAACGGCTGGAAAAGTCAGAATCGAAAACGGAAGCTTCTTTTTGTTTAATAACTTTTAAAGTAATAAAAATTTGGTAAGACATATAGAATAAAGTTGTGTGTAATTCAAGAACATTCAGATAACATCAAGAAAAGGGGTTGACCCCTATATTCAAGGGTCAGCAGGTCATAAACGTATTTTTTGGATAGCTTAAAATATTGAAATATTATGAAAAAGTTTGAGTGACATAATTTCTAACATGTTAAATATTGTCATTTGCTATTGGGAGAAACAAGTTACGTGCTAAATTTGATTATATTTAAAAAAAATAATTATCTGAAAATCGTTAAGAAACAAATATTCTACCAAACAGTCAAGCTCTTTTACGGGGCTTCGTACGTATCGTGGCACATGCAAGCACGACTTTAAGATACATGTAGTTGTTGTTTTAAAAAATATGTTTTGTTTCGATTTCTTTAATTAATATATAATTTATAAATACGACGTCAGATGCAACGAAAGGTAAATAAACATGTACTATGCATCCGTATAGAGAAGTCTTTATCAGGGCCTCTTGATTGGCATCGTGGGAAGTAGGAAGGTACTAAAGACCTGATATACTAACGACCTGAATTTGACCTGATGAGACGAAGCATAATTTGTTAATAAATATTCCATAAAAGTGAATTTTAGCATTGCATAATGCTTTATAATAAATAATCCTATTAAAATAAATCATGTATAACACTCAATCTGATTAATTATTAAATATCATTAGGTCAAATATCCGGTCTTTAGTGTATCAGGTCTTTAGACTCTCCCGAAAAAGTAGCGCCGGAAGAAACAGAAAATGAGAAATTGTGTGGAGTTGTACATTTTCTCACCGTACAAGCCGTATGTAGACATGCACATTTAATCCACTGCTACGAAACACTTGAACAATCATTGGCTGCGTACATCATGTACATGGGACATTAGTCTAAGGAGGGATATACATATTCTTGTGCGAATTGTTTACGAGAAAATTCCGACAGTCACATTGACAGCTGATTGACAACGATGAACAGTCTGTTTCAGAGTTTCCAGTGATAAATGTGACGAGTGATAAAAGTGTTTACTGAGAAATTAAAGTATGTGATTTGCGTTGACGTTGGAAAAGAAGGTAAGATATCTTCTTATCTAAAATTTACTTTTAGAACACTGATGTTTAAATGCCAGCAAATTTAAATGTGCGCACACACACTGATGTATGTATCTATTTTATAGTACAGACGCTGTCTGTTACCCCTCATTATCAAATCCTCACTGCTTTACATTTTGTTTAAATACATCTGGGCATGTGATTTCACCAAGACTTTACTCTTTTGACATGTTTGATTGAAACAAAAATGCAAAAAATTCAACAATACATTATCTAGCATACTATAAACATGATATTGATTTGTAAAAGGAAAGGAGAAAATGAATGCCTGGACCGGGAATTGAACCCGAGACCTCTGCATCACTAGTCAGGTGCTCTACCGACTGAGCTACTCAGGCCGATATGCATGGCCCAAACCATTACATTCGTCCCTCCTTAAAATTGTCCTCGCCATAGAAGACACAACCCAAATGCAAGTGAATTAATGCTAGGTATAGGCATTTCTATGCAAATAAACTAATTAAAATGCCTAAGGATTATATCCATTATACAGAGAAAGTTAAAACTTTTGTCTAATACATTCTTGGTACCCACGACATAATACATCGTTGCAAACCACGGCCAAAATGTACAATCCTCTCCCATTCTAGCGGTGGTTGAATGAGAAGAGAATATTTCGTAGTTCATTAAAATATTGACCAATGCGAGTAAAGCATAGTCGGATAATGAACTTTGACGTGACCTTTCAATACCCAATCGCAGTATACGAAACATTTCTTGTTTACTGTTGATATCACTTGTTGATTTCAATTGCGATGGAAACAAATATTGTCATTGGCTGAACATGACGTCACAATTTGGAGGATTACGACACTTTTTGTGATCAAGCAGCCACGGGTAGGAGAGAGCTATATACAGACTTCGGACCGTGGTTTGAGACGATGCACATAATATAGCCAGTACACATTATGACGTCATATTATGACATCATTGTTCTTTACTACACAAGATTATAAAGGACCAACAAAAATGCTTTGATGCAAGGGCATGTTCTATTTAGTTTGACTGAAACAAGGTTGTATTTAGAAGCAAAATATTCCAAGCAGTGCTTGCACAAATATCAACAGCTCAGTTATTTAATTACTATTTGTAAAATTTTTAGATGAACCAGGGTAAAAATTTACAGTCCGGTTTAAGTTTCCTCAAATTCCGAGCAAAGGAGAAAATGTCTAGGATTTGTGCAGCAGTTTTATTAATCTAGATAGAATATACCTCTTAGCATTATACAATTTCTATGTAAAATTAAATAGGGTAATCCCTTGCACCAAAGCTGTTTTGTTGATTTGTTTTATTACTTCCAGTAGGTACATGTAAGAACAATGACGTCATAATATGACGTCATAATGTGTACTGGCTATAATATATTGTTTTAACAAATGATATCTATACAAGCTCAAACTGACGAACTGGTCAGTCGTCTAACCAGTGGCAAGATGGTCATTTACTCTTCAGATTTAAATACACGTAATTAATTACAATTATCTGCTTAATAGGAGATACATGTAAAATATAATCTTTGATACAATGTTTTGAAAATATAAACAAACACTTCCATAGATAATTTTCCTAGGTCATTAATTTCCCGATAATGATTTTAAAATTCAGGAATATAATATTCAACCTGAGATTATCAGGTAATTGATGCATTATTCTAAAATTGAGTCTTGTACAATATTACAGGCTGATTATATCAAAGATGTAATTCAATGATCAATAGAAATTATTTTCATAAGTACGCTCTTCACGTGTCTCTTAAACATTCAAGAAGGGTTTCATTTCGTTGTCCTCAATTCTAGATCCGATCATATTAAACTATTGAAAGTACCTTTTGTATTATACATTAATAGTTCTTGTTTATATCTTTTATACCTTACTCAAAATGAAATACCCATGGCAATTTAGAAGATCTAGAAGATAATAAAATAGCGAAAGGTATCAGGGGATCGATAGTACATGTAAATAAAACGGGGATAATTCCAGCACTGTTCTAAGGCCAAACAAAAAAATATGTGTGGTTCCGGTTACACCTCCAAAAAAATTAGGGTAGGTAGGTAGGTTTTTTTTTTTTTTTTTTTTTTTTTTACAAAATGATTTTCTAAATTTTTCTAATAATACCTATCACTGCTTTGCAAGTGGCGTTTAGATGTGGTGTGATAATATACAAGTCAACATTGGTAGGGACACCCTAGTTGTGAATATGAAACAAATATTTTTAAATCAAAAATAATAAATACACTAATAATCTTATTAATTTCTTTTTGTAAATAAAAAAGTTCGAGGTGAACATCCTTTTTTAAATCCATGTTTATAAATGAAATTAATGACTTTTATCCAGAGTAATTCTTATTTTATTTAATAATAAATTTTGAAACTAGAAACTAGAAAACAGACATAGAGTACTGCTAAGAGCTGTCAGAGGAAATATATTTAATATTGTTAAAATTTTAGATTCTTACAATGAAAACTTTTTGCCTCATTGAAGACTTTATACTTCCAAGCTTATTTCTCATATATATTGGTACTATGTGAGTTGACTTTATTCAGGTAAATTGAGATGTCTTGTTTTTCACTTTTCCTCATCAACTGTTTTTTTTTCTACTTTCAGTTTAAAAGAAACGATCCTGATTTAAATTATTTCATAATTTACAAGTTAATCTATCTTAAACATTGGGCTATTTCTTGCGTAATCAATGCAATCAAATGATGTTTTCTCATGTTATCTTCTCCCTAACTCCCAAAGGCATATTATTTACCTGGCCAGCTGTCTGTGAACGTATATTTATTTAATTTTGGCAAGCAAAACAAAACAAAAAACATGGTGTTGGAAAAAGGTAATGCTTCCGCGCTATGCTAGCTTGCTTTAGATTTAACACTATTAATTGAACACTTGCACTAAGTCAGTAAGTGTTGAAACGATCTTTTGCATGGAGGCCGCCATTGCTGAAACTTAAACTAATACCAGAGCCGATGACAGAAAGCGGGGAAAATTCTGGAAAAAAATATGAAAATTGCCGGGAAAAAAGTTTAGGGTCAGGGGCATAAAATAGGGACGGTCGGGTAACCGGAACCACCCATATTTTTTTATTTGGCCTAATTAAAATTTATTACCTTTTTTGTGAAATCTGAAAAACACCGAATATTCGAATCTTAAATTCATATTCGAATATTAACTCATCGAATGAATATTTGAATGTTTGAATATTCGTTGACATCCCTAAAATAAACCAAAACTTTCTCTGAATAATAAGTATACCTCTTATGCGTTTTTATTAGCTCATTTGCACAGAAACACGTATACCTAGCCTTAACTCACATGCGAAGTTCTTATTAGCTCCTGGCAGGACTTTCGCCTGCAAGTCCAGGCACCAAATCTGTAACAGGAAAGGAGAAAATGTATGGCTAGACCAGGAATCGAACCTGGGACCCCTGCCTCACTAGTCAGGTGCTCTTCCAACTGAGCCAACCAGGCCGATATCCATGGCCCAAACCATTACAGATTGTAATATTCTTCAACTAACAAGAATAGCTATTAGAACTAGGTTCTTAAGTGTCATAATTTGTTGATGGAAAATCTCACTAATGTCATTCAGTTAAATTGTAAAAGAAATTTGGAAACAATTTTAAAAAAGTTTGAATAGTTTCTGTGATAGATTAATACTGCAGGATTAGTTTGTTTGCTTGTTGAACACCCCTTCAAAAATTTTTCATTCATATTATGATGCCACCACTTGCTTGTGGAGACCTGCAAATTAAGACCTGTACTTGGCACTTACGACCTTTAGCAGTGAGGGATCTTTTTCATGCCAGTACCTACTGTGACACAGAACCTCGGTTTGTACAGTCTCATCCAAAGAACTAGTCTCCACATCCCGCAATTTGATTCAAACCTGCGATGTAAGGATTAGCTCCTTACTGTGGGACTCTAGAGCAAACACATTAACCATTGCACAACTGCAGGATTGGAGCAGCACTTTTAAGTTTACTTAAATCCCTTGAAGAATTTTTCACTCATGTTTGGGCTCCGCCAATGCTCATGGAAGACTGCAAATTTATGCCCTGTTCACAAAATTTGCATTAAATATTTGATTTGCAGTAAATTAATGCAGAGTAAAATAATGCGGATTACACTAATGCGAATCAAATAGCATTCAAGCAATAGCTCAGGCCAAATAAAAAAAATATGTTTGGTTCCGGTTACCCGACCGTCCCGATTTTATACCCCCGACCCTAAACTTTTTTCCGTCAATATTCATATTTTTTCCGGAATTTTCCCAGATTTCTATCAATGGCTCCGGTTTAAGTTTTAGTTTCAGCAATGACGGCCTCCTTGCAAAACATAGCGCAAGTGTTTAATAGTGTTAAATCCAAAGCAAGCTAGCATGTAGGTGTCCCCTACCAATATTGACTAGTATATTATCATACCACATCTAAATGCCACTTGCAAAGGAGTGATATGTGTTATTTGGAGAAATTAAGAAAATCATTTTGTTAAAAAAAAGACCCTACCTACCTACCCTAATTTTTTTGGAGGTGAAACCGGAACCACACATATTTTTTTGTTTGGCCTAATGTGAATTAAGTTAACTAATGCACATAAAAATTTTGTAACATTTATATTAAGGCTATTATGATGTCAAGTGTAAATCATGTCACCTTTTACAGAGCAGATATACATTTGACATAATCATGATAACGTCATAGAGTCTGTAAACATTTTTGTGGAGTAATATTTCTTTGTTTTTTACTCAAAAACAGCATATAAGTACCTATGTACCACCAGCAAATGCCATTATGCAGGTGTCAAAATTAAATTCTAGTCATCATTAATTTATGCGAAGTTATTTTACACGCACTATATAAGTGTCAATTCATTATAAGTGTGTTTGCTATAAGCATGTTTTACTGTACATTTATAATTAATGAATTCATGCTTACAGTAAAGTGATTTTAAAAATTTTTGTGAACTTAAAGAATATAACAAGATAGACTTATAACAAAGCAAAATCATCTGTCGCGGGCATTTCACTAAAAGCATGTTTTGCGTTCAACACATGGTTTATAATTTGTTTATAATTCATATGTTTCATATTATTAATAAGAATTTTATATTTCTTTTAGGTGCGACTGTACGCCTTTTGATTAAGTATGTCAAGTGAATGTGAAGTTTGATTCAAAGCATGGCCATGATTTGCCAAAAGAGCACAAGTTGGAGTTGATAAGAAAATAAGCAGAATACAGAAATTGAAACAGGCATAAAATGGACATACTTAAATCATGTAAATCAAGAACATGTAATAAGTGTAATTTAAAAGTATAATATTTATGTATCTATACAAGTGTGAATTCAGCTTGCTTGTTTCTTGACTTCAGTGCACAGAAAAGTTTTTGATTTCAAAAATAAACACATTTAACTCTTCATTTTCGAGTTATTTATGAGAAATTTGAGAAGCTCACAGAAAGATTATTACATTTTTTTTTGTATTTAAGTAAATCATTTTTTGTCCATATGTCTATAAGAAAAGCAAAAGTGATGTTTAATTAACTCATGTGAATCATAAGCTCAAGTGTGTTTTGTGATCAAAGTTGTTCAGTTAATATATATCTTTTGCCAAGTTTTTGATATGTTTTTTTTTTAATTTTCAGCTTTCTTTGCAGGAGCACTGAGCAACTTTTTTCACAAATTCCATATAGCATCTTTGATTTAAAAACATTCTTATGTTTCTTTATAGAGGTTAAAAATTGTGAATAATTTGAAAAATTGTGAATAATTTGAAAAATTGTGAATTATTGTGAAAATACCATTAGGTTGGATTAATTAACTTATGAACATGATTCCAGGAAAGACAGACAAACAAGTCAAGAAAAACTCCATTACTGAGTGTCAACAATCATGGCTTATTTACTATGTCAAGGTGTGATACTGTAGATTGGCAAATAATCATGATGGTTTTAATTTCATTATGTTTGCGATTCATCATTTTTCCACAAAATTAAACCCATAGTGAATGCTGTCACTAGTATTTAAAAACGTTTAAATGCTTATACAAAATTTGAATAAATTTCTTGCAGTTAGAAATTAAAACCATCGCAATTGGTACTTTTTCAGAAATCGTGAAATTTTAACACAGTGGAATTAAAACGACTTTCAGTAATGAATAGGTAAATGTAAGCGGTAGGAGGGGTGTAATAAAAGGATGGGACATTTTCAGGGATGTCATGTACAATTTTAGATATAGGGATTGCAGCACAATCCTTTCTTGTAAGGAAATACAGGAAATAATGAACAGTAATCAAGCTCAAAAGTGCATTAAAACAAATTCAGAGACACAGGCCTTTAAAAAAGCTCAGGTCATTTTCAACCAAACTTGGCACAGAGCATCCTTGGAAGAAGGGGATTCAAGTTTGTTCACTTCAATTGAAGGACCACTTTCTTCCAAGGGGGAGATAATTACAAATTAGTGAAAATTTAATGGCATATTTTAAAAATCTTCTCAAGAGACACTGGGCCAGAAAATATGAAACTTATGTGAAAGCATCCTCAGGTATTGTAGATTCAAATTTGTTCAAATCATGACCACTGGGGGTGGGTAGGGCCAAAATTGGCAAACAAATTTTACATAGGAGAAATCTTTTAAAATCTCTCAGGAACAGCAAAGCTATAACCTGTCATTTTCGTATGGAAGCATTCTCAGGTAGTGTAGATTCAAGTTTTAATCAAATAATAACTCAAAGGGGGGGGGGGGGGGGGGGGTGGCTAGGCCACAATGGGTGAACAAAGTTTTCCATAGTATGAAATTGGAAAAATCTTTAAAAAATATTCTCCTTAAGAATAACCAAGCCATGATTGGTCATATCTATAGGGAATCATCCTCAGTGTAGATTCAAGTTTGTTCAAATCATGATCCCCAGGGGTAAGGAGGGGCCACAATGGGTAATCCAAGTTTAACAAGGGAATATATATATCTTATAAAACTTCTACTAAAAGACAGCAGATCATAATTAGTCATATTGATAAAGAAGCGTCCTCAGGTAGTGTAAATTCAAATTTGTTCAAATCATGACCCCTTGGGGTAGGGTCAGGCCACAAAAGCTGATCAAAGTTATAAATCAGCATGTATGAAAAAAATCTTTAATTTTTTTTCTCAAAACAGTGAATCCATGATTAGTCAAATTAATACAGAACCATCCACAGGAAGTGTAGATTCAAATTTGTTCAAGTCATGACCCTGAGGGTAAGGGAAACAGAGGGCAAATCTTGAAAAACTTCTTCTCAAGAAAAGCAAAGCAATGTTCAGTCATATTAATACAGAAGCATCCTCAGGAAGTGGAGATTCAATTTTTGTTCAAATTGTGACCATGAGGATAAAGGGGGTGTCTCAATGAATGATCAAAGTTTTGCTTACTAGGAAAATAGAGGACAAATCTTGAAACATCTCAAGAAAGCAAAGCCATGTTCAGTCATATTTATGTAGAAACATCCTCAGTAAATGAACTTGTCTTTGGGTTATATATTACACCTTTTATTTAGCATCCGTTACTTTAAGTTGACACTTGTAGTGTTTTTAAATTAAGTGATTTTTTTTTAATAAATTAAACTTTGAATAAAGTCATATAGAACTGTGCAACAAAAACAGGCAATTTGAAGTACTTCTGATTAAAACCAGAAGTGGTCAAAAACTGCTTTTTCTTAGCCAAAGTGCTCAACTGTGTTATGTGGCCCTTGGGCTTCTTTTTTTAAAAAAAATTACTTCCAGTTAAATTTTTTGTTCCTTTTTTCATGATCTAAACAATCATTTTATCCTTGCCTTATCTGTAAAACAACTCAAGACAAAATCTGATATTTTAAGGGATGATACATTACAGAACAATTTTTTTGGTTATACATTACACTTTTTTTGCTTCCATTACTTTCGGTTGTCACTTGTACTGATTTAAAATTTAGCGATTTTTTTTAACTTGAACTTTGAATAATTTATAAAGGCATAGAGAACCGTGCAACAAACACAGTCCTGATATGAATCTGAAGTAGTGTTTTTTTCTCTTAAATCATAAAAAGTAATAAACAATGATTTGTAAATGAGGTTAAAGGTTTTGTTCTGAACTTTCAAACTTCTGAGATACCTTAATGTCCAGAAATGTATGGATTGAGCTTGAATTTGTCAAGAAATGAATTGTATATTTTTGGCAGTTTGCCTAAATTTTATTATTTATTTAGAAAAATATCTCTAAACACATTACTTTGGTCATCCGTCGTCCTTCGGAAGACGTACTCGTTGCTTTGCAACGAGCTTTGCTGTAGTTATTATTCTTTTTTTCTTACCGATTTTGTGCACGCGATTTCTCGAAAACGGCTCGATGGATTTCCATGAAACTTTCAGGACTTATGTAATATTAGTTGAACCTTATGCATTTTTTCTGTTTTGATGACGTCACTTCCGGTCCGGAGATATTGTCAATTTAATGATTTTTGAAAGGTCGGGTAATCAGGAAATTTTCTCATGAATGGCTCTAGATAGAATCATGTAACATTCAGGTATGATAGACCTATGTCTGCAGATATGCGTAAGGCATTTCATTTTACCGGAAATGCCGCACTTCGGCGCTCGTTATGGTCCGAAAAAAGGCATATCAAAAATTTCAAATTTTTTAACGCTTTTTCTACAATAGCTTTTTACGGGAAAATATTTTGTTAAAACATATAGAACAAAAGTTGTGTAGAGTGTTACGATCTTTCAAAGTATATCAACAATTAGGTCTGACCCCCTAAAATTAGGGAGCTAGAGGGGCCAAAAATGTTTTCCTGATATCTCAAAAAGTATTGAGAATTTGTATAGCATCATAGAAGCAAAGTTGTTCAAAATGACACGTAGCAGCTAAGGAGACTATTGAAAGTCGTCAAAATGACGTCACTTCCGGTCACACCGAGAGTAATGGTAAATGGCTTATTTTTGCACATATGACTGAAGAGGTCTCTCGATCTCATCTTCTTGAAATTTAGACGGAAGACTTATTTTTAGCGTTGCAACAAGCTCGTCTAGTTATTATTATTATTCCACTTTTCATAGTACAGGCGATATCTCAGCTGTGCGTTGTTCAATTCTAAAATTTTTTTAAGGGAAGATGCATCATGAGAATATCTCCAGGGGTGTCCCTCACTTTTTTAAAATTCACTTCCGTTCGCGATTTTTGGGGTATTTGTATTTTTGTCCCCTAATTTTCTCGAGAACGGCTAAAGATATGAAAGTGAAACTCACGGACATGATAGAGCATCACATATAGATATGCTGACCGACCTTTAATTTTCGTCGTTTTTACGCAAACGGAAGTGAATTCAAAAAGTTCAATTTTTCAAGTTTTTTGTTTATCAATATTTTTCTCTAGAGTTTACAGGGTTTATAGTGTGTCTTCTATGAATTCTATTTAGGTCTGCAATATACTGATGTATGCATTTATTGCAAAGATATGACCTATCCAAACTTTTAAAATGGTTTTGACCGTTTACCTAAACCTTTCACCTTGACCCAAGGGTCATGAGAAGAATATAGAAATATTTTACCTAGCTTTCAATTCATTTTGTCTAAGGAAAAACCAAAGTTTTTTTTTTTTTTTTTTTTTTTTTTTTTTTTTTTTTTAACACCTGATCTATGTCCTATTAACCCATGACCCAAGGCTCAGGAAAAGCTTAAGAAGATGTATTCTGTTATGCTTTTAAGCTAATATCAGGAAGAGAAATATTTTACCTAGCTTTCAATTCATTTGTGTCTAAGCAAAAACCAAAGTTTTTTTTTTTTTTTTTTTTTTTTTTTTTTTTTTTTTTTTTTTAAAAAAACACCTGATCTATGTCCCATTAACCCATGACCCAAGGCCCAGGAAAAGCTTAAGAAGATATATTCTGTTATGCTTTTAAGCTAATATCAGGAAGAGAAAAATGCTTTTCATTTCAGAAAATATGAAAAGGGCAGGGTGGGAGGGGGTGTTAAACCAATATGAAAAAAAAATCAAACCAATAGCAACGTAGAATATTTCTCTAGAACTCATACAACACCTCGGATTGATATAAAATTCCAGGGTACTACAAAAGAGACTTCAAAGATAGTTTCCTGAAAGTTTTACATTGAGTCTCCAAAGTATAACGAAATTAGGAATCTTTTCGACAAACACTACATATTTTCTACCTGAAATTTAGGTGCTGATGAACATAAACATGAATTAAAGCTTTTTTCGGCTATTTCTTTAGTTGCTGTTAATAGCATTCGATTCTCTTGATATGATATGATATTTTGATATCAAGTATTCTTGCTTTCTTTAGTATGTGGAATTTATTTCAATTTTATTTAGAATTAATATTTATATCTATATTAATATTAATAGATTAATATATTAATAGATTAATATTTTTAGATTTCAGATAAATAATGGGGGTCAGCAACTTTTATACAAACATTTTAATTTACCTGATCATTCTATTTTGTCAATGAATTAGTTAGAATTCTAGAAAAGATTTACCACCACACAAACAGTCCATCACTGAGTACACCTTTCCGTAGACAACGAGAAGAATTTTGGATAAGAAAGCTAGGGACAGCCTTTCCCTATGGATGTAATGACAATGTCGATAGTGTTGGAAATCTTTCCAGTCTACAGTGTAACAATGTAAATGTGATGGGACTTTTTAACGATACACAGAGACGTAATCGTAGTCATGGGCATCGGTCTTACAATAAACATTTAATACACGATGTCTCTTTTGATTCATTACTACCTTACGTAAATCAACAGTTAGGTCTACATCATATTCGCACCAAACTGTCCCTTTGAAACTTTTAAATAGTCTTCTTGAAAAGGTCAAGGAAAGTCCATTTTTTGATTCCTCGACACCAGAATATAGGCTCGGATCTGTGATTATGGATATTGCAAATCATAGGCTTTTTAAACCCCCGCGTTTTACTGAAGAAAATGCAGCTAAAACAATCCGTTTTTTCCTTAAACTTCAATATGCCAACAAAGGAATTGACGCGGTTAATATAAGTAATATTCTTAATCACAAAAGGGTCCAGTCTTGTATTCCACCATATTTCAAGTTAAAGACAACACACCTTGTATTTCCTACAAATATACATCGACTATTGCTTCCAAACTTTTTAATTACAAGAAAACTTTACAGGGCCTGGATATCGAATATCTGAAACATAATCCTCCATCATGTTCATGTTCTTCTTCGCCCTATAACTAAAGTCCTGCTGGACACGTTATTACTGGTGACGTAAATATAGTTAATAATGAGGACCTTAGATCACTAATTTTAAAAGGTCCTAAATTTAGGGAACCCCGATCCTTCAACTGGCGTCGGAATTTCATAAATATTATGGATTCTGTAGAGGACTACGCCAGACGATGGGCTAGACACAAAAAGAAAACCTTGACACTTTGTCAGAATGGATTAAATGTATCAGATATATGTTAAAATCACGCATTAAAAGATTGAGGGGCAATATGAGAACCATCTATCCTTCTGTATTCAAAAATCCAGAAGTGAAAAAAAGAATTAGATAGATTACATGATCAGTACGTACTTGTCCCTGCTGACAAAGCAGGTAACAACATTGTCTTTGTTTGTAAGGCTTATTATATTAAATGTATTTAAGAGGAACTTGGATTTAATTCTACAAGTGGTAATCCTACTTATACTCATAGTTCCCTTTCTAAGGAAGAAATTCTTCAAAATCATATGTCAGTTTTGAATATTTTTAATATTCCAAACAACCAAAATGAATTTGAATTACCATATTCATATTGGATTCCGAAACTTCATAAAAATCCTTACAAACAAAGATACATAGCGGGTTCCAGTAAATGTTCAACCAAGTCTCTTTCTTTACTCCTCACTAAGATATTAACAGTGGTGAAGAAGAAACTTCAAGAGTACTGTGCAACAATATATTGGAGAAGTGGTGTAAATCAGATGTGGATACTTAAAAATTCCAAGAACTTTTGGAAAATTTGAAATCACAAGATTTTACCAAAATCAACAGCTTAAAAACTTACGACTTTTCTACTTTATACACAACCATTCCCCACGATAAATTAAAGTCCAGGCTTTTAGATATAATTGACAGCTGCTTTTTCAATAAAAATGGAACTCGTAAATATACTTACCTTGTCACTGGTCATTTGCAAAATTATTTTGTTAAAAAACATTCTGATTACACACACAAGTACTCTGAAGTTGACATTAAAAAGATGCTTGAGTTTCTGATTGACAATATCTATGTGGTTTTTGAAGACCAGGTCTTCCAACAATCTATTGGAATTCCCATGGGTATCAATTGCGTCCCGTTATTAGCAGACCTCTTTTTTGTATTCATATGAAGCAGACTTTGTCCAAAATCTTGTACGTGAAAAGAAGAAAACACTTGCTGTGGCCTTCAACTCGACAATTAGATATATCGACGATGTATTGTCAATTAACAATAGCTATTTCCATTCTTATGTCGATACGATATATCCAGGTGAGCTTGAGATAAAAGATACCAAAGAGTCTGACACATCTGTTTCATACTTGGATATTTTACTTGAAAAAGACGTTGATGGTATTCTAACAACCAAGCTTTCTGATAAATGATGACTTTAACTTTTCAATCGTCAACTTCCATTACTTATGCAGCAATATACCTTCATCACCTGCATACGGGGTATTTAATCTCTCAGTTGATTCGATATGTATGTACAATTTCTAAAACGGGGTAAATTATTGACAAACAAGTTGATGAAACAAGAATATCAGCTGTCTCGTTTAAAGTCATCATTTCATAAGTTCTATGGTCGATACAATGACCTTGTCAGCAAATACAATTTATCATTGAGTCAAATGCTGACTGACGTTTATCATACTAATTGTTAGGCCATTATTTACACATTGAATTGTCGACGGATTTTTCCGTTATTTCCCGATCATGACAAGGAGCACACGGCGGGTGTGACCGGTCGGCAGGGGATGTTCACTCCTCCGTGGCACCTGATCCCACCTCTGATGTTTGGAGGTCCGTGTTTGCTCTGCTCCTATTTTGTATTGTTTAATGGACTTTTGAGCTTGAATACTGTTCGTTATCTCCATATATTTCATCGAATGAATCTCGAAAATAGCGATTTTTCCTATGAAATAAATTTTCACGCTATCATTGACACTCCTTTCTTCCAAAAATGCATCCCTGAAATTTAATTTATGCTAGTTACATTTAATTCAACCCACACAGAAAATTTTATTTAAATCTTTCCTATTTTTTCAGGATATCCAGTCTACCCGAACCCGACTTTATTTATATATATTTGTAAACAAAGTCTCGACACTGCAGTTCTAATGCATTAGAGGCTCTAAATGATTAATTCAATTCATTAAAAATATAAACCAACTCAAATAATTTTTTTAACAGAAAATCAGAATGTGTATTATACACCAATCATGTTTCTCAAGACTATTTAAACCGTTCACGGTAGCTCAGTCGGTAGAGCGCTCGCTCCATGATCGGGAGGTCGTGAGTTCGAATCTCGGCCGCGACAGACCTAAGTCGATAAAAAATAGGTAGCAACTGTTCCTTCGCCATGCGCTCGGCACTTTGGAGTGAAAGTTGCGGGTCTTTCGGATGAAACCTTAAAAACCGAGGCCCCGTGTCACGGCAGGCGTTGGCACGATAAAGATCCCTCACTGCTCAATGGCCCTGAGTGCCGAGTAAAGGTCAAAATTTGAAGCCCTTCACCGGTATATGGTGACGTCTCTATATGAGTGAAAAATTCTCGAATGGGACGTAAAACAATATACAATCAATCAATCAATCAAGACTATTTAATACAGATTACTACATTCCATAACAAACAAATCTCCACGTGTTTTTATTCCTATTTATTCCTAAACAATTAGTTTACTAGGTATATCTTCATCGGAATAGGTAGTCTAGTGGTAGCGTGCCTCTCCTCTGAACCCAAGGGTTTTGGGTTCGATCCCTGTTGACGGTATATTTTTTTTGGTGGCATTTTTCCAATTTTCAACCCAAATGACACGGAAACACGTAAAAAAGGTGGAAAGGTCTCTTATTGTTCACGGAAACAATTAGTTTACTTGATATTATTAAGTATTAAGGTCTTCCGACTTCCTTTGGAAGACCTTATTGTTTTCCTTCTGTTTTCTATTATTAAGGTCTTCCGTCTTCAGCGGAAGACCTTCTTGTTATTCTTCGGTTTCTTTTCCACTGTTTTTAGGGTCTTCCGTCTCCAACAGAAGACCCTTCTATTATTCTATTGTTTCTTTTTCACTATTATTAAGGTCTTCTGTTTCCAACGGAAGACCTTATAGTTTTCGTTCTGTTTCTTTTTCCCTATTATTATAATTAAGGTATTCCGTCCCCAAAGGAAGACCTTATTGTTTTCATTCGGTTTCTTTTTCCCTTTTATTATTAAGGTCTTCCGTCTTCAGCGGAAGACCCTTCTAATAATCTATTGTTTCTTTTCACTTTTCTTATTATTAGGGTCTTCTGTCTTCAGCGGAAGACCCTTCTATTATTCTTATGTTTCTTTTTCAAGCTTCTTCTTCTTATAATTATTCTTTTTTTCTCCACAAATTTTGTGCAGCGATTTCTCGGAGATGGATTGATGGATTTGCTTCAGATTTTCAGGATTGTTGCTAGGTTATCTGAAGTTAATTCCGGCTAAACAATTTTTCCAAAATACACTTCCGGTCGAGAGTTAACACCCTTTTATCAAAATTCAGACGACCTCCTTGTCTGTGATGGAACTCCAAAACGGCTTAAGGTAGTATGAGTGTGAGATCAAAGTAATTGAAAACAAATGATTTTGGTATCAATGGATACACATATGTATAAAGGATGCTTGATTTCAAAATAAAGAAAAAGAGTGTAGCCGTTTGCCATCTAGGGGTTGTCAAACTAAGGGAGGTAACTCTGTGTAATTTTTTCCTTAAAAATATAGTCCGTATATCAATTTAAATAAATAAGTCAAAGATGACGTAAAATTTTTAAATATTTATTTTTAGTAAACATGTAACATCTGTTCTAACATTTAAAACAATAAAAAAAATTATAACAATTTCTACACTTTACTCGCAGCGCCACCTATGATGTCTAATTTTGAACAGCAAAATACATAAATTGTGGATCTTAATCAAATTGCAAAGCACAGACAGAGTAATGGAAATAGAAAAAGCAACTTATTTTCATAAAATATAATAACAATCAATCAATGTGTCCAAATTTCAGAAAAAAGAGTGGAGCCATTTTGAAAATATTCAGCCCGAATTTCCTCTGATCAGCTTTTCTCTGCAAAATTTTCATGTTTACGACTGCTCTAAAATTGTCTTCAATTACAATTCAACAAGAACAAATTAAATGGAAAATGAACTTGGTACAGTATTTCATGAATTATATATTACCTGAACAACTTTCATTTGTAACATTTAAAAAAAGTTAATGTTTCATAATGTCCTCACAACGCCACCTATATCGTCCATTGACTCACAATGAAATATGGAAAATGTGAATCGTCATCACATTTTTTACAACATACAGGATAATGGAAAAAAAAGCATATTATTTTTATGAAATATAACAACAATCAATCAATGTGTCCAAATTTCAGAAAAAAGAGTGGAGTCATTTTGAAAATATTCAGCCCGAAATTTCTTCTGAACAGCTTTTCTCTGCAAAATTTTCATGTTTACGATTTACAGTAAAATGATTCCATTTACATTTCCAGATTATACATATATATATATATATATATATATATATATATATATATATATATATATATATATATATTGAAAATGAACATGGAACAAATTGTATGAAATATATATTATACCTAAACTTTCATTTCAAGCAATATAACAATTATTTCATGTTGTTTGATGAGCTTAAGCAGCATTAACTTTTTTCGAGCATATTTCACAGCAAAATATTACAAGTTTGAGTCAAAACCAAGTTTGACAACAGAGTAGTGGAAACATTAAAAATAACTAATATCAGCTATTTCACATATGATTCCGTAGCTCAGTTGGTAGAACGTCAGGTCGGTAAGTGAGAGGCCTGGGTTCGATCCCTGGAATGTAACGTACATAAGGCATGTATTAGGTAGCAACTGTTCCTTCTGCAAACACTCAGCATTTGAAGTGAAAGTTGTGGGGTTGTTCGGATGAGACCATTATCCTCGAACAACTACATTATAAAAATAGGTCATGTGTCACAGTATATGCTGGCTCAAAGAAGAATTCGAAGAATATTTCACTCTAATGGAGATGTCACTGAATTAATTAATACACACCAGCAGCAAGCTTTACATTTGCAGCCCAAATTCTGTCATACCTCTTCCCAGTTAGTATATTGTTTACCAGCTTGCAGGATGTATTACTGCAAGGTATCTGCAATTGAACAAAATTGCATTCAATATTACACCACGAGTGCTCAATGAATGGAAATTATATATATATATATATATATATATATATATATATATATATATATATATATATATATATATATATATATATATATATATATATATATATATATACTAGTATATATGTGTGTGTGTGTGTGTGTAGGTGTGTGTGTGTGTGTGTCTTTTTATTTCTCATATTAATATTTTATACTAAAACCATAATAATAACAAGAGGCCCACTGGCCTCCTCGGTCACCTGCCTACCACTTGCCCAATGGGCAAGAAAACTACTATAGCTTTCAAATCACCTACCTCCATTTCAAAACTATTCAAAACTTGTCCAATTTTTTTTATTGTAATCAATATAGTTGAACAAATAATTCACTGTTAACTGAGTTTTATTTCCTCTAAAAAAGTAGTTAGATTTTTCTGTATTAAAAAAATTCTTGATTATATCTCTTTAAAAGTGAAGCTACCCCTTAATTTAGACAAAATTGAATTCCTTCAACCTTATAAGGATGCTTTGTGGCAAGTCTGGTTGAAATTGGCCACATAGTTTTGGAGAAGTTATGAATGGATGACGCACACACCTACAGAAATAGGTTACCTGAGTAACAAAGGTGACCTAAAAATTCTAGATTCTTATCTATGCCCACATTTATTTGCCTTTGCTCTAGTTTTTATTTATATGTTTTCAAATAACTAGAAATAGCGATGAATTAAAATTAGGCATCTTCGCTAGCCAAGGGTTTCCCAAGGGTTGTAGAGTAGATTTGAGATCGGAAACCCTTGGCTAGCGAAGGGTTGTAGAGTAGATTTGAGATCGGAAACCCTTGGCTAGCGAAGATGAAATTAGGAGATATCCATATTCTGTGGGATATTGGTTTCATGATAAACATTCTTTGATCACTGCTAGTTATGTTGTTGTTCGGTGTTTCACTTAGTACATCATTAAATAAAATGTACATTCAATTCCCATTAATTACAATAAATGGCCAAATTATGCTAGAGCAATCTTTGTAAGACTATATACAGACTTTTAAGGCAAACTAAACAGCCAATTTGTTTTAACTTGTAATGTAAGGCAAGCCTTACTACATGTATGTGTACCGGCTTATATGGATAAATACAAACAAAATAAAAATACCTTTAAAATGGCAGAGAGATCATATGTTTGAATTGTGGTTGAAAGCGCCTACTGAAGAGGGAAACCACACTTCTGGCAGGCTTGTAAGACACCAAGCTCCACAATTCTCCAACCCTCTGTCCATCCAATGCTTTTGCATGAGCTAATACAATCTCTTCATGATCCACAACTTGAAAACTGGGAGTGCCACACCCTTCATCTATTGGATATTTATTTAAAAACAAACTTGAAAGTACTTTTTAAGATTTGAGATATATTTTCAAATGTAATTTGTATATAAAACAAAAATTGTATGCATTCCATTAGCTCAAGATTTGATACTTAACCGATACTGATACAGAACTGGTTATCTTTTTTCATACTTGTATGTAAAATTTTCTGTAATGAATTTAATATATAAATATTTTAACATTAAGTTTCTTGCCGTTTGACCCAAAGTATACTGATATGACCTCGAATGTGATCCTGACTTTCACTATGAATTGACTTTGAATTTATTTGACTTTCCATTCAAACTTTCCATGGAAGTTATTAATAAATCACAAGAAATTGTGTTGTCAAGTGATCTTGAAATAAGACCCCTTAACGTAAAAAAAAAATATGTTAACTTTATGCAGACCAACATTTTTTTTTCACACCATAACCCTAACATTACTTCTTTCATATGTACATTTGTATCCCTTATCAATCCTCACAGTGTATATAAATAAAGATAAAGGAATTAATCTGTAATAAAATTACAGTATTAAAATCCTTTTGTTATGCAAGTTTAACTTTGATGGTCAATTAAAGTTTAACATTTGACTTGTCTACCATTTTTGCACTGCACTAAATGCCCATGGTGGTGACCCATGCAGTATTGACATGTTTTTGTTCGAAGTTCCTACACAATTTGAATTAATAATTAGTATTATGAATCAAATTCATTCAATTTTAAAGACATATTTTCCAACAGAAAATCTCTCCTATTCATACCTGGGTCTGAACTTACAAGTGTATGAGTTGAACGCTAGTGCTACCCACATGGGGGGGGGGGGGGGGGGGGGCAGATGGCTCAACGAAGAATCTTGGTTGCTGATGATATCACTTGGCATTTAAAAGTTTATCAACTTGCACAAATATTGATTAATTCAATGAAATATCTCTGAACTTTACAGATTAGTTTCCTTGCAATCTCCGAGCATTTTGTTTACATAAATGCCGGGGCTACGTACTCTCTATTTCACAACGGGGAATAACTCTAATCAAAAGAAAGGACTTCTTGAAGAAAAATGTTATCATCAAAAGCAACATGAATCACTTAATCGCTCAAAATTTCTTGATACGGCTGATTCCTTGTTAATATATGAATTCCAACAACATTTTTATTATGGCTAGTAACATTTACACAGTCTGAGATCGATTAGGGATATGTAATTTTTAGCCTTCGTAACCGTCGTTTGATGGACTAGGCCTACATTATGATTTGCCGCTTTTCTTACCGGTTTTTGAACACATATGGTCACTATGACACCGCATCCACCTCTGCCTCTGGGCTTCTGACTGGTTTTTGTACAAAAAATTCCGTTTGCGGGTGGCAAAGCCGCCCTTTGCATGTCCCATTTTCTCTCGTCTGTCAGTTCGGGAAATCGCGCGTTGTAGTTACTATGGAGATCGGAAACGGGTCAGTTGTCGTAATAAAAACAAGACGTACTCGTTGGCAATGCAGATAATTTTAATTCGTATTTTTATCGAAAAAATATATGCAGGAAAGGTAGATGCACAGCATAATTAATTATTCAATGTTTCATACACTTCAACTGACGTTACACTGAATGCAACTTTCATTCCACTTTGTGGTAAAAAAGCTCACACTCATTCAACCTTAAGCTAGAGCGCTGAAATTTTCAGTGATGATAGCAGACATGTTGCCATTTTGCACCTGGGTTTAGATATTTTCCGGAAATGCCTAGTGTAGAAGCTCGGTAGGGGTCATAATTTAGGACACGAATCATGAGTGAATTTTCGAGACATTTTGTATCATATCTTTTGAAGTATAATTATTTTGTTAAAACATACTGAACAGTAATTGTGCAGAATGACAAGATCTTTAACATGATATCAAGAAAAAAGCGCTGACTCATCACATTAGGGGCCGAGAGGGGCCAAAAGTTTTAAATCAATAACTCTTTAACAATCAATAATTTGTAATGCATTACTGAAGCAAATATGTTAATCTCAACAATTTACAACCAGATATTATGATATTTACATCATATGTTACATAATTAGGGGCCATAGGGGCCAGAATGCTAAATATTTGACACTTTATATCTCGAAAGTGGGAAATATTTTGATAAGCAATATTTAACAAAAGATGTTCAAAAATATGCAACCTTTTATTTTTTGCTAAATGTCCCTATTAAGGAGTTGAAGGGCCAGCCCCTAAATTCTTCTAATGAAAATATCTCGGAAACGAAAAAGAATTTCTGATTAATTGTTGAACAAAAATTGCTTAAAAACATGACAGCTTTAAAGTGGTATGAAGAAAAAGGGACTGGCCCCTCAAAATAGGGGCCGAGAGGGACTGAAAGTCCTTAATCAATAACTCTTTAACGATCAATATTTTGTAATGCATTACTGAAGCCAAAATGTCAATCTCAACAATTTACAAGCATATGTCATGCTATATACATCATATGTTACATAAATTAGGGGCCACAAGGGACCAGAATGCTAAATCTTTGACACTTTATATCTCGAAAGTGGGAAATATTTTGATAAGCAATATTGAACAAAAGATGTTCAAAATAATGTTCTGAACAATATGCAACCTTTCAATTTTTGCTAAACATCCCCATTAAGTAGTTTAAGGGCCGGCCCCTTAATATTTTTCTTTTGCAAATATCTCGGAAACGAAAAAGACCCTTCTATTATTCTATTGTTTCTTTTTCACTTTTCTTATTATTAGGGTCTTCCGTCTTCAGTGCAAAACCCTTCTATTATTCTTATGTTTCTTTTTCAAGCTTCTTCTTCTTATTAAGGTCTTCCGTCTTCAGCGGAAGACCTTCTTGTTCTTCTTAGGTTTCTTTTCCACTGTTTTTCTTCTTAATTTTTTTCTTACCGATTTTGTGCACGCGATTTCTCGAAAACGGTTCGCTCGATTTTCATGAAACTTTCAGGTCTGATAGAAACATATTTTTTTTAATGACGTCACTTCCGGTCCGAAGATTTTTGCGATTTAATGATTATTTGAGGGTCAGTTTTTCCGCAGGTTTTCTAAGAAACCACTCATCACAGGAACGTGAAACTTTTAGCGAAGACAGAGCAACATAATATGTAGATCTGTAATATGTAGTTAACTTCCACCGGAAGTGCCACATGTCGACGCTCCCTATGGCCTGAAAAAAGTCGTATCGAGAAATTCAAATTTTCGAACACTTTCTGTACGATATCTTTTTACTTGGAAATATTTTGTTAAAATATATATAACAAAATTTGTGCAGAATTACAAGATCTTTTAAATGATATCTCGAAAAAAGGGCTGACCCCTAAAATAAGGAATCTAAAGGGGGCAAAATATTTTTCCTGATATCTCAAAAAGTATTGAGAATTTGTAATACTTCAAAGAAGCAAAGTTGTTCAACATGACAAGTAGCAGCTTACGAGATCATCAAAATGCGTCGAATAACGTCACTTCCGGCCAAAGAGGAAGTAGTAGAAAATATCTTATTTTCACAGATATTGGTACAGTGCTGCTGTCCCACAAGTTGACATGGGATGGGATTGGATAGGATTCAGGATTGAGGATTCACGATAGAAACATATTGTAGTTAATCCAATCCTATCCTATACCATCCTGTATCCTACAGCCAATCAGATTCGAGTAAAGGTTAATTCATATGTCAGAATAAATTACAGAAACGCAAAAGGATAGAGAACGTTTACAAAAGAATTATTTATAAAATCACAAAAGTAAATAGACTTTTTTTTTCTTAACACACATTTATTCTATTATCTTCGAGTAATATGGCGTACGTTCTAACCGTGAACGATCACCGGAAGAAGTTTCGCATGTAAACAAAGAAGAGATCGGACATCAAAAGATCGTATTTCTTCAGCATGTTTGGATGACTAACTCGATTCCTACTTGTGTTACAGTTCAATAACATGTTTCTCTGTTAAATGTGCTCTGTTTGTCTGGATAATTCCACTTGAACCGTCAGCGGCGGACAATAACAGATCATAATCGCAGTTGTTTGGTGCAAGATGATGTAAATATACTACACACTGTAAATGTGTGCATGTTTATACATATCTCTCCCTTTAAGCAATGTTTTAATGACTTGAACTATTAAAATTTTATTCTATTGTTATATACACAGAAATCGGATGTGGAAAAAAGAGGTTGTGTAGAAAGGGGAGGGGTAGGGAGGTTAAATATTTACAAATACTTTGTCACATGATCAGATTATTATACCTTTTTCAGTTTGTTATTGCTATATACTCATTTCCCTACTGTGGTTAAAAAATATTTTTTTTTCTTATCTGATTGCAATTTAAAATAATTAAATGCAGAATCAACATGTTCATTTTTTATGCTACTGTGTATAATAAGCCCACTCAGCACTTGCATGTACATTGTATGCATGACCTATTGTGAGTTAAACATAAAACATGTAACATAAATTAATCATTTATTATCTTCTTCATTTCAGAGAATGGTACCCAACTTTGCCTGCCCTCATTAGTCATCACAATATAAAGGATTTTACATTTAGAAGTAGGTATATGATCAGATTGTTCATTTTGTGTTTATGCATGTTTCATTAAAATACATAAAAATCATTATCTGAATATTTTTTGAACAAAATTGTCAAAATCATTAAAGCTTTAAAGGGTTTTTATCACGTTTCAAAATTTTTTGATATGACAAAGTTTACATGCTATTAAAATCATATATTTAAAAAGCTTTGCTAGAAAATTTATATTTTTGATATTTCAGCGATTCGAAGTTTGAATTTCTCAATATGCATATTTTGATCGCCGATGTTACGCGCCATTGCTCTGACGTCATAGGTGTCAATCCTGGTCAAGCGAAGTACTTATTGTGTATACAAAAGGGCTCATTTGTTGTGTCTTTTAAACCTGTTAGAAAATAACTAAGTGATAATTGAATAATTGACAACTTGTAAGGTATAATTTATGGCTTTATGGTGCACAAATGTGCATAAGAAAGGTTTTAGGAAGATTTTTTTCCCCACATTTCCTGGACTTGGTCGAGAGATAAAAGGGGGGCCTTCCTCTGCAAATGTGATGGCATTTATCTCCATTCAGAACAATCGTTTATGCCCGATCTATCACGATTTTTTTTCTGTCCTATAACATATTTTAAGGAAAGATACTTAAAAAAAAAATAATAAATGACAAACACGCATTTTTTTTTAAAGTCGCACAGAATCTAGTAGGAATGTTGTGAACTTCGTAATGGCGTACGGCGTCATTGAAGAAATGTCATTTCTAGTACATGATATTCACTGCTAGAGCTAATAGAAGATATACAGGATTTATTTATTTTATAATTAATTGAAATAATAATGAAGGAGAGTTTAAAATTCCCATATTTATAAATGTTTACGAAGTTAAACTTTAGTAATTCGTTCTATTTAGTTGAAGTCCCGAGTTGTCAACGGCTTTGTCTTTGGTGACCTCTCTCAAATTGTCGGCATAGTTTCGGGTTATTTCTCTCTGCTAGACGTTCATACCTAAAAGATTGACCGTCCATAACCAAAGGAATATAGTCTATGTCAATATTTCAACCGGCCAAACTGTGTATTCTATTTATTTAGCTTAAAAATCTATTCAATGTATTTTTTCTTACGATAAGCTTTAACAAGTTCTATTGACCATTGACACCTATGACGTTTCAGTACCACGTGACCCCTATCTAATTAGTGGAGATTTTTACTTCGAGGACCCTATATTACGGGCGTTTTATCGTCTAATTACGGTCGTTTTCAACATTATTTCATAATAAAACGATAATAATATGTTTCAAGAATATAATAGTGTTTCATTTTTAAGAAATTTAGATACGTGATAAAAACCCTTTAAGATGATATCAAGAAAAAGGGTTGACCAAGATTGGCGGAAAGTCTTTATTCTATAACCCTTTAATGATCAATATATTGTTACACATTACTGAACAAAATTGTTCGTATAAACAATTCATTTGTATCATTATATTTGAACGAAAATCTCATTCAAATTCTTATCTCATCTTATCAAAAATCGGACGGAAGACCCACTCGTTGCTCGCAACGAGATCGCATCTAGTTATTATTATTATCTGTAAAATCCAGTTTGCTAACATATTAATCTCAATTAAAAACGACTATCTTATCTACTCAGTATCTAAATATCTAATTAGACTTACCTAGGAATATGCAAAAGAATTTCTATCTAGCCATTATCTTCCACAAAATGCATAAAAATCCATATTATCAATTGTTATTATTAACAAGAATTTCTCAGTTCTTATTTCAATGTATTACAGCTTCCAGTCACAAACTCTATATAAACTGAGTAATTCAATTTCAGCAAGTCACAAAGGCCACCTCATCAAACTATTTTAAGGGACATAGGATACTCAAAAAAATAAAATAAAAAAAAAAAAATACAGAAATTTGTAACAGGGTTTATGTAGGTTTTATTATTGCTTAAACTTATTTTTTTCATTTTCCACAAATTTATGCTTTTATATATAAATTGAAATTTAAAAAAAAACAAACAAATTAGATACCCTTGAATAAATATAAATTAGCTCTAATTTTACCATATAGCATTCGTTTGAATCCAATAACAGTTAAATACAAGAATACTATGATAAAAACACTGCTTTCCCCTAATTTTAAGTACACTATGACCTTAATTAAGAAACTATATGTCTATCAGATGGTGGCAGTGTGAACCATGTGTGTGTGTGTGTGTGTGTGTGTAGGTGTGCGTTTGTAAACACCTTCAACTCAGCTCAGGTACTTATTGACACATCAATCAACTCACTACAGTTTTTCAAGTCACTACAGTAATCACTGTAGTGAGTTGCCGTTTTACGAAAAATGGGTAGTTCTCGATTATTTATGCCCAAAAAATCGAGAAAAAAAGTTGGTGTCATTTGACGGTTTACACCCGTATTTTCACACACCGACTTATGATAAAAAAATGGCCCTTACACACTTTACTCGGTTTTGATTCTAGCGCATGCGCAATGCAGACTAATACTATGGCCGACTTCCGGTGTGTAATGATCTCGATTTTTCTACAAAGCAACAAATGATCTCATCAGGTAAGTTAATTTTCTGTTGATTTTACCGTGAATTAAAGCGTTAATTACAAAACATCACATCGTTTCCATATACAAAGATATTAATCAATCACTGGATAAACATAGAGTATTTAGATTCCGTTGTTTATATGCCCTTGAAAAATTTATGTTCAAATCCCTTAGTTATAATCCACAAAATCAAACTTTAAGGTAAAAGAATTATTTAAATATATTTCCATATAACTTTAAATCCACTACATGGCCCAATCCATTTGTTAAGCATAATTTGCAGTCGTCATCGAGTCTAAGTTCGAATTTTCTCGAATTATTCATAATGTTGACATGTTTCTATTTCATGCACTCGTATCAATTAATTATGTTCAACTTATATAAAAAATTATACTTCATGTAATATATCAAACGTATCTGGTTCTTTGTTCTAGTTATGAACTGAACTGGAATTATCTCTATCCTTTATAGTCACACATATTGCCATCAACACATCTTCAGTTCAGAAGTTAAATAAATTATTTTATGAAGTTAGAAATTATTTATCTTATTTATCTTTGTCCAAGACATGCACTTCATTTGTAATTTATTCTTTATTTAAAAAAAAAAAAACTGCTTCAAATATGTATGATTACAAAAGTATTTAACAGTACGTTCTCACCATATAAGAATCACACTTTTCGATTTTAAATGTTTCTCGACTGATTTTACAGAATTTCAAATGAACAAATTCATTTAAATATTTTCTAATACAATGTCCCTGATGTATGTCACAATGGAACACCTACACATGTATTGTATAAAAAGAATTTAGAAAGATTAGATATCTTTATAATGGAGGTACGTGTATGATAAACTGTTTTGATCGGAAGGGGAAATGCATTTTTAAAATACTACGGCTAATGTAGACAAGATCAGAGTTCTCTTTCATCCAAAAATAAAGTATGCTCAGTTCTTCTTGTATGTGTCCTTAAAGCTGGTAAACTAATCAAAATATGAAAATCTGCAAGTTTTTGTACATGTATTCAGATTGGAAACTTTAATCATTAGTTGCTTACCTGTCCATGTAAAAGAAATAATTACAGTCTCTAGACTTGATGAGGTGTGATTACGGTAATTGTAAAATGTGGTTTCCAAGACTTTACCTTATTTATTCATTAGAGTTAGTGATTCATGTTCACTATTGTTTCCTCAGAAGGAGATGATCCAGGAATTCTTCGGGGGGGGGGGGGGGTCCATGCCCCCCCCCCCCAAAAAAAATCCAACTGAGAAATTTACCCAAAACTTAAAAAATAAATAGATAAATTTTAAAAAACGCAAACTTGTCCATCCCCCCCCCCCCCCCGAGAAAAACTACAATTTGAAAACTCAAAAAATAAATAAATAAATAAATAAATAGAAAATAAAAAAATAAAAATAAAAAAATATGAGTGGACTGGACTGGATCGGTGCATGAATTGCTAAACATTGTCCATCGTATATATAAAGAACTGCATAAATTTTACACTTAGTCTAATCAGGGACTATATATAGAAATATCTATTTGAACATTGTTAATGCCTCCCCCCTCCCCCCCCCCTCCATTTACCATGTTTATTTCTAGTAAAAAAAAATTGTCTGATTAACCTATTCTACTCAAATTTACTCAAGTAATAAACATTTTTTTTTTCTGTGTAAAATTTCATTCCGAGTCATCACCGGAACGAATTACTACTTAATCGTAACTGTTGTGGCGTGATGCTTGATTGTGAACCTAATAACATAGAAATACTTATTGGATTATACCTTCGATGTCATTCTGTGATTTATTTTAGTATGTAAATACCCCTCATGGTAAGTATAGAGTAAGAAACGTTATATAAAGGTGTAAATGACAAGTTCAAAATATTTACATGATAAACAAATCAGAGGTCATTCGAGTCACGTATAAAATTATTAAGTCATGCATGTGATATCAGTCAAGTGCAGATATTTCACAAAGGTTTGGTTGTGCATATATTTTAAACCTTTCACTGTGGTGTTTGTGAGCGTGATACGTGATACAGCTGTGATACCAACACGTAAAAGAAGATAGGCTAAGTGAGACTCTTGTAAATTCACATACACACACAAAAGATGTAAAGGTTGCTCCACACCTCTTCAAATTAAGGCTTTGCCACACTACAGCATGTACAAAGCTTAAAAAACTTGCATCGACGTACAGAAAGATTAACATACTCGCTGGCATATGCTGAAGGCTTGTGCCATGCACCATAATCATGATAATTGCACTGAAGTAAAAAAAAATTAAAATGGTCATTAAATCAACCATATTAGCACCAAAGTGTGCATTCAATTTTCCCTTGGCTCTGTTCATTGGAAAGATTTCAACATTATATCTTTTAAAGGAAAGCTTTGTTTTGTTTGTATGTTGTTTAACGTCCCTCTCGAGAATTTTTCACTCATATGGAGACGCCACCACTTGCCGGTGGAGAGCTGCAAATTTTGTCCTATACTCGGCATTTATGGCCATTGAGCAGTGAGGGATCTTTTTTGTGCCAGCACCTACTGCGACATGGGACCTCGGTTTATACGGTCTCATCCGAAGGACCGGTCTCCACGTCCCACAGTGGGATTTGAACCCGCGACGTAAGAATCAACTCCTTACTCCGCGACTCTAGAGCAGACGCTCTAACCACTGCGCCACGCGGGCGACTTTAAAGGAAAGGAATTGTATAGTTTGATATGTGCACACCCTAGATTTTGGAAATGTTAATTCTCTACTTTTATTGTTTTAATTACTTTCATTTTCAGATGTTTATTTTTTGCGAATGTGTGCATTTGGCCGGAAAACAATCTGACATTCCACCTTGAGATGTTATTTGAGAGTTGTTCCATCCTTAAATGTAAAGCAAGGATTTTAAACAGTGTGAGAAAAGGTTAAAATTGTCGCCTATGGCAAATGTATTGGTGGACTGTATACCCCATATATATTGAGTACGTCTATTGGTAAGCATGCTAAGAGAAATTCTACTTGTTAAAAAAATTGTACTTTCAGGCTGAGTTGAAGTTTGTAATTTAATAATATTATCATTTCCAATTGTTGAAATCTATGAAATACACAACTTTTATTTTGCTTAATGTGCATATTTTAAAACAAATCAAGTCGCAATATAGTGTCCTTCCAAAATTTTGAGGTGAAATAGACATAGTGTATATAGACACAGTTAAGGCACGGAACCCATATATGAAATTTAGAAAAGATGTACGGGCTCCACAGACCCAAGATATGGACACAGAATCTGAGGTTGAAAGCAAGGTGTTCTTGTGCACAGAAATCAATGTGTAGGCAAGGAATACTTGTCCCAAGAAGACAGTTTCTAACTTACAAAATTTGAATGAGGCAGATTTGGTTCAAACTATATACATGTATTTTTAATCTCACGGCTTTTTACATAGCATGATCATAACTTCCTTTGTGCAAATCAGATTAGAAGGATTCATGATCCTGAGCTAATATAGCTTGTGTCTTTCTTACTTTATAAAAGATACATAACTAATATACATGTATATCACTTGGAATTGTACTTAGGTCAACTTGAATGATTTTGTCACTTTTGAACTAAAAGTCTAAGTAAGTAAGTCTAATATAGAAGCCATTTGAAATCTTTATCCTTGGATGTTTCAATGCAAGCTGACAGACATTGAAATAGTCTTTGTTGATCAATGATGATTTAACCTAAGTTAACAATCTCATTTCATTTTGTGTCATCACATGATAAAGAAAGTTATGATTTTATTAAATTCAAATTGAACAAACTTAGGCTGAAAAAAAAAACAACAACATGTATTTCCCATAACCAAGCTGACCTAATTTTACCCACCGACTCTACTACTTTTTATTCCAAATCGAGATTTTGAATCATACTTTTGTTCATAGTAAAGTTTTCTCATAGTGCAGTCCATAAAATGCATGTCTCGTACACTGTAAAAACCTGTTTATCCAAGAGTCTTAAAGAGTACTCCTACTTTATATATATATATATATGTTTGTTTGTTTGTTTATTCATATACATGTATGTTTATGTACATGTATATGATAGAAAAACAATGTACAGAATAATTAATTGATGCTTTCAAAATAAAAAGTGTTGCTTGTGTGACGCAGTGGTTAGAGTGTTTGCTCTAGAGTCGCGAAGTAAGGAGTTGATCCTTAGATTGCAGGTTCGAATCCCACTGTGGGACGTGAAGACCGGTCCTTCGGATGAGACCATATAAACAGAGGTCCTATGTCGCAGTAGGTGCTGGCATGAAAAAGATCCCTCACTGAGAGCGGAGTATAGGTCTATGAATTTGCAGCCCTCCACCGACAAGTAGTGGCATCTCCATATGAGTGAAAATTTCTCGAAAGGGAATTAAACAACAAACAAACAAGTAAACAAAATTAACAGTAAAGTAAAAAAAAAAAGTTATTCCCTACTTACCTAGCCTAATTTTTTTTAGCATATGTCACCAGAAACACATAATTTTTTTCATTTGGCCTAATTAAGTTAAATTACTATAGAATTGTGCATTGAATCATTTGATTCTTAATAAGAAACTACTATAAATTGTTAAAATGATAGTGTAGATAAGTTCTATAAAAATGAATGTGGCACTCTCATTCATGTATTAATTTCAAACTTTAAAAATTCTAAAACTAATCAAATTAATAATGTAAAGCATTGTAAAGTTTGTATTCAGTCTCTATTTGGCATCTACAGCAACATCAGGGGATTCTCCAAGATCCTAACCCAGATCTAGATGAATTAATTAAGGCACATGCAGATCTCATGACTCCATATTTGGTTATTTTTTGACATGGTCGGTTTCCCAAATCAGGGTCTCCAGATATGGAAAATGGCACAGGTTTCTGGTACAGGTTTTTCAGAATCCATGAGTTCATGTAGGGAACCTAGCACAACTTTCTGTGAAGGGTTTATTTGTAAAACTGTGTTATAACTTATATGTTATATTTCAGTCATTATCCCATGCCTGTTCTTGCCTTGACCACTTTTTCGCATGGCCTTCTATACATATTTTACATATATAGGAGGAGAAATGCTAGTCTGTTACAGGTTTATGGAAGCTAAATTTGTGCCTGTGTTTAAACCACCCAGACAATTTCATATGGGAGTAACCCCCCCCCCCTCCCCCCTTATGAACATACAGCTAATTCTCATACCTCCTGTTGTTTACAGTTACATGTATGTAGCGAATAAATTCAATTAATGTGTCAATTTATATTATTTATTAATTCAAAGCTAAGTTGAATATATTTTTACATAAGGATTCAATATGTACACAAAAATTCACAAACGAGGTCGGAATCGGTATTCAGTCAAGTTCAAGTTCAAAGTGAAAGTAGTGTACTCAATGTACAGGCCGGCAGGGTCTTGCAGTATGTAAGTGACATGCATGTGTCATTTTATGAAGGGGTATAAATGAAAACTATTTTCATGGAACAGGATTACATGAATGAGGACATGTACATTCTTTGGAAGCAGTCAGTCAACTTATTCAAGTGTGTGTGAACATGCACACTAACATTTTTCATATTTTATTGATAGCATGATCGATACATGTATTAATTTTGTCTAATGTATTATTTGTCAGCATGGTCAGTAAAACATGCTTTTTAACTGTATTATTTATTTAACTAAACAATGTTGGGACTTAAATCAGTGCAAGATAAAGCAAATTCATAATTTATGATTATTTTCAAATAATGAACATAAATGGAACGTGGAACGTTTGTATGTGTGTAATGTCTGTCTGTGAATGTTTTAGGATGGGTGTTTTGTGATACTGAAGTATAACATCGATTTTTTTAGGTTCATGGTGATACAGGAAAACTTCAAGGTTCCTGCAGATGGTGTTTAAAACTATTGGCCAGTGAACAAACCCATTTAATTATATTTTGAATCTTCACCAGGAGAAAAAAGATGGCAGTACTTCTAATGCGTAAGTAGAATTGCTTTAAAAAGCTTCTTTTTTTTTTGTTTTGGGGTGGGATGAATGATTAAACAAATACATCATGTACATAAGCATTGAAATCCCTTTAATACAGGGTGTTTCAACAAACATGTCCTTCTTTTACTACTTCACATGAGTCCGTCAAAAAAGGAAAGATCAGTGTTTTGTAACGATTTATCTAAAAATAAACATTACAATGCAGTCTTTGCCAAATCTTTTTTTCAGTACATGCCCTTCGGGCAGTTTTAACCACTTATTATGCTAGCCCGAACAAATATTCACATGCCCAGAATTTTATCAAGTAATTTTATTCTTATTTGCCTTTTCATGGCAAGGAAATGATCTGAAATCCATTTCTATCAATCTATTGTCTAGCCATTAATATTGTTTTCAACCTGTACACTTTTTGTGTTTCTTTTGCAAAAGAGTTCCCTGGAAATCGTGGTAGAATAAACTATCGTTAAAATTTTATTTGGTGCTCCACTTCAGATGAAAAATCAGACTTTTAAGTACATTTAATGTTATTGGTATTACTTAATTTGATAATACGGAGGCTTAGGCCTCAGAATTCACATGCCCTTTGGGCTTGTAAGTATGCAATTTCCACATGCCCCCTTCCAATTTTACCAGGTCCCGGGCTTCGGACTCCCGGGATTTGTCGAAGACTGATTACAATGTACTTTTTATAGTTTTTTGAAAGTACATGAAGTGTTTTATTCCAAAGATTTTTAGCTCACCTGAGCCAAAGGCTCAAGTGAGCTTTTCTGATCAAAATTTGTCCGTTGTCTGTCGTTGTTGTTGTCGTTGTCATTGTTGTTGTAAACTTTTCACATTTTCATCTTCTTCTCAAGAACCACTGGGCCAATTTCAACCAAACTTGGCACAAAGTATCCTTGGGTAAAGGGGATTCAAGTTTGTTCAAATGAAGGGCCACGCCTTCTTCCAAGGGGAGATAATTAAGAATTTGTGAAAAATTAATGGCATCATTAAAAAATCTTCTTCTCAAGAACCACTGTGCTTGAAAATATGAAACTTATGTGGAAGCATCCTCAGGTAGTGTAGTTTCAAGTTTGTTCAAATCATGACCCCTGGGGGTCGGGTGGGGCCACAATGGGCGATCAAAATTTTACATAGGAATATATAGGAATAATCTTTAAAAATCTTCTTCTCAAGAACAGCAAAGCCATGATTGGTCATATTTATATGGTAGCCTCCTCAGATAGTGTAGATTCAAGTTTGTTCAAATCATGACCCCCGGGGGTCGGGTGGGGCCACAATGGGCGATCAAAGTTTTACATAGGAATACATAGGTTAAATCTTTAAAAATCTTCTACTCAAGAACAGCAAAGTCATGTTTGGTCATATTTAAATGGAAGCATCCTCAGATAATGTAGATTCAAATTTGTTCAATTCATGACCCCCCCCCCCCCCCCCCCCCCCCGAACCACTTTTTTATTTAAACTTTTCAACCTTTCAAGACTGAACTGAATTCTGCTTTTTCCTAGCCATAGTGCTCAGGTGAGCGATGTGGCCCCTGGGCCTCTTGTTTAAAATCTCGTGATCATGCAGGAAGTATGAGCATATTCCTGATCTCGTTCATTATACTCAAAACGTTTGACATCTTTATGTATCATACCCTGTACAAAATGTTCCACCTGGAAAAAGGCATAATCAAGACAGAATTCTCAGTAAAATTCCAGGCGTAAAACTTACTATAAATGTTAAAGCAATATAAGCAGAAACCAAGCGTTAACCAAGCGGAGACTAGCTGGAAATTTGAGGCGAAAATGTAATTAGTTCCGCCTGGAAATTGACATTCTGCCTGCATGGAAATTGAAATTCCACCTAGAATTGAAATAACAGGATTCCGCCTGAATATAGATTCCATTTAAACTGTCCAAAATATTTCTTTTTATAATTTCCAGCTATTTTCCCACTGAACTAAATTCAGCCTAGAATTTGATGACTGGAATCTGTTAAATTTAGGCGGAATCTCTGAGAGCCTGGAATTTGTGGATTCGGTGGAATACCCTTGGTGTCCAACGAAATTCTGGGCGGAATCCACCTTAATTGTTTGTACAGGACTAAATCATAATCACTAAAATGTTTAATTTCACATCAGTCAGTCGTAAAATTAAGTGCCAACTTGACTCAGAATTACCTTACTACCTGCTAAGATGCTAGAAAGCTAAAAATACATGCAGGGTTTTCTAGTATATGTTGTTGAAAATCGTAATTTATTCATTTTGTTCTCCAGAAATTTTTATTGGTCTGTTGGGACTTACTAGCGACAGATTTTATTAGTCCAAATGAAAATGTATTAGTCTGATCAGACTAACGGACTAACATTAGTGTTGAACCCTGACATTAAAATATCTCAGGCATATATTTAGTCAGGCCATGCTTACACTGTATAAAACATGATGCTGGAAAGTTGAATTGAAAATTTAAGTCTCCTTTATCAGTCTCTAACAAAAACTTTTAACTAAATCAGTAGAATTAATTTAAAATTCATAGTCTTTCCGAAATGTTTAGACTTTATATTTTGCAATAATTACTTAAGTGTTCATTATTGATATCCCTTATCTTAATTCCTGAAACTGACAAATCACAGTAGCCTAGACGGTAGTTGTTGTCGGTACTCGCATTATAATCAATAGGTCCCTGTTCAATTCTTGTTCCTAGCACCTTGTCAATCCAAGATGTTTGAAATAGGTAATGAGATTGTTCGATTACTAAGCTGTGACTCTATAAGTGAAAGATGCATGTATTTTAAATGAAACCTTAAAAATCAAGGTCTCATTTCATGGTAGGCAAAATAAAAAAAAAACCTCCAGTGTTAAGCTACTAGTATACATTGTAGTGAAACCAAATATCGAAATTTTATGATATGGTGTCATATGTTGTTTTTTTTTTCAACCACAAATTAAATCCCCTCAAATCATGAAAATTTAAACCAGTGAAAATAACCAATTTTGCATTAATTGAGAAACTTGCATGTATTTGAAAGCTTCCTGAAATACCAGTAGTGTAGATTCAAGTTTGTTCAATTCATGGACCCTAGGGGTAGCGTAGGGCCACAGAAGAGGATCAAAGTTTACATGGAATGACAGAAACATGATTTAAATTAGTCATATTTATTTTATCCATGTCCTTACCAAATTTCTGTTGCACTTTTCTCAGCAACTACTCATCGAAGGTGCTTAATATATTAGCACGCTCTCTGTTTAGGCATGCCATATGGTAGGATGTATTTTTGTAGGAATCCCATGTTAACTTCCTGGTTATCCCTCCATCTGTCCGTACTAAATTTCCATCACAGTTTTCTCAACAACTGTTAAGGATGATGCTTGAAAGTTTAGCACACTTTTAAATTGTTTAGGCATGCCATATGGTGGGATTCATTTTTGTATGAATTTGACGTCAACTTCCTGTTTACCCCTGTGCTTGTCCGTACCAAATTCAAATCAGTGCGGGAATTATAATTACTAGTGAGCATTGGCTCGATCACAGACTTCTTGTTTTCTATTTGATAGGAATGTCTTTTACTTTAATTAGCTAAAATACTTATTTAGTTCTTCACAAATATTCTAAGAATGTTCTTTTTTTATAATATGTGTAACCATTACTGTTTCTTGAGTCAAGATTTTTTTAATTTATTTTATTGGTATTTATTTCTACTAGAAGCAGCTACTAGGGAAGATTTAATGAAGGAAGATGAGGAAGTGGAGGAAAAGCTGAAGAACAAGGAGGACAAGGTGAAGAAAGGACAAGGTTATTACATTATGTATCTCACAGTATTTTTACAAAGCCCTCTCAAATCCTGATTTATATAGTTTTTTTGTAAAACTTAAGAATGAATTCTTATTTAGTTCTTGATCCTTAAATATAAATGAAGAAGGTAACAATTTTTACAGGGCACAGTGACTTGCAGTGTGTGTCATGTAACATTATTACAACATCTATATCATGGGTCCATAATTTTGAGTAAGTCATTCATCAACCACTTTATCTGTACTGGAAACCATTTCTGAGAGGGATGAAGTGATGGAAGATAATGAGCCAGAGGGTGGAACGGAAGAGAAAGGGAAAGAAATAAAGAAAAAGGCAGAATGAAAAAGGACTAGGTAATTATTATCACAATACCCCCCCCCTTCCCCATCAATGTATTTCTTCAAGTCAACAAAATTACCCTGTACTTATCTTATTCTTTCATAAATATTTTGAGAAAAAATATCAAAACATCAACTTTGACTGGATGTAGTGACTTGCATGTGTGTAATTAGCTATGGTCGATACAATGACCTTGTCAGCAAAAACAATCTTTCATTACATGTAAGTCGAATGTGGACTGATGTTTTTAATACTAATTGTTTGGCCATTATTTACACATTGAATTGTCTGTTTACACATTGAATTGTCTACAGACTTTTCTGTTTTCCCGATCATGACAAGGAGCACACATCAAATGTGAATGATTGGCAGAGGATGTTTACTCCTATATTGCACCTGATCCCACCTCTGATGTTTTTAGTGGTCCGTGTTTGCTCCTGATTTGTATTTTTTCTATGGACTCTTGAGCTTCGTTATCTCCATAATTATATGATTGTACAGTGAAAACTGTCTAATCTGACACCTGTGCAATCCGTCACACTGTAAATTCCAACGTTAAATTTCATTCCCATTTTACTTTTTTCTATGTTTTTTTACACTGATCAATACGACGCCCTATCTATTCCGACAAAACGTTTGTCTCCCAGTGTATGTCGGATTACACAGGTTTCACTGTATGATTAAGTGGTATTTGAGTACTCTTTACTGGAACCCAGGAACATCTTTATTTTTTTTTACTTTGTGTCATCTAGTTTAAGATAATGAGATTGGACTGTATATAGGTAATTCATCATGAAAAATGTTACATGTTACATGACTATGCCCTGACTTTACCTTAGGCTGAAAATGTCGATCAAGACATATTTCTAGTCTTCTTTGCAAGTACTTGTAAATCTGTTCAGTCATGTTTTTTTTTTCTTTTGTGTGAATTAAGCTGCACACTTTGAAACTTTGAATCATAACCTTGTTAATTGATGCCTGTTATAGGGGAAACGTTATTTCTTGACCAGGCTTTAATAGCAGCAAGAAATATAGGTGAATTTGAGGTCATGGAAATATTTTAGGTAATAACAAAAGTATGTATTTCACATTCTAGTACCAAAACGTTTCTGTCGAAGTCAAGCAGGTACATGAAAACGAATAAGTTACTAACCACTCTTTTCTCAGATAAATCACTAAAAAGGTTCAGTATGCCAAGATTTTTCATGAATCTGGTAAAATCCGAAACTTGACAAATTGAGTTTTTGTCAGTTTAGTAGTTTATCGAATTGGATTTTTTTTTTTACAGAACTTGCAATAGAAGAAAAAGTTGAGGAAATGAAGAGGAAGAAATTGAAGATGAAAAGAAGAGCTCTGGGAGGAAAAAAGTGAGCATAGAGCAGTTATTTATATCATTTTACATTTTATTGCTGCATTATCAGATGCCGTCTGAATCATAAACTTTATCTACTGATAAAGATGATGGGCAAACAAGGCAAGTAAATGCCTATTGTGTGACAAAAAAAGATGTAAAAAGTTAAATCTTAATCATGTCAAAATTTTCTTTGATACTTCATGTAACATTATTGTATACATTATGTAAAATCTTTGCAATTTGCTACAATCTTATAACGATTAATATTATTGATCTATGAAATAGCAGATACACACCAAAAGAGGGCAAAAATGGTCATTTTTTCCTCCTATATCATACTTTACGATTAATATTATTGATCTATGAAATAGCAGATACACACCAAAAGAGGGCAAAAATGGTCATTTTTTCCTCCTATATCATACTTTTTAAATATGAGTAGGTCTTCACTCCATATTTTGGTAAGATTATACTCGAAGCATATTTAAAACTTTTCCTATTTCGTTTGACAAAAACATGGTGAAATGACCAACTCTTCTAAAAATAGACTTTTATGTCACAACTAGTGATGGGAATTGGTAAGAATTTCATAATCGATGATCAGGCTACTGTAACTAACTAATTATCAATTATAATCGGACATTTACAAAGTCTGTCAATTTTAGTTTATTAAATGGTAAGAATGGTTGAATAACTACTTTCTGTGGTGGTCCAGCTGTAGTTGGAATAACTGTGTCTCGGAACAACCCCTAGTCCTTAGGACAATATTATTTTAATGACAGAATGTTCTATCTAGTCAAGCTGGTTCTACGCTCATTTTGTAGAATCCAAAGTACGTCCATACTTAGGAATGAGCGTTGTTACCCGGGTATGAATACAATGTCTCTTTGTCTGTGCCATTACGATATGCATATAAGTTAATAGAAAAGTTGCGGCTGGAATATTTGGCTTAAAAACTATTACGCTTTTAAAATAAAATAAATAACCCGATTAATCAGAATAAAAAATTTGTAATCGAGTGCTTGGATTATGCCAGCAATCGACTGATTTTCGATTATAATCGATGATTGGAACACCACTAGTCACAACAACATTCATATCATGGTTTGACATTAACTTTTATGAGTACTAGTTCAGTTGTGCTACTTCCCATAATTTTTACTAGCTCTGACCATAAATTCACTAGCCCTGACCAAACTTGAAAATTTTCTATTTATAACCTCCTATTATAATTGGAAAAAAGTTTTGAAACCATACTACAGTGTATCTCTCGCATGTGTTCATGTATACATTTTGACAGACTGTTGAGCCCATAGGTAGCAGCCCAATGAGTGAACATGCTAATGTTATAAGCTTTAAAGAACATTAATTCAAGGAACTTAAATAAAATTATTACCGTAAATATACATGTAAATAAATTAAAAACTATAATAATCAATGAATATTTATACCAAATGATACTGAACAAAGCTGAGGTTTCGATTGTGACTTGTCTATTACAGCCGGTCTAAAAAAAATAGCAATTGTGTCATGCAGGAAAGTTTTCTTTTTCAGAGCAATGGCTGTGTTTGCAATCTGAAAATTAAGAAAATTTCTTTAAAAAGTTTTTAGTCAGAGCATTTATTTGAAAGACTGAAATGAGAGTTAACATTTATTTCATCCACACAACCAGTCGGGCAAGTTATTGAACATTTAACATGACGGACCATGCATTTACTAGACTGGGTCAGTCAGACGTGCCTTAGTGTCAAACCCTGCATATCTTTCAGAAATATATTTGAAATCCATTTAGTCAAGAGCCACATTTTTAAACGTGATTTACATATGTAAATGCCCATTTTTGTCATGAACTACATGTATGTAGTTTAGTGGTTAGCATGTTAGTCTCTTAGAAAAAAAACTGATATTCAGGATTTAATTTCATTGCTTGGGTTTCAACCCCTAGAATACCACTTTTTTTTTTTTTATCATAGAATGATTTTTGCTTAAAGAATTTTCCACAGAAAAGTTTTGTTTGTAATATAATGTTATACCTTTCAATAAGAAGAACTTTACTCTAAATACTAAACTCAGTATTTGAATATGACTTTTATACATTTGAAGCTATAGGCTTTTTGCATGCCTTGTTCACCCATCTCCTTATGCACATTATGAAACATGTAAAACTAATTATTACATATTACTGTTACTTGGTAGACTTTTAGTGTAAATAAAATTAGGTCTTTCATTTTACTCCATTTATTAATATATGTTACTAATGAGAGACAGATAAATATACAGGAAAAGCTAAATGAATCTAATTTGTGTAGCTTGTTGAATGTTTTCATTTATAATATTCTTATAAGTGACTTGCTTGGATACATGTTTTCATTTTGAAAAAATCCTTATTTGTCTAGATGCATGTATTCTGTTGTGAGTACTTATATAGTCCTAACTATAAAGATTCCAATCTTTTGATATGTAAATTATAGAACAAGATGAGATTAAAGTTTGGCACTTTAAACTGGAAAGCTTGATAGGAAACCATAAAGGCAAGGACAAAAGAAAAGGATAACTCAAAATTTCAGAAAGTGTTTGTTAAGTTGTGAATATACTTTTCGCTGTGTATTCTTTTTAGTGCCTTTGTCGGAAAGCAATGTCCGCTAATTCAAGTACAACGCTAAATGTCTTGCACAAATACACATAAAGAAGAACATTAACAAATGCTCTAAATCAAATCTCCGCTAACTTGCTCAATAATCAACTTCTGCCAAATATCGTACACGCTAAATATTATACATTTACAGTAATTCAAAAAGCTAGCAAGTTCTAAAGGATAATCATGTAATACAAATCAAATACACAAAATGTTAACTAGCTGTTTTAGGAATTTTAATTTTAAAATTTATTCTTGTCCTTTTGCTTTTAAAGAAGTGTTGTTGTGTCTTAATTAAGATTGGAAACTTGATCACTGATATATATTTATTTCATTTTTATGTAAAAGCTTTAATGGTTCTATTATGTAATTATGTATTTCAGTTCCATTTGTAAGATGTGTGGACAAAAGAAAAACAGCCATAGAGTGCCAATGTGGAGTGGAATAAGTCAGTATGACTTAAACATGGTCAATTGAAGTGTTTGAATGCCCCTCCAGAAAGCAGAACAATCTTTGAATTTGCAGGAAAGAGTATAAAATTTCCTGTTAAAATATCATAACAGCTAGACAAAGATTAAATAACAACTACATGTACATCTAAAGAATTCTTTTGTCATAATAGTGATTCATGTGCTAGTACATGTGACAAGTGCTATAACGACCTAATATAAGTGTGTTTTAGGAGCATGTTGACTCTATTGTAAATGTATTGACTCCTTATATGACCTCATTTATATATAACATTATATGAATGGTAGTGTAGTGACTTGAAATGTGTGTTAGTAGTATAGCTCGTTATGTGTGGTAATTTTGTTATTTGTTTTACATGTATGATTATAGTACATATAGTATGGTGACTCATGTGTTGGGAATTAATGTATAATTTCATGTGTGTTACTGGTATAACTCATAATGTGTGTAAATATTGTTTTTTGTATATTAGTAGTGTAGTGACTCGACATGTGTGTAAGTAGTGTAGTGACTCGACATGTGTGTTATGAGTGTAGCTTATGATGTGTGGTTATTTTGTGTACGTATGTAGTATGGTGACTCATATGTGTTAGGAATGTATAATTTTATGTATGTTACTGATATGCCTCATCGTGTGATTTAAAATGGTTATTTGTAATGTATATATTAGTAGTAAAGTGACTCGACATGTGTGTTAGTAGTGTAGTGACTCGACATGTGTGTTAGTAGTGTAGCTTATTATGTGTGGTAATTTTGTTATTTGTTATGTGAGTTGTACATGTAGTATGGTGACTCATGTGTTGGGAATGTATAATTTTATGTGTGTTACTTGTATAACTCATTGTGTGTGTTTTAATATAGTTATCTGTAGTGTATATATTAGTATTGTAGTGACTCCACAAGTATGTTAGTGTGTAGTGACATGACATGTGTGTTAGTAGTGTAGTGACTCGACATGTGTGTTTGAAGTGTAGCTTATTATATGTGGTATTTTTGTTATTTGTTATGGTTGTTGTATATGTAGTATGGCAACTCATGTGTTGGGAAAGTATATTTTAATTTGATGTGTGTTACTGGTATAGCTCATTGTGTGTTTTAATAATTTTTTTTGTAATGTATATTTTATTAGTGTAGTGACTCGACATGTGTGTTAGTAGTGTAGTGACTCGACATGTGTGTTAGTAGTGTAGTGACTCGACGTGTGTTAGTAGTGTAGCTTATTATGTGTGGTAATTTTGTTATTTGTTATGTGTGTTGTACATGTAGTATGGTGACTCATGTGTTGGGAATGTATTATTATATTCTTGCTCCAAAAGATACTGTTTTACCCTTGTCTGCCTAGCTGTGTGTGTGTCTGTCTGACTGTCCATAACAAAGTTTTGGTCACAGTTTTCTCAGCAACTACTCATTGCAGATGCTTGAAATTTTAGCATACTCTTTGTTTAGGCTTGGTGGGAATCATTTTCATACAAATCTGATGTCAACTTCCTGTTTATCCATGTGTCTGTCCATACCACACATAACACATTTTCGTCGCAGTTTTCTAAGCAACTACTTATTGCTTGAAATTTTAGCACACTCATTGCTGAGGCATGTCATATGGTGGGATTCATTTTTGTATGAATTTGATGCCAACTTCCTTTTTATCTGTGCGTCTGTCCGTACCATACATAACGAATTTTTTTCGCAGTTTTTTCAGCAATTACTCAGAGCAGATGCTTGAAATTTTAGCACATTCTTTATTTTGGCATGCCACATCGTGGGATTTTTTTTGTACAAGTCTGATGTCAACTTCCTGTTTATCTGTGTGTCTGTCTATACCATATATAACAAATATTTGTTGCAGTTTCTCATCAACTACTAATTGCAGATGCATGAAAGTTTACACACTCTTTGTTTAGGCATGCCATATGATGGGATTCATTTCTGAATTTGATGTCAGCTTCCTGCTTAACTGTGCGTCTGTCTGTATAATATGGAACAAATTTATGTCAAAGTTTTCTCAGCAACAACTCATTGCAGATGCTTGAAATTTTAGCACACTCTTTGTTGACGCATAATTGTCATATGGTGGGATTCATTTTTGTATGAATCTGATGTCAACCTCCTGTTTATTCATGCATCTGTCCATAGTTGAACTTGTGAATATACACATGATAGTGTATATTCAAATCACAGCAGAGGTATTACCAGTGAGCATTGGCTCACAGACTTCTTGTTTTATGTGTTACTGGTATAGCTCATCATGTGATTTAATGTTGTTATTTGTAATGTATATATTAGAAGTGTAGTGACTCGACATGTGTGTTAGTAGTGTAGTGACTCGACATGTGTGTTTGTAGTGTAGTTTTTTATGTGTGGTAATTTTGTTATTTGTTATGTGTGTTGTACATGTAGTATGTTGACTCATTACGTGTTGGGAATATGTGATTTTATGTGTGTTATTGGTAAAGCTCCTCATGTGTTCTTATATTGTTATTTGTAATATACAGTGAAACTTGTCTTATTCGGATGTTGTGTACTCCAAAAACTTGACTTATACAATGTTAACTTTAAGTCACCTGCAGTAGACTCAATTGTTTTAAATGTTGTCTAATCCGGAATGTCGTCTAATCCAGCGAATTTCTCGACATGTGTGTAAGTAGTGTAGTGACTCGACATGTGTGTAAGTAGTGTAGTGACTCGACATGTGTGTTATGAGTGTAGCTTATGATGTGTGGTAATTTTGTTATTTGTTATGTGAGTTGTACATGTAGTATGGTGACTGGTGTGTCGGGATTGTATAATATTAAATGTGTTACTTGTATAACTCATTGCGCGATTTAAAACTGTTATTTGTAAGGTATATATTAGAAGTGTAGTGACTCGATATGTGTGTAAGTAGTGTAGTGACTCAACATGTGTGTAAGTAGTGTAGTGACTCGGCATGTGTTTTATGAGTGTAGCTTATGATGTGTGGTAATTTTGTTATTTGTTATGTGAGTTGTACATGTAGTATGGTAGTGTGTCGGGATTGTATAATTTTAAATGTGTTACTTGTATAACTCATCGTGCGATTTAAAACTGTTATTTGTAAGTTATATATTAGAAGTGTAGTGACTCGACATGTGTGTTAGTAGTGTAGTGAATCAACATGTGTGTTAGTAGTGTAGCTTATTATGTGTGGTAATTTTGTTATTTGTAATGTGAATCGTACATGTAGTATGGTGACTCGTGTGTTGGGAATGTATAATTTTACGTGTGTTACTTGTATTGCTCATCGTGTGATTTAAAATTGTTATTTGTAAGGTATATATCAGTAGTGTAGTGACTCAACATGTGTGTAAGTAGTGTAGTGTCTTGACATGTGTGTTAGTAGTGTAGTTACTTGACATGTGTGTTAGTTCTGTAGTGACTTGACATGTGTGTTAGTAGTGTAGCTTATTATGTGTGGTACTTTTGTTATTTGTTATGTGAGTTGTACATGTAGTATGGTGACTCATTTGTTGGGAATGTATAATTTTATGTGTGTTACTGGTATAGCTCATTGTGTGTTTTAATATTGTTACAAGTATTTGTAATACATATTTTGTATTGTTATTTTGATTTGTTTGTTGTACATGTAGCATGGGATTCATTTTGTGTTGGGAATGTAGAATTTTACTTGCGGTAGTGTACATGTAGCTCATTTTGTGTGCTAATATTGTTACTTTTATGTGTAATAGTCATGTAGTGACTCAATATGTGTGTAAGTAGTGTAGCTCATTATGTGTTTTCATGTTGAGTTAGTTTAGAAGAGTGTTGACTTACTGTGTAAGTTAGAGTAGCCTCTTGCTATGTGTGAGCATAATATAAAAAGACACTTTTTTATGATGTGTATATAATTATTAAAACATTGCTAAATATAATATTATATCAACCTCTATTGATAAACTTGCATGTGTTTGAATTTCTAATGTAATGTAAGCTACATGAATAGATCATATTTTGACTGAATTTTGAATGAGCACAATTTGTGATGATTTTTATTTTTGAAATAAACAGAAATTTAATTTTCTTTGTATATGTTTATTTTTTCGTTAGATTGCAGAATAAAACTACATAACTTTTGCAGTATTAAATATCTAGAAATGATTTTCATGACCAGAACGATGGATACTTATACAGTTAAAATATACCACTGAGGGAGTTAGCAAGATTCCAGTTCCCTAAGGCCAAGACTATTTCCCGAGGCGAAGCCGAGGGAAATAGTCCTGGTCGAGAGGGACTGAAATCTTGCTAACTCCCGCAATGATATACTTTTAACTGTTTTATTATACTGATAAAAACTTAAAATTTAGAGTTAGAGGATTCAGATAGCATGATTTCACTAACTAACTAACACACGGGGATTAGTCGATTCACATATCATACCAATGTAAAAGTAAAATCTAGAGGATTACGGATAACCGGGAATTAGCTTTCGAAGCAGGGATTAGCTCACTTGACTAACGCACGGGGACTAATCCATTCATTACGATTTCTAGGGAATTAGTCACATCTAACGATCTAATGTTCTATAGGGAAAAAATCAGTAGAGATATGATAAAAGTATATAACATGTTATTCTGCTTGGGAGAAGGATTTAAGGGGAAGATCAAATTGGGTAAGAATTATAGACCAATGCAAACTGATGTACAATGTATATAAAAGCAGATAAATGTTTGTCGGTGGTATGCTGTAAATTTTAAATGATAAAAGCTTGACTTCAACTGTAGGAAATTCTCGAATGGGACAAAAATACACACAATCAATCAATCAGCTGTAGGAAATATCCCTACTAAAATATCATGGTAAAGTTAGATCAAAATAACGATAGTGGTTTTATAATGCACATTATTGTGAAACCTAAAAGACATCTTAAAAGAAACGGGGCGTATAAGGCGGGGACAATCACCCGCTCTGAGATAATAAATTTCTCAATCTTTAAAGTTCATGGAAAAGTTATATTTTTCTAAAATAAAGTTTTCAGGAATGGCATTTTCAACATATTTGATTCATTTATTTTATTAAATGGCATTGGTTGGTGATTTGTTTTAAAATTTTGTAAAGCATATTTAGTGGAAAACTGGTTTTTTGGAGCCACACAAAATGATTTTTGAAAATGAATGGGACAAGTTCCCTTTCTACATTAACCTTTAAATGACCGAAAAGTAAATGTAAAATTAAGTTAAAGTTTTAAAAAATGGAGTCTGAGCCCATTCCATTTGAAAATCGAACATTATAGAAAAAAATACGCTTCAACAACCTCTTTTATTTTAATCACACTGAAACACATCAATGACAAGAAGACTTCGTGGCGAAAAATAAATTATTTATCAATAAGTTATTCAGTAAAATAAAGGAAGCTAATGTGTAAAAGATGATATTGACAATACATTTTTTTTTTTGAAAAATGTAACTTTTCAAGAACTTTCAAAATTGAGAATCGTGTTTTTTCAGGCTGGGAGATTGTCCTCGCTCTGTACCAGGGACCTTTACAGCGAATATAGGTTTTAAAACATATCATATATAATGTATCCATTTAATAATTGAAAGGGGATTATGCTTTAGAGGTTATTGACTCACACAGCACAGATTCTATAATTGGTCTTCCAAATTGAACATAGATTACCCTCTCCCCCCAAATAAGGAATAGAACAGGAAGTCACAGTCACGGTCTAGCCTTGATATTAAACCGGGAAATACTACGATCTGAAGCATGCAGTATCGAAGGGGTACAGGGATGCCCCCTAGTGTTTTTTTATTCTCCCGAGAAAATAACTGTTGTTAATGTACATAGGAAATTTAATATAAGGCGTGTGTCATTTTTTCTTCCTTTTTGCTGCTTAAAAATCGATTTTTAACGCGGGAGGGGGGGGGGGGGGACTCCAAAACAGTTTGACAAGCAGGAAAAAAACCTAAACCTATTGTCTAAACTCGAAAATCTTTTCTACATTCGGGCCACAAAAAAGAGAGAGAAACCCCAACCATTTGAACATGGGTAGGAAAACGAGATTATATATATATTTTTTTCTTTTTGTCCTTGGTCTTCTTGTTGGATATCACCAATCCTTCACTTTGAAGCGGTGTTCCACGTTTTCGCATATTGATAATATCTTTCCGCAAAAAATGAGTCACAATTTCTCGAATATTTTTTTTAATTACGATTCCGCATAAAAAAGGGGGAAAATGTATTACGATTCCTCAAATATGTTATCTGGATCACTGGTACATAGATAAAATAAAAATTACACAACAGATTAAGATACAAACAGGAGTAGCTGAATAGATTGCTCCCATTCATGTAGTTGTTTTTTTCTTAAATTTCATTAGAACGCCCTTCTTGTCTCTCTGAGCTGAGTCGAGTTTTCTACCAATTGGTCGAACTGGATTTTAAAAAAAAATCACGGAAATAAGTTTACGGAGTGCTTCTGAAATAATACACACTGATCGATGCCTTAACTACATGTAGCACATGTATAATTCTTGTATGACTTTTTAAATAACTTTAAATAACTTAATAAGTCATACCAGATTATGTTCAGTTTGAGACTAAATGAAAAATTGTTACAATTTTCTTAATTCAATTGCAATGCATGTTTCTAACACCGACTATACTACTACGTATAGAACCATGTAAAAATAAAGTGGGTCAATTCTCTTCACTTTGTTGGACTTTCATTTAAATGTACATGTAATTATAAATATATTTCGTGGGGGACTTAAAGGTGGAGTAAGGGTGAGATTAAACACTTTTACCAACAAGCAGTTTTCCTTCACATGCATATATGTATATAACGTCCTTACTTATAAGGGGTCGTGTTTCCTGAAATGGGGTGTGTATCGAAATTCATAATTTTGTTTCTTTATTAACTCTGAATAAGATGGAAGGCTTCAAAGACCCCTGACCGTCCTGCAAGTTTCGATATTGAGAAAATAAAAAGCTATTTATAAAACGAGCATTAAAGTGTAAAGAATAAAACAAGAGATTACAATTAAATTTGTCCACGGCTCTCCGAAAGGTTCCGGATTTTTTTTTACTATTAAGTAGGGTCATAAGTATGTTTTAGGCGCAATCTTAAGACCTGCCTAGGTACTACTTAAATTTGTCTTAAACCGTAACATAAAATGAACTAAGCTAGGTCCTAGCTAAGTCAAACTTACGTTCAAAATATTTTATGAATCATCATAATTTTCATATTTATTTATATATATACATGTATTTCTAAAAAATGATTTAGTTGCGTTTTTAATTACACATAGATTAAAGTTGACATCCTTACCTATCGGTTTTAGCTAGGTTAGATTAGATTTCGTATTAAAAATATTCTGTTTAAAATTGGTCTGAATATTTGAAAATAAATATTGCACGGACACAAAATAGTGGTTCACTGTAAATGCATGAATATTGTTTATCACTAGAGACTGCAATGTTTGTCGTTATTCTTTTGTTTTGACAAAGGTTCACTTGATTTCAAATTGTCACTTTCGCAGACATTGCACGATAACCGAACGTCTATGTACTTGAAATTGAAACTCTTAATAAAACAATAGGGACATATTAAATTCTTTTTACTCCGATGAATCAGCCCATATCAGCAGGCAAAGACTGCAGAAGTTTTATGATATACTTATTTACAATTCTAATCAAGGATGGAAAAGAAGATAATTTTTCGTATACCTCCTACATCTCTCTCTCTCTCTCTCTCTCTCTCTCTCTCTCTCTCTCTCTCTCTCTTATATTAGTGAACTCTGTCTGAATCCACGCTTGTTGCATTCTACGTTTAATCTAATTTAAGCAGACACTCTTTATTAGTTTTCTAGTAAGCACCCTTTAATTCAACGACAATTTTTCTGTGTGTTTTTTTTTTATATAAATCTATATCATCTCATTTTTGAATATAAAAATCCATGATTACTGTGTACAATTAACTTATAATGCTTAGTGTTTATAACCTAGGTCCCACTAACATTCAATCGTATCCCAAAAATAAAATTTTGCCTTTACATGAATGTCATTTAGAAATTGGAATCAGTGATCAATATCACCCCCTCCCCCTTCCCCCGACGAAAAAATAAAATTCTTATATATACCAATATTAAATAGAGAAAATTATTTTCTTTAATGTATACTATGATTAGATGAATGTTTTGATGTCGAAAGTCAACCTTTGAATAGTTCTAAATATGTGTTTAAAGAAGTTAAAACATGCTTAAGTCACCTCTACCGACTGCCTAAGTTTTGCTAAGATTGTCAAATCTTAGCACGCTTCTAGTTATGGTCTTAAGTTTTAAGACTGTACTTAAGTCCTACTTTAGCATGGTCTTGGAGTTAAGTACATTTATGTCACGACCCCCTGAACCGTAATCATGCTGAAAAATTCATTTAATCAAAACAGATTATGGGCAGAGCAAAAATAGACCTCTGAAAACAGATCAGTTGCCATGGAGGAGTAAGCAACCCCTACCGATTGACCGGTGTTGCATATTATTTGTTCCGCCTCGTTTAAAGATCGGGGGGGGGGGGGGCGGGGGGGGGGCTAATACGATAACTTTTTAAAGAAAAGGTCCAGCGCGTATAAGAAAAGGTCTGCTTACATTTAAAGGTCCAGGTAGTGCAAAATGCTACCTGCATAAACCTTGACAATCACATAAATTTTCAGAGAATGGGTTTATATCATTTGAAAAAAGAATTGTTTACCCTTGTCGTTCAAAATGATCTCTAAGGCAAGACTTGCTATTCCCTGTTCAGCTGCTTTGAGTTGTGCTGCTTATGCCCCAAAAAATAAATGTAAAAAGTGTCACATTTATGGTGCTATTGTTCGTTGTTGTTTTTTTTACCAGCGTTTGCTTCGATTAAAGGTGTTAAATCTGCCTGTGTGTTCAGGTAATAAAACAAGGGGGGGGGGGGGGGCGCTGAAGTAATCATACCTCTACCTGCAGGTAGGTAGCAATGGCAATGTAATGGCCATGTATTTGCCTTATATCAATTGCTCTGAATTCTTTATTTTAATAATTTATGCCAAGGAACAAATTATAGTACTATTATGATATTCATACTTTAAAATTGTAATTTATATTATTATAGTCTATTTTTAGTAGAATATTTTAAGATATTTCTTATCCCAAGCGTAGATTTCAATACGAAAATCGATTAAAAAAATATACGAATGACTATTGTTCAATTTTGTTTTAACAATCGCCATTTGTTTTCAGTTTTTAATTACATTTTAATTATTTACTTTTGGATAGGATAAAATATGCATTTACCTAATGATGTCTTCTATGTATATCTACTACTGAAATAAATACATTTAATGCTTAAGCTTTAAACAGGTAACTCAATGTTGAAAACATACATCAGAATGAAAGTATGGTTGAATAGATTTAATTCTTTGAAGCATGGGGGAGGAGGGAAGGGGCTATTAGTTTGCAAATGTTTACTCAAGAATAGAAAATAAAGCATATTTACAGTTGGGGCCATCGAAAATAACATCAGTTGATCCTTTTTTTTTTGCGTACCAAGGACTTTCTTATATGTGCAACCCCCCCCCCCCCCCTTTAACTGAAAATTAGTTCAATGTGTAAGCCTGTATCTGTACCTGTAGGGTTTCTGAACAATATCATTGAGATACAGACATCAGCAGAATACGATTTGGGTATCTGGATTAACCGGGTGCAACATGCTGCATACACCCCGGGCACAACACTGAATTTTCGTCAATATCTTTAAATACGAACTGTTTTATAAACAGACAATTTATGCATACATTAATTTTATACAGATAACGTGTACTTAACAGTAATATGAAAGTGGTGATAAAGCGAAGCTTTGTTCTGATATGCAGTAGTTACCCCATATAATATTGTTTGTTATGTACAGATAACCTACACTTTTATATGGCCGTAGGAACCGGGGGGCACGGGGGTGGGGGCGTGCCCCCCCCCCCAATAATTTTGCCGATATATAGATTATTATAGGAAACATAGATATTATTTGCTTGTGCCCCTCAATAAAAACGTCTGATGCCCTTTTTTATTATTATTATTATTATTATTTTTTTTTTTTTTGCTTGTCAGGAATTCTTGTGTCCTCTCAACTGTCAACTGAAAATGTATGGCTATGCCCCCCAAACTGAATTTGCTTACTACGGGGCTGTTTTAATAAAAGAAAAAAAACCCCAGCTAACTAATGGTACAATTGATCATAAACACAATGTAGCGTCAATCTTGCTCTGATCCTCGGAATTGTGTTGAGGTGTTTGATAAAACTAGAAAGTGTACAGTGGATTCATAGGTATGCTTCTTACATAATGCTTTCTTCCGTATGCATATGCTTTCCGGCGAAATATATCCATAAATTGAAATATTGATAATGTACAAAAAGGATACATTGACCCCCTTTTTATCGCCCCGAAAGCATATACCCCGTGCACAACGTAGCATACACCCCGTATGTTGGAATATACACGATGTAAAAGGTCGACCCTCTGTATTTCAGATACAGCGTATCTTTCTGTTAAAAAGTGAAAATTATAGACAGGGTTTATTGGATAGCGTAAAAACTAAAGGTTTACGTCAAAACGTGGCCAACGCACATTTATTTTTCAATACTTCCCTCGAAAATTTTACCAGATGTGAGAACAAAGCAGTCCTGTAGTTTTTTTTTTTTTTTTTGTTTTTTTTTGTTTTTTTTTTTTTTGTATACCGTATTTAAGGAAGGTTGGTTAAGTCCTGTGCGTCACTTTCAAGCACCTATTCGACTTCGATAAACTCGCTTGCCTGTCTGGAAGTTTTTGTATGCTTAGAAAGCATTGTCTTATAAAGTCTGAAAAAAAATTCTCGAGGAGTTTGTTTTCGACGAGTTACATGTATGTCTTCTATAATTTTCGTAATTTTGGTAATAATTAATATATAATTATTGAAATTTGATACTGGTGTGCAACCGAGAGTAAGCCCCAGGGCGAACTTAAAAACTCAATTTGATATAAAAGGTATCCCCTCTGTATTCCCAGGTATGCTTCAGTCAGAAACTTAATTAATATACATGCTATGATTTATGAATATCGCTCATTTCTGATATTTAAATAATATCAATTCATACGTAAACCTGTATGGCAATACAGAATATGATGAGGTCATCTTTAAAAAATTGTTTGTCCTCTCCCGACCGACTGCTTCAAAATGGCTGTACTCAAACCTTTTTTAACCCCCAGGGAATGCTAATTTTCCCCTTTTATTCCCAGATTTTCTCATCTTGTCAATATGACAACCATTCAATTTTTTTCAGACCAGTGGAGAGCTACATGTATATATCTGCAGCTAGATATGACTAAAATTTTTCGATAATATATATATAATATTTTGTATTTTATAAAACATTTATACCTCGTTCACCACTCTAAACAATTATTTATGTTATATACATGTAGTAGACTTTATCCCTAGCCCCCCCCCCCCCCCGATCTTTTATTACATAGTGCCATTGTGCACCTCGTATATTACTTTTTGATCTATCACTTATTTCGGGTCTCTCAGAGCAAAACATGGACTTTGCCTTTATAATCATATCGGAGGCGGGGGTATCCTTTGGTGAGTTCAGTGCTCACAGTACCTCTAGTTTGTTATGTGAGTTGTACATGTTGTATGTTGACTCATGTGTTGGTAACGTATAATTTTATATGTGTAACTGGTATAACTCATTGTGTGTGATTTAATATTGTTAGTTGTAATTAATATATATTAGAAGTGTAGTGACTCGACATGTGTGTTAGTAGAGTAGTGACTCGACATGTGTGTTAGTTCTGTAGTTACTTGACATGTGTGTTAGTTCTGTAGTGACTCCACATGTGTGTTAGTAGTGTAGCTTATTATGTGTGGTAATTTTGTTGTTTGTTATGTGAGTTGTACATGTAGTATGGTGACTCATGTGTTGGGAATGTATAATTTTATATGTGTTTCTGGTATAGCTCATCGTGTGATTTAATATTGTTATTTTTAATGTATATTTCAGTCGTGTAGTGACTCGACATGTGTGTAAGTAGTGTAGTGACTCGACATGTGTGTTAGTAGTATAGTGACTCGACATTTGTGTTAGTAGTGTACCTTATTAATATGTGTGATGCATAAATAAACCTTCAGAAAAGCATTTATGGAGAAAGCAATACATTATATATGTAAACTTACGTTCATGTGACATCAAAAGTTTAGCCCAATAAGTAATCATTCGTGCCTTTATACGTATTATTAAAGGGTATCGCCCAGTTTCCCCATATATATACCATACAATTTGGAGTGCTGGATTTAACATGTAAAACAAATTTCAGAAATTTTAAGTGTATACCGTAAATTAAAATACCTTATTTTTCTAAGTACTCCATACATGGATTTTGATGCTTGTTTAGTTAAATGTGTTTTGGCACTTCTGAAGAAACCACTACGAGACATGATAACACCTACATTGTAAATATTTAAATTCGTTCACAATTTCAATTGGTGCACCTCTATACAAAAATATTTTCTTTGGTATTCTTCCTCTAGAAAAATTACTATTTTATTCTTGTCTGTATTTACTTGAAGCTTACAATGGTCAAAATAATCAGAGAAAATATTCAAAGATCTTTGTAAATCCTCTGGATTATCAGATATTAAAACTGTGTCATCAGCATAAAAAAGGCTAAAAAGTTTAAACATTATCTGCATTTCAATTTCTAATTTTTCAAATCTCGTAACCCCTTCAATATTATTCTGCAATAAATAGTTTTCTAAATTGTTAATATATAAAGTAAAAAGAAATTGGGATAAATTTTCTCCTTGTCTTACCCCAAGGTTACACATGAAAAATTCAGAGATATTTTGATCAATATATATCTTCGATTTAATACCACTGTACATATTTTTGATAAATCTTAGACATTTACCATCTTTACCACTTTTAAACACTTTGGACCACAAACCAGATCGATCGCCAAGCAGCATCAAAGGCTTGTTTAAAGTCAATAAATGCACAATAAAGTTTTTTCTTACTAAAAGAAACAAATTTACACAAAAAATCTAATATCAATATGTTATCTTTTGTACCATATCCTTTTCTAAAGCCAGCTTGGGCTTCAGTAATCAACTATAATTCATCAGAAAAAGTATCCAAACGCTCACATAAAATACTGGTAAATACTTTTCCTAAACAGCTTAATAGTGTTATTGGTCTATAGTTTTCAGGAAGAGGTGGGTCTTCCTTGTTTTTATACATTGGCTTAACGATACCAATAAGCCATTCCTCAGGTACAAAACCAGTATCAAAAATCAAATTGAAAAGGTCAACATATAGTGGCAAAAAACATGATATTGTTGTACTAATATATTCGTTACAGAATTGATCATACCCTGGAGCTTTATTATTTTTCAGTTTGTTAACTGCTTGCAAGATTTCTTCTGCAGAGATTTGACAATTTAAAGGGGAGTTATCGAAATTGACATCATTATGATCTACATCACCTTCATCATCTTTAGATTCATTATTTTTTTTTCTTCAAAAAATCGTACATTGCTTTGATATCAACTTCAGTTTTACATCTAGCCTTCGAACTCTTTAAAATTCTCCAATATTCCTTAATATCACTTTTCTGTAAATTTTGACGTTATAGATAAGAATATTCTTTAATACATTTATCCATTGTTTTCCTGCATTCTTGTATTTCTTAAACACGAAATAGTGAAGTCATCTTAAATTACTTGAAATATATCATTAAATCAATCATTGCTCTCATATGAACTGAAGTGCCAATCAATTATTGCTCTCATCAATTGAATTAATGCGAATTATTGATGCTGGCAAACATTAGAAAAATTAAGGCGCGCATCATTTGAATTGATGAGATCAGTAATTGATTTGATGCTAGCAGCAATTAAATTCAGTCATTCTTCTCATCAGTGGAATTTAACTCGAGCCCCAACAATGTAATGGCATTATTAATATTGCTGAAATATTTAAAATTTCTAACCAATTATCACATGGTTTTTTTTATCATTTCAATTTACATGCTTTATTTGAATATATCTTTAACACAAGTAACATAAAAAGTATGTTAATTTGGCTGGTATGGCAGAGCTTCCATATTTCCTTATATGCTAAAGCATGCACATCGTTTAGTCTCCCCCAAAGTAAATTGATTAAAAAAAATTAATACTCCTTCAGGGCATAGGATATACTCAAAATCAATGGCTGTACATATTTTATCATTGACAAAACTATAATTATCACGAAGTTTGCATAGAAAGCCATCTTCGTATATGAATTTTCTCTTAATTTTTACTTTCATATTTATACTGAAATTCATTGTAGGAACACGATACAAAAATGTTATCACTAAAACACCCTTTTAAATTTTCTGTTTATGTACACGTTATAATGTATTTCATTAACTTATAATTGATTTATCTTCTTTAAAAAAATTTCAAATACTCTATTAATGTAGTACCGAGAAATTTCAGTCGCCCAGTATGCCTCACTAGAATAAGAACAAAAATATATCTATTCTCCAACTTCTTCTGTGAATAAAATGACTTTGCATCGTCAAAATTCCGGAGCTTTCAGGGACTTTAGTCCTCTGCGCCATCATCTGGGCTTTGCCCTGAATCTATCAAGGGTATTGAGGCGGCTTGAGACACCCTGTCCGTTTAGAGAATGCATTTTAGCATTTTCTAGCTAAACCACATGTTTCTTGTTAGATAGCGTATTTTCAAATCATTGAAAGTCTCCCCCACCGGTCAATCTGAGCAGTAGGGTGTTAAAACACACTTTCCCAAGCGGTCAGGGAGTCTTCGCATCTTCTTAACTATACATTAGGGTATATGACTATATGTAATCTTTTAAGAATTTTCTCTTGAAAATGGTTAAAAATGGAACGGCGAAGTATTTTTATCATTATCATTATTCATTTTTTATCATGTTTTTGCATTGTATATATAGATATTGTACCTCTGAACAGTTTATATGATATATATATATATATATATATATATATATATATATATATATATATATATATATATATATATATATATATATATATATATATATATATGTTATGAAAGTATCCCATGTACTGTACTGAAACGCAAAAGAAACGCAACATCCTATTTTAGGGGGAAATATTATATAATGGATATAATTTTGCATCTAAAAAGTAAGGACATGTTCAACTTTGCAAATATCGGTAATTTAACGGTTGAATGATTTTCAAACCATTACCGGAAGTTAAGTTTGAGTCCGCTTAACAGAAATAAAAAATTACATGTTTAACAAAACATTTGGCAATAATATGGGGTTTTAAGGGTTTGTGTCTGTCCATCATAAGTAATGCAGCAATATTCCGATAAATAAATTCCCCTGTCTTTTCCGTAAGCGATGCCAAGGCTTCCTGAAAATGACTTAAGTACGCATTTCCATTGCTCTAGCTGGAAAATCTTAGAATAAAGGCGATGGAGAGTTGTAGATGCAAATATGCACTACATCACGCCTCAACAGGCTCTTACGTATCATTAGCATGACAGTCCTTGGACCGGAAGTCCAAGTGTTTCCACACTGCGCTAGGCTAGAGAAAATTCGACCTCATCATCTGAAAAATATGCATTTAAAAATGGCGAAGAATATTTCCTTCGCTCAGATCTCGAGGTTGATGAACCTATTGAATCGTGGAAATCAAGCTGCAATTGTTGTGCATGGCAGTCTTGCACGCTGTAATTGAATGGCCGGGGTGGGGGTGTTTTAACAGTCATGAGTTACTTTCGAAAGTTAAAAGATAATCATATAACATTTTTATCAAATCTCTGATGTTTTTTAATCGAGTTTTACCTGACTGCATTCATTTTTGAAAATCATAAGATAAAAAATTCAAATATTTGTGGATTACTGCTTGTTGCGTTTCTTTTGCGTTTCAGTATATTATTTTGGGTTGGGTGAATAAACTGAACTTGCACTTGAACTTGGGCGATTATCATTGGGTATTAATGAGAATGAATTATCATTAATACAATTAATTCCACTAACTTTTTGGTTACCCAGATCACGGAATATTTATTGTTTTGAAACTATGATGAATTGACGTTCGAGTTTGTTTTTTTACTAACTGACCACACGATTCTTCACACAGTTATTTTTTGGGAAAAATTTAAAGAAAATTCGATGCTGAAAGAATATATATTTCAAACATGCCACTACTCTAAATTTTGAAAGAACTTATAAATCGCAAGTTATCTAGCTTAATGCCGAGCAGCTAAGATTGACTGCTGATAATAGCAGTATTGCTTCGGATGCTGCTTTTTCCTTCATTATCAGCAAAAGTGACCATTTAGGTGCTTAGAGAGTAGCTTTTTTCGTAACTTTAACAAGCATTTTGAGAGTATTGCATATGCAATGCTAGCACCCTACCGGCAAATGTTATCTGGTTCTCCTAAAAAATTGAAATGCCCGTAATTCCGTCAAAACTCTTGAAAGCGGAAATTCAAACTTGATCTGTAACTTAGTAAAGGTAGACTCACATACCAAACATCAGTTCAATATTTGCAAGCTGTAGAAAAAGGGCGGAAAATTCAAGTGCCATGGGAAGGACTTACAGAGGGACAGACAGGCAGACAGTTGAGGAAAGAACCGTTTTTACCAGTAGGGGACTAGTTTTTAGCTTAACGAATCTTGCACAGATGTTACATGGAAAGAAAAGATACAAGACATGCTTAGGATACTGCTTGAAATACATTTTCTGAATGAGTGAGAGCATCAGATCAGTTATTCCTCTCATCAGCTGGACTTATACGCGCAACTATTCAATAAAGGAGAGCAATAATTGATTTGATGCGCTTATCAATTGAATCGAAGATAGGCCTATCAATACAGTGGCGGAAAATTTACTCGCAAAGAATCAATTTAGAGATTGTCTTAAAAAAGATTTTTTCCGTTCTTTCATTAAAAGAAAGTATCGTTCATTCCATTATTAATAATAAAAAATGAATTGATGATGTCCTTGATTATTAAAATATATCTTCAATTATCGACTCTGAGATTAATGTTAATTAGAGTTTATGTTAGACCGGCGCTGTACATGCTGTATACATGTATATGTCAACATGGGAACAGCTCTGATAACATACATTTTTGCCGTATATCCAATCTTTTCCTTTGATCTTGTGTACTCTCTTGTACATACATACACCATTTATACCAGTAAATAAAATAAAATAAACGGTGCAATTAAATAATTAAACATGATCACTAGCTGTAGCGATTTTCCTGTGTGTTTATAACCTTGTAGTGAATTGACGGTTGAATTAGCTGTACTGATTTGCACGTGTGTGTTCAATAAGTGTAAAAATGTAGTGAGATTCATGTCGAATTTCAATATACTTAAAGTAAAAGATATCAAAAATTCCTATAGATACAGAGAAATCCTAAGGTTAACCTCGGTATATTCTGGTCTTACTTTCTCTTTTTCAAGCCTCTAAATCGGTGAAGCGAGATGAAGGTAAAATTTCAAATGTAGTCAGTTGGCTGGATTTACAAACAAGGGTGTGTGTGTGTGTGTGTGTGTGGTTTTTGTTGTTAAGAAAATATAACGTTAGGTGTTTGATATAGGAAATTCATAAAGTTATCATTCTATTGTATATTATTCATTTTTAATACTAAGTCACTTGAATCAAAAGCTAAAGTGCGCCTACTTTCAAGGGTCTTTTAACAATTTTTGACTTCTTTTAACCACCGTAAAACAATCCCTGGTAAAAGAATAGTAGAATACAGTGGAGCTCTTCGACATTCCCAAGAATATTAGATCTGTATGAAGTAAAAAAAGTTAAAAAGGTAAAAGATAACGAACAGTTATCGATCCAAAAAAAAAAATCTACAAAAAATACAAAACTGTTAACAGGGCATAAAACACAGACAACTGACTCAAACAAAAGGATACGTGAAACCATTTAGATTTTAGATCCCCCAGTACATGTTCATGATCTTTTTTACCTTTTTTTTCTAATTTCGATGCACAGTTTTGTTGTGTATTAGTAATTGAGTTCTACTGGGCTGTACACAAGAGGTCCAAGGGCCTACAATCACTATTTCGACAAATTGTACAACCCTATCACTTCTAAGCTCTTAGTATCCTTAATATTTTAGATAAAGCCTTGTAATTATCAAAGTAGGTCACCATGACCTACGTTTTGGTAAATACACTGTGAAAACCCAAGATACATTATCATAGTTTGATGATTCTTAGCCTATTATTATCCGAAATATTTAGAAATAGCTGTGAATTTCCTAAAGAAGGTTATTGTGACCTACAGTTTGGTTGACACAGTCCCAAAACCCAAGTGTGTCAACTAACAAATGTTGATAATTGTAAACCTTGTTCTACCCTCAATATTCAGAAGCAACTATGAAATTAAAAAATTAGCACACAGTGACCTACATTTTAGTTGACACCCTCTGTTATCCTACATATTAAAATGTCCAGGAGACCTTCTTTTTGATTGAAACATTAAAAGAACCCAAGATGCATTAAGTGACAAAGTTTGTTGATTCTTAGACATGTAGTATCCAAAATATTTAAATGTAGCTTTGAGATTCCTTACGTAGGTCACTATGAACGTTTTGGTTGATACACTCTGAGGCCTTAGGATGCATCAACGACAAGGACTGATGATCCTAGGCTTCACATTGTCCAAAATATGCATCCAATTTGAAAATAAATACCAGCAAACTTTAAAAAGTAGGTTACTGAGACCTACTTTTGCTGAAATATATTACAAGGCCCCTAGATGCATCGAATTACAAAGTTTGATGATTCTAAACCTCTCAGTATCCGAAGTAATGAATTAACATGTTTGATGATCAGCCATAAATTCAGAAAGTAGGCAAGATGACCTACTTTTTTGGTTGACACAGTTCACAGCCCCATGATGCATAAGTCAAATTTTGATGATCATAGCCTGAAAATGTCTAAGATATGCATCAAAGTCAATTTGAAAATGAATATCTCCAAGATTAAAAAAGTAGGTCACTGTGACCTACATTTGAGTCAACATGGCTTAAACTTTTCCTAAATAGCATCACTTGACAGAATTTGATCGAAGTCCTTATAGTGGGCAAAATATCGAAGTATTAACAATAATTTTAATAATATTAAATTATTATAAATGTGATAATTTTAGGGGTGTAACGTATGGCTATTGACAATTTTAGGACATCTTTGAAGTGACCTTGAGACCATGCCCTTTACACAAGGATGATGCCTTGAACAATATTTAATCTACAACATATCCTCATCCTCATGCATAACTTTGGTAATAATCTACCCAGTGGTTCTTGGTGAGATTTTTATGCAACCACTACTTTTGTTTTCCTTAATTAAATTCCCTTGTTTAAGGGTCACATCTTGGTGGTAATGGTGGGATACACGTTTTCTAGGGGGAAGGGTCTAAAGTCACTTTTTACTTGCCTCAGTATATACATATGTTGGGGAAAGTGCAAAAATCTACACAGATTACAATTGCTTTTTTCTTCAAAATGTAAACCCGTTATTTAGGTTTAGAAAAAGACAGATGTTTTATTTAAAGTTTATATCTATTAATGATATGTTCTGAGAGAATAAACGATAAAAGATATATTTTGATCTGTAAGGTAGGTTGAAGGAAAATCCTAATATAACTTATGTAAAGTTATTCGGTTAATGATAAGCACTAGGTCTTCATAAAGAAATAAATGATAAAATATTAACTGAACGTAAATACATGTATACAATATAATCTCTGTCGTTTGTCTGTCTGTCAGTCTGTCACAAAAACCGTAACCTTGGTTATAAGTTTTGAATTTGCAATTATATGTGACAATCCCTTACAAAATGCACTTATCTTTTCTCTTTTGACCTCACGTTTGTATTATTTTTTTTAATGGAAAAATATAATATATGATCCGCATGAGCATTCATTTTAACAAGCATTCATTTTAACAAATACTTTCCGAAATTTTATTTATTTATTTATTTTTTTTTTTTTTTTTTTTTTGGTCCTATTTACCTTAAAATTATCTAAAAGTTTCACTTACTTTTCATTTCTTTTTGTAATAACTTTTGAATGAGAAAAGGTAGTACGTTTTTGTTCTCCTATCATTTCATATTTGCATAACCTGTGGCAAATCCTTACGTATGTACATTTAACGTGATCTTTTATCAACCTGATGGTCTTGAAATTTGACTAAATTTTTTAAAATTATTTAGCTTAGACAGAAAAGAATGTTACAGCAGGCAATAAATTGTTGTATCCTATCCTAGAAGATCTCGAAATTTAGAATTGTCTATTTCTAATTTTTATAGATTTTTTTCCCCAAACCCATTAAGAATTAAGCGTGCCAACAGCAACACACAAAAAACTGTTGAAATCATTGTCCTTTTCTTCACATTAATGAGGGTCAAAAATGTCATTTGTCTATTACAGTTCCAGAGCGTTCACACAGTAAGTATAAAACTATGCATGCATAATCGTTCTGCTTAATTTAAAAAAAAAAAAAAAAAAAAAAAAAAAACTTCCTTTTTTCTGTTTCCTTCAATAATCATATTTGAACTGCAAAGAGTGCATTCAATATTTCCTGAACGTATTTTAAAAAAAGTTATTCGTTTAGAATGTTCAATTTCACCTATAACGTCGGTAGAAAACTTTTTCCCCAGTACATTATGAATACGTTTTTCCTGTTTTTTTCAGTTTGTCGGCTTACACGCTGTGAGTATAAAACTTTTGTCAAGGTGGCTTATTTTCCATTCTATTAAAGACAAGGAATTGTTTGTTTCTATCATATTTATATTCTTATTTGCTGAAATGTAAGAAAATGTTTTTCATAATAACCTGATTTTTGTTCTGCATATTGATCATAATACTCACTGAAAGCAGGTTCAACTTTAATAAGATAGGTATTGTTTGGGTCTTTTCCTGATATAAAAATATTGGAAAAGGATTTTTATAGTATATTGAACAATTATAAATTTTTCTCGATGGAAAAGTGTTTTGCACTTCTTTTACTGTACATTATCGGAAAATTATCTACTTTTACTTTACTAAACAGAGAATTTTCTTTCAAGCTAGCCCTTATATAGAAAGAAATTCAGAAATGATCAGAAAACAAACTGTTTTCAAAAATATTCATGTTTAGTAAATGTCCAAAATTCTGGTACAATTTTCTAGAAAGCAATTTTTATAAAGCACTAGATAAAATCCCGCGCAAGCGCGGGGAATTGGATCTATACTACTACCGACAGAAAATATTTTGTAGTTTCTCCTTTTAGCCTACCGGCTAATAGCAGGAAGAAATACGTTGTTCAAAATCTAGCATGAAGTAGATGTGCGTCTCCACCCCCACCCTACCCCCTTTGTAAAAACTTGAAAATTAACAAAACTTTTCATTAATTGACGTTTATTGTGAAACCTAATATACTATGTTATAGATATTGTACTTCAGATGCTCTTATTTCATTTCCGCCAAGGATAAAAGCAGTGAATATGCATATTTTACTGATAAATTGATTGGGGGGGGGGGGGTTAAAAATTCATAGGTACTTGGGTCTTGGTTTATAAATATGTTTGTACCTTGATATGTAAATAATGTACTTTACTTTTTTACATATCAATAAGGCACATACATATTTATAAACCAAGACTCAAGTACCTTTGGAAAATTAGCTTTTAACGCCCTATGAATAGGCCGAGTATTTGATACAGAAGACTGTTTTCAGAAAAAAAAATGTATTGATTAAAGCACAAAATTTTACATCTGTAATTGTTTTTGAACAAACCTTATTCATTAATTTTCTCTTGACATGTAAGCAAGTTTACTACGAAGTACAAATTGTACTTGGGGTTCGTTGCCACGATGCTCTCAAATAGGAATATATACAAATTTTACAGATAAATTTATTAGGAAAACCTACTACATACATGTATATATTTGTAATAGTCTTTCGATATGTAAATATATTCACAACTTATAGTTTTATTAATGATTTACCATTATTTCAATGACCAATCACACAAAGATTTTTTTAGGCCATCATTAAAAATATATTTGTTTCCCCTAACCCGACCCTAAAATTTCAAGTTGAGTAGGTAGGTAGGTAATTTTTTTTTTCTGACAGCAGTTTTGAAAATACATTCTGAAAATTGAATAATATCTCTATAAATAAGAAAGAACAAAAGAAACCGATTTTTAAACTGAATATCAAACAAATGACATAAAAAAGCAACATGTATGGTAAATTAATTCACATATATTATTCATTTGAATTTGTGAAATATCTCAGGCCAACGTAAATTTATTGAAATTGATTTTTTACAAAAAGACAGGATTCGCAAATACTCAACCATCGGCCCTCCGAGCATATATTTTTTTTCAAACCTACTATCATCTTCGAGTGCTTACACAGATAAAATGTCAAGGACCTTGCGTGGCGCAGTAATTTTAGTGTTTCGTTTTGGAGTCACGACGTAATTCAGAAGCTTATTCTTATAAGTCACAGGTCCCGACGTGGGGCATGGAAACTGGTCAGTCGAATGAGACCGTAAAAAACGTAGGGCCATGTAGTGTCACAGTATACATGTACATGAAGATGTTAGCACGAAAAAGATCCCTTACTGATGCTTTATGATCAATGGCCATAAGTGCCGAGAAAAAGTCTTAATTAGGAGCCCTCTACCAGGCAGATGTTCAGCAATTTTTAAAGGTATTTTAAAGCAAAGAAACAACCTATATTCAAAGGCCCAACTAAAGAAAAGAAAAATACACTGGACGTCTCAGGAAGCCGTACCATAAGCCAAAGAGCTGGGTACGTTAAGACCGATTTACAGCCCTGTAAAATCGGCAAAAATTAAACGTACGATTACATTCTATCAATTTTATCAATTAAGTGTTAAGGTTTCCCTGTATGTGAAATGGGAACAAATTTTTCTCAACTCACGTGCCCTTTCATTTATATAACGTTCAAAACCGGTCTAATATTCCGGAATTCCCCTATTTTGGACGTTTTTCTCCTCTTCAAGGCTATATTTCGATATGGCCGCATCCGAGTATGTATGCGAAACTTTGCAGAAAGAACAAATACACTACGATTTTTAATATTAAAGAGAAAAAATAACCTTACAAAAGTGCGGCCACATCCGTTTTTCCAAAACATTGAAGTAAAAAATGCTGCATTTTTGGATAGACGTCACCTTTTCTCCACAATAAAATCTATATTTTTAAAGAAATTAATTGTTTAATTCTATATCTGAAGGCTTCATTATTTTTTATTGTCTTTTAAATTCAATCCTGCATTTGAAAAAAAAAAATTAATGTAATACAATTATTTAGGCAAATGAAAACCTTTCTCAGTGAAATTTACTATGGGACATTACATGTAAATTAGTGACGCAATGCATTGAAAAAATAACGTCACAAAGAGCAATCATGTTGAAAGTATATGTACTTGAAACAATTTCTTCAGTCTTCGCAACTATGATAACTATTCAATCAATATTTACAGCGTGAAAAAGTAATTTAACGACATAAGTTGGGATGGTTCATACAATCAATTTACATTTATTCCTACATGTACAATGTACCTCCAATTAAAACGCGCGTCTCTTTCATAGTGGACATTGACTTTATTTGATTTCAAGAAGAGATTATTTTTAACATTTTTAGCATTTTTATTGAAAATCATCAGCCTTTTTAAAGCATGTTTTATTCGTTTTCAATTTATATATGACTGGGGTTCATGAATGTCAAAACACAATGGGGGGTTGGGGGGTTGGGGGGTTGGAAGCTTGGCTTACATGTATAGCAGTCACCATTTGAACATTTCTTTTCAAAACTTGTTATCCTTGTCACTGTATTGTTGCAGATTTTTATTTGACAAAATTGATTATGTCAGAAAGGATTTTAGTGTTTTATCGCATTATCAGGAAGTGTTTTATGGTTGAGGCTATCTGGTACCGCTTGCAGGGATGGCTGGCAGGAGTTATCTCTCCATAAGTGCGTACGAGTTATCTCGCATTACAACGGTGATAACCATGAATTTGTACCCTTATTAAAAAGTTCCACATCAATCGTTCTCTAGAAAGATTAATGTGTATTTAATATGTAAAACGTAATAATTAAGAGAGAGAGAGAGAGAAATTTATGTTTTCTAATTAATGCTGATCTTAAGATCTTGCGAACTTGGGGGTGGTAAGGGGGAAGGGGTCGTCACAATAATTTTAACATTAATAAAATGGAAACAAAGGTGTTTAACAGAGCTATGGACCCCCCCCCCCAAACATATGCATGACGAAGTTTATTTACTTAAATATTTAATTGTTGTATTTATTTATTTATTTACAATGTATTTCATTCATATATATTGGCTTTTTAAGGAATTTCTCTTTGGTTTTGTTCCCAAACTTTTTAATTAATATTGCCTAGAGAGCACAACACTGGATCAATGGAGAGCCGCGATTCCCAGGCCAATAAATATCAACCCCCCTCCCCCCCTCACACACACACCTCCCTACACACACACAGAAAGAGAGAAACCCGCCTGATGCAAGATATGCAATTTTATGAACGGGATGCGTCTTGATATAAACAGCATTACCAAAAAAAAAAAAAAGAAAAAGAAAAAAGAATGCTCATAGTTTAACGGTATAATTCTCTGTATAATATTCCTATTTTAGAATTTATGGACTTTTGCTGCTGCAAGCAAAAAACTTTTCATTCTAACTGCTCAGTATTTTTCAGTGAATAATTCTTCATTTCATTTTTTTTAATGCTTTGGCACCATTAAAAAGGTATCAAATGCTATAAAAAAAAAAAAACTGGGGACATTTAGACAAAAATATCGGTTTATTTCCTATCATTCGATATATTGGTGGTAAAGAGTGCTTGTGATTATACAGATTTAGCTCATGCTTCAACTATTATTAAAGTTTATCTAAATTTGGCACTCTGAGAAATATGGCCAAACATGAGAGGATTGTTATAAGAAATTAGGACATAGCTGAGCAATCAACCCCTCATACATTCTATTGAAATTAAAACAAAACATTAAGATTAAACAGAAAAAAAGTATCGAGAACTGGATTATTTTGAGGGTAATTTTATTCTAAATATGCAAAAAACAAACACAAAAAAGAAGACATTTACGCCACATGATAAAAAAAAATAAAGCACTCTACCTCTAACAGGTACCAGATAATGATGCTATCTACCTCTAGCAGGTACCAGATAATGATGCTACCTACCTCTAACAGGTACCATATTACAGGACAACCTACCTCTAACAGGTACCGGATTTCAAAGCTACCTACCTCTAACAGGTACCAGATTACAGGACAACCTACCTCCAAAAGGTACCAGATTTCTAAGTTACCTACCTCTAACAGGTACCAGATTTCAAAGCTACCTACCTCTAACAGGTACCAGTTTTTAAAGCTACCTACCTATAACAGGTACCAGAGTTCAAAGCTACCTACCTCTCACAGGTACCAGATTTCTAAACTACCTACCTCTAACAGGTACCAGATTTCAAAGCTACCTACCAGGTACCAAATTACAGGACAACCTACCTCTAACAGGTACCAGATTTCTAAGTTACCTACCTCTAACAGGTACCAGAGTTCAAAGCTACCTACCTCTCACAGGTACCAGATTTCTAAACTACCTACCTCTAACAGGTACCAGATAACAGGACTACCTACCTCTAACATGTACCAGATTACAAGACTACCTACCTCTAACAGGTACCAGATTTCTAAGTTACCTACCTCTTACAGGTACCAGATTTCTAAGTTACCTACCTCTAACAGGTACAAGATTGCAGGACTACCTACCTCTAACAGGTACCAGATTTCTAAGTTACCTACCTCTAACAGGTACCAGATTTCAAAGCTACCTACCTCTAACAGGTACCAGATTTCAAAGCTACCTACCTTTAACAGGCACCAGATTATAATGTACATACTTCTATGCAGCACTTTATTATGAAGCTACCTGAAGTTATTTATCACATACAGGTACCAGATTATGAATCACCTACCTAAGATTTACTAAATTGTGGATTACTCTTCCTGTAACAAGTTCCAGAGTTTTACTTACATGTTACTATGCCAAGAGCCATAATGCAGAAAAATTGAGATCACAGGAAAAATTCAATTTTTTGAAAAGATTGATCAAGATTATAGAGTGTAATTAAAATATATATCAGCGACAGATAAGGAAATCATTTGAATCTAGTACAGCAAGCAAAAATATGGTTTTCACAGTTATAATCCAGTTCCTTTACTTGTTGCTGTTATTTAAACGTTAAAGTCTCTAGTAAAACACAATTTTAATTGATTTTAATAATAATTAAACATAACAAAGCAATTTAATTGGATGATTTTTGGTATTACAATTTAGTTCCTGAATAATTTAATTTTTTCATACTTATTTCGTTTCGCTATTATTCTGTTAATTAGTGGCTCAGATTTGACTTGAAACAACTAAATTGAAATGACTCAATGGAATTTCTTGGATATTGCATCAATAGCGTAATTATTGGACATATTTTTATATATTGAAAAATATTAACGCACACTATCTACAGTACATCTTTCAAAATGATGTGCGAGGTGCACTTGCCATTAATTGTGCGCTTTTTATCGTTCTAACTTTTCTCGTGCAATATGGCGACAGTGACCATAGATGTGAAAAAAAAGTTTACTAACAGGTCGCCAGTCTATGTTAGGAAAAACTATGCATGAAATAAACGTAAAACGTGAAATGTTTTGTTATAACAAGCTGTACATATCTGCCGTATAAATGGCCATTTACGTGGCCATGTCTATATTAGAGAAATACCGACATCTTACGAACGAACGTAACTCGCCCTAACTTCCCGTATCTCGGTAGTTTTCCCGGGACCAGTTATTGCACCTAGTTTAAAATTAATAAATCGGAAAAATTAAGTATATGTGTATAATAGAACGGACAGTATTTCAATCACTTTGTAAATGATAATTTCTTCTGTCTAATTTTCAGTAATCACTTACAATGTAATTAAAAGCGGACAAACAGAAGAAAATACGCCAAAATACCTATGACGGGTTAGGAAGCACATTTGTCATGCGTCAGTGGTTATACGTATACATATATATATTAGTGTGCGCTGTGTTCATTTGGGGAAAGTTACGTTTTATAGCATGGATGAAGTCTAAACTCATACCCTGTATAAATCCATGCAAAGGCAACAAGTTACTAGGTGATGCGCTTATATAGTGTCTTGTATTTAAAAGTGTACATTTATGTGTTTGTAAGAGAGAGAGAGAGAGAGCACAATGGACAATAATTGTTGTAATGAATTATACAGTGTAACATTGTTTTCTAACGTTTCAGAAATCAACCATTAAAAATCAGAAAATAGTTGGCACTTCTCCGGAAAACGTAATATTTTTAAAGTGCTCGCGCGTAGACGTTTGTGTACTTGGGGAGGGAGAGGGGGTCGAAGCTCAACTAATCGAATCAAATGTCCATTTTCAATACATTTAAGTAAATACATGGAATACTACGATCCATATACTACAATCTTTAAAAAAGTGGAATGGGGCAATGCATGTATATGCAATAATTTTTTTCCATACCGTATCTAGTAAAAGAAAAAGTAACTTCATAAAGAAAGAAGGGTAGGTTTTTCTTTATGTGAAATATCACTTCAAAGAAATAAAAGAGCATTCATATGATAGACAGTGTCTTCTTGGATGATGTTTTATGTTGCAATCTTCACTTAATTTATCTTTCGGCTGCCTTTCATGATATATGTTATATCTGTATAGACATGTGGATGATAAAAGCTGCAAATTATGCATTTGGGTAGGGTCAGAGACGTAGCATCATTTTTTTTAAATGGGGAGGGGGGGGGGGCAGCCAGAGAAAAAATTCAACCTACCTGAAAAAACCTGACAAGCAAAAAAAATTTCTTCTTTCGCTACCAATTTTTTTCATACTTTACTACATTAGCCTTATTTGACTGTACTTCAACGAAGGGGGGGGTGGGGGGTGGGGGGCAACAAGCCTTTCAATGAACATTTCGAACAGTGAAAAGTAATGTGTGCACAAGGTGGGGCAGACCCCTCTGATGCTACATGTCTGTGGTTGCTGTATATTCATTAAATTTTCTTTGTACTCAAGCTATGTACCATTATGTCATTGTTTGTTAAGCATGCATTAAAATTACAAGATACACTGTATACGTGAAGGGAACTTTTCAGTGAGCAGTATTTAGGGCCTCCTTAAATACCCACGAGCATGAAGAGTTATCTATGATTTTTTCCTTTGAGATGGCGCAAGTTAATTTCGACTATAGTTTTTTTTTCTCTGTACATTAGAGCTTCGGTCGAAATTACTCTTCATGCTCGTGGGTATTTAAGGAGGCCCTAAATACTGCTCACTGAAAAGTTCTAAATCTATGGTAATGTTTTATGTAGTTAGAGTGATCTGCTCTTTGATGAGCAAAGGAATACGTGGAAATCTACAGGAAATGACACGAGGTAGATTATTGTATTCTTAACATTATATTAGACCAAGATAAAGTAATTAGAAACATTATTTGCATGTATTTTCCCAGTGTAAGTAGACAACAGTAATTTCTGTTCATTTGTCCTTTACTGTCTTTGAACATTTTTTCTGGAGAAATATGACAGGTACCCTATGTTAAAAATAAACTAGATAAACTCAGTGTATAAACCTTTATATAAATAATACATGTATTTCTCAAAGTCAAAAAAACTTTTTCTTTTGTGTTTAGAGCTTCCTTAAATGTCTTTCTCGATTTAGGGAATAATCGTGAGTTTCTGCAACACCCTCTTTCATTAAAATTCTCCAACCCATCTGTGAGAATATTCTCTACTCCTTGGTATTTATAATACAAACTAAGTGCATAGTTATGATAAGCAAGGGTACCTCTTCCAAAATTGTGAAATATATGGCCTCTGGATCAGGATTTCCGGTATTAAGGTTTGGGCTCTATTGATTATTTGGTGGCTCTGTTGATTATTTAGTGGCTCTATTGATTATACATGTATAGTCAACCTATAGTAAATCTCTTTCTCTGCTCCTGTGCATCTAGGGTCAAACAAAGTGCAAAGTTGTATTGAGTAACGGTGTTTTGTGAAGATCTGTGAAATTCTTGGCCACTGGGTCAAGCGTTATATAATGCTAGACAGGGCTGTGACGGTCAGGGACGTAGCATCGTTTTTAAAAGTGGGGGGGGGGGGAGGGAGCAGCCAAAGAAAAAAATTCAACCAACATGAAAAAGCTTGACAAGAAAAAAAAATAGGAAATTGACAAAACTCGAAAATCCCATTGCGGAGGGGGTGGGGTGGGGGTGGGGGGTGGTAAGGTTCTTTCAGTACCAAATTTTATTCATACACTACTACATTACTCTTAATTGACTTTACTACAACAAAAAGGTGGGGGGGGGGGGGCAACCGGCCTTTATATGAACATTTCAATAGTAAAACGTTATGCTTGGAAAAAAGAGGGGGCCAGGCCCCCTCTGCCCCTTCCTGTTGCTACGTGCCTGGTGACGTCAACATGTCATATTGTCATTCTGTACATATTGTCGTCGGTGACAACATGTACCTACCCTCACTGGACATATTGTCGACAATCGGTACATACTGAGGCGACAATATGTACCGAGCCTTTTTTCATCCTGCATAATAGACGACAAAATGTACAGTCGCGCATCGGCACATATTGTCGTCGGCGACAATATGTACTAGCTGTGTTCATTTGCACATTTTGTGGCCGATATATTGTGTTGAAGAATATTTACTAAGGTTTTGAAGAGAGAGAGAGTGAGAGAGAGAGAGAGAGAGAGAGAGAAAGATTAACACATACAAACACACACAGACATACAGACAGAAGGACAGACAAAGTGTACGCCAGTTAAATAAGTAAACAATTTTCATAACTTGCAATACAGCAGGGAGAAAATGTTTTGTTCAGAAAAATTAGGTCCAGGATTGGTGTACACTATGTACATCACTATGATATGTCAAGATACTGTAGTTCTTGAGATATTTGATATCTGATAAACGAGCCTATTCTTTTTTTTTTCTTGTAATATATACTTGGAAATTGAAATAAAGTTTTTGTTCAATAGTAATGTTTATCCGGAAATTATTTTTAGCTTTATTCTTATACATATACTGAAGTAATTGATGTTTGGGGTCGACAATTTTTATATATCAGTGAGACGAAAGTGATGAAAGTTCTTTTTTGACAGAAAGCGGGTATTGGATTGAAGTTTCAGAGAGAGAGTGAGAGAGAGAGAGAGATTCCTGCATAGTCTTTTTTGATGAATTTATATAATATCATGTTATTTGCACTCGTCACATTAGTACAAGTGGTTTGTGTCGCCGGCGACAATATGAACAGGACGACAATATGTACCTTGACAATCGCGCTGCATAAAATAGGATTTGACAGATATGCTTGTGTGATTTACACGGCAATTACATTAAAAAAAAACTATAAAACATTAAGCAGCCCTAGCTGTGACGCGACAATATGTACGAGAAGGGAAAGCTCATTATGTCGACAAAAAATACATATATAATATACATATATATATACATGTATAATTTTTTCAGCCGACAACAATATCTGTCGATTGACGACACTATGTGCAATGAGGATACGTGCATATTGTCACTGACGATATGTACCAAACGACTATATGAACTTTACAACCATGACATTTAATTTTTCATGTATTGTAAGACTAAGGCTAATTATTTGTTTTATGTATGTGTAATTGTTGGCATAATATATAACATGAGAAAAGAGATGAAGCTATTAATCAAAAGCAGAAAGTTTCAAAATCTTTTACCTGTTCGAGGTAGTAGTTTAATAATCTTATACCTAATAGAGATACGTTATTTATAATGTGTTTGTTTTGTTGTTTAACGTCCCTTTCGAGAATTTGTCACTCATATGGAGACGCCACCACCTTCCGGTGGAGAGCTACAAATTTTGACCTATACTCGGCACTTAGGGCCATTGAGCAGTGAGGGATCTCTTTCGTGCCAGCACCTACTGCGACACGGGACCTCAGTTTATACGGTCTCATGATCTGAAGAACCGGTCTCTACGTCCCCCAGTGGGATTCGAACCCGCGACGTAAGGGTCAACTCCTTACTCCGCGACTCTAGGGCAGACGCTCTTACCACTGCGCCACGCAGGCGACTATTTATAATTGAAAACACGGTACCTAATTCAGGTTGGATAGCTTTAAAATCTGAAACTTGCTAGAGGTTGGCACCTTCATAATCTGAAATATGTTACAGGAAGGTGGATTCATCATCTGGTACTCCTTACAGGTAGGTAGATTTATAATCTGGTACCTGTTAGAGGTAGGTAACTTCATAATCCGGTACCTCTAACAGGTAGGTAGCTTCATAATTTAGTGCCTGTTACAGGTAGGTACATGTAGCTTCATAATATGGTGCCTGTCAGAAGTAAGTTACTTCATATTTTGGAACCTCTGACAGGTAGGTAGCTTCATAATCTGGTATATCATGCAGATAGGAAATTTTATAATACTGTACCCCTTACAGTAAGGAAGTTTCATATTTTGGTACCTGTAAGAGGTAGGCAGCTTCTGAATGTGGTATTTGTTAGAAGTATTTAGATTCGTAATCTGGTACCTCTTACAGGTAGGAAACTTCATAATCTGGTACGTCATGCTGGTAGGTAGTTTTATAACCCGTTGCCTGTTAGAGGTGAGTAGCTTTATAATCTGGTACCTCTTAGTACTTACTAAGTGAAGTAAGAAGCTTCGTAATCTAATGTTTGAGGTAGGTAGATTCTTTATCAGGTACATAATAGAAATAAGTAGCCGTAGTAATAGAACAAGATAGTTTTGCAATCAGGTACCTGTTAGAGGTAGGTTGTCCTGTAATCTGGTACCTCTTAGAGGTAGGAAGCTTTGAAATCTGGTACCTGTTAGAGGTAGGTTGTCCTGTAATCTGGTACCTGTTAGAGGTAGGAAGCTTTGAAATCTTGTACCTGTTAGAGGTAGGTTGTACTGTAATCTGCTACCTGTTAGAGGTAGGTTGTCCTGTAATCTGGTACCTGTTAGAGGTAGGTTGTCCTGTAATCTGGTACCTGTTAGAGGTAGGTTGTCCTGTAATCTGGTACCTGTTAGAGGTAGGTTGTCCTGTAATCTGGTACCTGTTAGAGGTAGGTTGTCCTGTAATCTGGTACCTGTTAGAGGTAGGAAGTATCATATCTCGATATCTGTAATTATTTTACAGTTACAGGCTACGTAATGTAGTACCTGCTAGAGGTGGGCAGTTTCATTTTCTGGGTGTCGTAACATTAAGGGTACTTAAGTCTAAGACCTTGCTTAAGAAGGACTGAAGAATGTACAGTGTCAAACAATACCGTAACTAAAAGCATGCTTAGATTTGACAATCTTAGCAAAACTTAGATAGAGGTGACTTTAGTATGTCTAAACTTTTATACACATATTTAGAACTATTAAATGTTGATTCTCGGCGTTAAAACATTCCCCTATTCATATTTTGCATTAAAGAAAATAAATATCACTATTAAATACTGGTTTAAGAATTTTTAGTTTTTTCATAGGGAGTTGGGGGAGGGCATACATATAGATGCCGAATTATATTTTTGGGATAGTTTTGAAATACTAGTTGGACCTATGTTATAAACGCTATCATTATTTGTAAATTGTACAAGGTTATCATGGCATTGTTATGTTCACTGTGTAAATATGGGATGAAATATATTAAAGAAAAAAAAACAGAAAAATTTTCGGTGAATTAGAAGATGATGACTAGAAAGCTAACAAAGAGTGTCTGAAATTTAGAATAAATGTAGAACACAGCAAGCACGGATTGAGTCAGGGGTTCACTACCGCCAGACAGAGAGAGAGACAGACAGACAGACAGACAGAGACAGAGAGAACTGTTAATAACTTGGAGACATTCAAAAACACTTCCTTTCGACCCTTGATTAGATTGTAAATAAGTATATAATAAAAGGTCTATGTAGAGTCTTTGCATACCGGCATTCGCTGATACATGGAGTGGGATTCAAAATTCCCTTATTTGTTTTACTTTAATTTATAAGAGTTTCAATTTCAAGAAGAATGTCGTTCGGTGCCATATGTCTGCGAGAATGACAAAGCGAGTGAACATTGTCAAAAGAAAAGAATAACAACAAAAGGTAACTGAAAACATCGTAGTCTCGAGTGATAAACAAAAGGTATGTATTTACAAAAATAAATAAATAAATAAATAAATAATAAAAATATGTGCATAAAATAATATATATATATATATATATATATATATATATATATATATATATATATATATATATATATATATATATATATATATATATATATATATATATAATATAACTAAAAATAACTAAATAATTTAAAAAATAAACTTCATCTTACATTTTTTTTGGGGGGGGGGGGGGCTCCGTGCACTATATGGTCCCAAATCAATAATTAGAGGACTTTATTTGTCTCGCTCCCTTTCTTTTTCTTAATTATTACGTTTTACATATTAAATAAACATTAACCTTTCTATAGAACGATTGATGTGGAACTTTTTAATAAGGGTACAAATTCATGGTTATCACCGTTGTAATGCGAGATAACTCGTACGCACTTATGGAGAGATAACTCCTGCCAGCCACCCTGCAAGCGGTACCAGATAGCCTCAACCGTGTTTTATATATGACAAAATACTTCTAAATCTGCCACTGCTGACCTACATTTACTTATTGAAGGTCAGCAGCTGGGAATGGAAAAGTTCTTACATGTATTTACACTTATTAATCATATATACATTTATCATGCTGATCGGAATATTGACATCAGTGTTTTCAAGTAAAATTGGGTTTAATTTATAATTTACAAGGAATTTTAGATAATTATGTTGACCAAGTCTATAAGGCTTAAAAAACGTATACAGAGGTGTACGCTTTCGGTATTTTCTATGAAAATTTAAGCGAAACATGATACAATCAACCTTTTTTATTGTCTATAAATAAAGATTATCTGTTCCTATGCAGTTCTGTAAGAAATACAAACACGATCTTGCATTACTTGTGGACAAGACACCTCCTTTCCGCTCCATAATCGATGGTTTAACTCGTTATTTTTTTCTTCCAGAAATTGTATTCCTAATACATTTTAAGGCATTCCAAGTCTGAAATGAAAAAAAAAAAGAAAAAGAAAAAAGATTACTCTATAGATATTTATCTGTATAAAAAACGAATGTACATATTAACTACATGTACACTATTGCTAATCTTGAAGTAAGGGAGTATTTTTAAATGGATTTTATCCAGATTATCCATAAAATAATAGTAATATATTTCATAGGAAATATGTTTAGTATTCCAATAGATGTTTATCGGGGCTGGAGGAGCGTTCTGTCCAATATCACCTCTGTGAAAACGGCGGTGCACTTTACCACTAAATTTTAAAGATTCAAAGTCCGTCTGTGATGATAATCCGTTCCAGAAAAAAACGAATTAAAGTATTTTATCGTTACTACAAGGACAAATGCACAAGGAAATGCCCCAGAGAGTTAATGTATCCAAAGGAAGTGATAAAATTATCATTGTCACCGAAATAATAATTTATCAAATGCATGTATCTTACCTACGGTTGTGTAACATGTAAACATAGGGAGGAGTTCTAAAGAACATCTTTATCTATTTTAATGCAGTTTTTGTCTTAGTAGATGACGTGATGTATCGTCTTGCAATTCATGTCAGCAGTTTGTTAGGTATATTTTTAAAGATTTTTTTAAAATTTATCAGACACTTACATGAAAAAGAAACATAATCAAGCTAGTGATATAATCCGGGAATGGCAAGGATAACTCTATAAAGAAGCACTGTGACGTGTTTTGCATACAAAGTAACACAAGTAACAAAATAACATAAGATTTGATAACTGAACTAGAAATAAAATCTCTATGTAGCTTATAAAAAGGGACGTGAAAGTGAATTTTGATTCTTCTATTTGAGTGTTCTGTTATTCTGCATTTCGATTATTTGTATTTTGTCTCATGTAAATAGAAGGGGGGGGGGGGGCTTACTGATAATCAAATTATACATGTACTGTATTAATGAGTACCAATAAAAAAAATTATATCAAGAATTTCATTTAAAACTAAATACATCCCTTTCCAATTTCTTTTGGCTCCCCACTGGACTGTGACAGTTGATCGATCTTTTACTGATCGATATCAATGCAAGTGTCTGCCGTTTCATGCTGCATGTTTTGAAGACGACATGCGCATATTTTCATAGCTGACGCGGATAAACTCTATATTTAAATCATTCATATAATATTATATCCTTATTTTTATAGCTTTTAGTTTTAGGGAATTATGCCTGTTAGAGTGTACTTCAGGCTTCTGAATCCCTTCCCGAGGATTCGTGTGTATTTCCTGTCGAATTCACTACGCAGATTTAGGCATATAATTTTCGATTTTGTGAATCAAGTAATGAGTATGTACATGCAAATTAATGTGTTTGTCTCTAAAATTAAATTATTAGCATTGGCTATATAAAATATTTTGTTCATCGAAAAATTGATCTAAACAAATCGCACACCCTTTTTTAAGCCTTCGGAGATTCACGGTTTTTATTTGAAGCAAAATTTTTCAAGGTCTGTAACGCAAGTTATGATAAGGCCATTCCAAGTTTTTTTTTTATGTGCAGTGTACGCGGACGAATTAATTTTGAGGTTATGAAATTAAAAACAAACACATATTAAAATTGATAAATAAAAAGCTTTGAAACGCAAACACAAAGTTAACTCAAACTAAAATCAATAAATACGAATCTCTGAAATGCATTTTACTCTTTTGGGATTGACATCTCTCTTTTTTAAGTGGTGTATTAATTTTTTTATTTCAATAAACTAGTAGTTTATCTAAGTTTTATGGCGAGGAGAGGTCTCAAATGATAATAAGAAATTCTATAACTGTTCTGAAATGCTGCGTTTTTCCCCTTTTGGTTTGTGTGTTTTCTCGGATAGGAAGATAGGTTAGGATGGACGCTAAACAAAGAAAAAACTTGGAATGGCCTCATCAATCAGGACTCTTATAACCGGTCTCCTTTTGAAAGAGATTGTGTTTAAGTATACTGGTGATTGTTCCTGGTTAGGGTATTTTACATGAACCGTGCAGTAAAGCGGATCCACTGGAATGAATAAATAACGATCTATAAAGGAAATCCTAACATCAGAGAAAATTTTTTTAACGCAGTTTCAGACACCTCGTAACCCCGTAGTAGTGAGTAATTTATACGTATATCAAAACAAAAAAATAGAAAATACGAAATTAATAGCGCTGCCATTTGTTGGAATGGAAAAGGGGAGTGATGTTGACTCTTTCATTGCCAAAAATCCAATTTTGACAACTTTATATGGGACGTTCCAATTTTCTTTTTAATACTGATTCATGTATCTTTAAAAATTTTAATGTAACTTCATAGACAATGCGGAAAATGATTGAAGAAATCATTAGGACATTTTTACATTAAAAAAATGATAAATTTGATACGAGCACAATTTTAAAAGAAGTACTACCTTGTCTCGTCTGTATGGATGAATCAAGCTTCATTACTTGTCTGATGAAATCGTTTGTAATAAAATTGTAATGTTATGTTGTTAAGAAAATTTTTGGTACGAGTTAATCATTACTGGTACGAATTATTTTTAGTTCATGCATTTCCGCCCGAGTGGGCACATGTAATTATAGTTATTTGCGTAACATTGTTTGATTATTTGGAGCCCATCAAAGTGTAAGTTTATTCTTTTATCAGTATAATCGATTGAATTATTACATGTATTTGATAATGTCAGTGATAAATAGTGATCTAGAACTGTAGTTAATGTCAAACCAGTACATCATACATGTGATCCTTTTCGCGCCATATTTCTTGTGTAAAGATATAATGTCCATCAAGTTAAGGGCTGTCAGCTTATGATTCGTATATTTTTTGTTGTAGCTTTCACTATATATTGAGATATATGTGCATGACGCACTGGAATAAAGCATTGTCAAATGTACTGACTCGGGCTTTACAGTGAAAGACTTTGTACGCAGCTCACGCATCATGTCGGACGTCTCCGTAAGCGCGGAACTCGCCAAAATCCATATGAAGTACGCAGATGAGGAAACTGCATTAAAGAAAGCACAAGCTGAGATCATCTATAAACAGCAGTTAATCAAGATGGACCTTGAACTTTTAGCAGAAAAACGTGCAATTGAAGAGATGTATGCTAAGGACAGCATTAGTTTAGAGGATTTAACAGATGTTAGTTCGTGGTGTTCAAGTGAATACAAGCCGATATCTGTGAAAGCTCAAGAGGAGAATATTCAGTCAGTTCAGTTATCAGCCGAAACCCCAGCATTTGTTCCTAGACATATGGAGCCACATGCACCTAAGCGTATTAGAGATGGACTCACCTTTCACCCTGCACAGCCAGTGGTAACAGACCCGTCTGCTAGAGAACTGTTCCCAGGTCGACCGAAGGTCACATCATCCACATACATACCTTTACGAGCTAACACGCGTGATAACAGACTCAATGACACTCATAGAGCACCTTGTCTACCAGAACAAGGATGGAAAGACTCTGTTCATTCATGGGATTTCTCTCCGGAACCTACCTCAGCATTTGATAGGGACTTACTTCCTCCCGAAGTAGATCATATTCCACCTATAGGGACTCGTCCTGTAGATCAGTGTTCCGACTTTGCTAAGTTCCTTCTCAAAAAGGATCTTGTTCTTACAAGACTCTCCAAGTTTGATGACCGACCTGAGAACTACTTAGCCTGGAAACACAGTTTCAAGTCAGTGATGAAGGAGCTTGACATAAGTGCATCAGAAGAACTGGACTTGCTTGTGAAATTCTTAGGCCCGAGTTCAACTCCTCAGGCGATAAGTGTGCGTTCGTCAAATCCGTTGGATCACCAGAGAGGTCTGTTCAGAATATGGAGTCGACTTGATGAGAGGTATGGCAGCCCACAAGTGATAGAAGCTGCACTAAAACGGAAACTGGAAATCTTTGCTAAAATCAGTGTTAGAGAAAAGGAGAAACTTTATGTACTCTCGGATATTCTCTCAGAGATTGAATCAGCCATGGAGGACCCACAGCTCAGGGACTTGTTATCGTACTTTAACACTTCCTCTGGGACAACACCTATTGTTGCAAAGTTACCACCATCTCTGCAGTCCAAATGGAGAGACAGAGCCGTCAAATATAAAAACAGACACAATGTGGCTTTTCCTCCGTTTAGAGAGTTAAGTGAATTTATTCGTGAACAGAGCACTATCTGGAATGACCCTGGATTTGTATTTGCATGTAATCCACAGCCAGTTCAAACAGGAAACAGGGGACTCAGTGTAAATAACAGAAAAACTGCTGTGGGGGACTCGAACAATTCTGTGAGATCAAAGTGCCCAATACATAATGCAGATCATAGCTTACAGGACTGTAAAGGCTTTCTTAAGCTCTCCATGACAGAAAGGAAGAAGTTCTTGCGTGACCGCAATTTGTGTTTCAAGTGTTGCGCGTCTACAGATCACCGCGCAAAGGATTGTACTGTGCCGGTTAAGTGTAGAGTGTGTTCGAGTGATAAACATACGACAGCACTGCATGTTGGTGTTGCCCATAGAACTCAAAGCAATCTTGAGCCAAGGGTCAGTGTAGCAGCCGAGCTCCATGGCGGGGAGCCACAAACCTCTTTGTGTACGGAAGTATGTGGACCAGGATTTTCTGGGAAATCCTGTGGGAAAGCAGTACTTGTGCGTATATACTCCACTGACACACCTCAGAACTATTACCATACTTACGCTCTTATCGACGATCAGAGCAATAGGACACTAGCCCGTTCAAAGCTCTTTGATGCTCTGTGTAGCCCTAAGACAGAGTCTGTGCAATATACCCTATCTACATGTGCTGGACGCTCATCTGTTACTGGACGACAGATGTCTGGACTTACAATTGAATCGTTAGATAAGACATTTAGAATTGGTCTTCCACCAGTTATCGAATGCAATAACATTCCAAATGATCGCCAAGAGATCCCCACACCAGATGTGATCACACATTTTGAACACTTGAAAGGTATTCAGATCCCTCCTCTTGACGAGAAGGCAAACATTTTACTTCTTATTGGAAGAGACTTACCAGAAGTACACCATGTATTGGAACAGAAAACTGGGCCTAGGACTGCTCCATTTGCCCAGCGGCTACCCCTTGGTTGGGTTGTGATTGGTAACGTATGTCTAGGAGACACATGTACACCATCGACTGTAGCTAGCGTCAATAAGACTACGATCCTGAGTAGTGGACGACCATCTGCATTTGAACCATGTGATCATCACTTAGCTGTTTCGATAAATACTGTGAAAAGTGACGGAATTGGACAGGATGTGTTTATTCGGACAACGGATGATGAGAAAGACGGATACTCTGTCGAGGACCGACAGTTCTTGGAAATCATGGGTAAGGAGTTTAAGAAAACGCCGGATGGTCATTGGGAAGCACCATTACCCTTTAAGGAGTCGCGTTCCCCTTTACCAAATAACAGAGAGGAAGCTCTCAAACGTGCACGGATCTTACAGAAGAACCTCCAACGAGACCCTGTGAAACGGGACCACTTTCGCACTTTCATGACAAAGCTGCTGCATAATGGACATGCAGAAGTGGCTCCACCACTTGATACAGAACAGGAGTGCTGGTATCTACCGTTATTCGGAGTGTACCATCCACGGAAAAGGGACCAAGTTAGAGTCGTTTTCGATTCTTCAGCTAACTATAAGGGAATCTCACTAAACGCTGTTTTGATGTCAGGACCTGTGCTTATGAACAGCCTAGTTGGTGTGTTACATCACTTCCGCAAGGAACCAGTTGCTGTAATGGCGGATATACAGCAGATGTTTTATGGATTTTTCGTGACAGAGAATCATCGCGATTTCCTGCGTTTCTTTTGGCACCAGGACCACGATCCCCAGAAGGATCTAGTTGAGTATAGGATGTGTGTCCACGTTTTTGGAAATTCTCCTTCTCCGGCGGTTGCGACCTATGGTCTCCGTCGTTGCGTGGCACAGTCTGAAGATCCAGAAGTGAGGGAATTTGTTAACAACCAGTTTTATGTGGACGATGGTTTGGCATCCTTCCCAACAGAAGAGGAAGCTATAAAGGTGTTACGGAACACACAAGAGACTCTTTATCAAGAGGGACAACTCAAGCTTCATAAGATAGCGTCCAACAGTAAAACTGTAATGAATAATTTTTGCATGGAGGACTTAGCAAGTGACTTAAAAACTTTAGATATTGCTAAGGCTGACTTACCTTTGCAGCACAGTCTTGGACTGGTCTGGGACCTCAATTTAGACACATTCACATACCGTGTGCGTGACGATGATAAGCCGTTTACCAGGAGAGGTGTGCTGTCTGTGGTGAATAGTCTATTTGACCCCCTCGGAATGATCGCACCAGTCGTACTCCTAGGGAGGATCCTGATGCGTGACTTGATAGCTGAGACTACAGATTGGGACATACCATTGCCAGAGTGTCGCATAAAGGACTGGAGGAATTGGAAGGACTCCTTGAAATCTCTAGAACATCTTCAGGTTCCTCGATGTTTACTTCAACATCCTTACAAGGACTGTGTTCTGAAACGTTTGCATGTGTTTTCAGATGCCTCAGAGCAAGCGATTGCTGCCGTCGCATTCCTGCAAGCTATTGACAGTAATGGCGCTATTCACATAGGCTTCACATATGGGAAATCCAAGATAGCACCAAAACATGGCCACACCATACCGAGGCTTGAACTATGTGCGGCAGTGTTGGCTGTTGAAGTCGGTGAGATGGTATCTCAACATCTTGGACTGGAATTGAGTGACATTCAGTACTACTCAGATAGTCGAGTGGTGTTAGGATATTTACAGAATACGAGTAGACGGTTTTACATTTACGTCAGCAACCGTGTTGCAAGGATCCATAGGTCATCTCAACCTGATCAGTGGAATTACATACGATCCGAGATAAATCCTGCAGACTCGGGAACCAGAATCATGTTGGCGTGTCAGCTTCAGGAAAGTTCATGGCTGAAAGGTCCAGACTTCTTGTACACAGAAACTGAGAGCCATTTGAGTGAAGGATTTCATCTTGTCAACCCTGAGAGTGATCGAGAGATTCGTCCTGAGGTTACCTCGTGCAAGACCAAGGCAGATGGCAAAGAAACCGTAGATTATCTCGGAACATCTCGTTTCAAGCGATTCTCCAGTTGGAAATCTCTCTTATCTGCCATAAGAGTGTTGTTGCGATTCTTGACAAAATTTAGAAACAAGAACAAAGACACTGAAACTAATGAAACAGAATTCATCAAGCAGGCTGAGAACCAGATTGTTAGAGCAGTGCAGCGAGACATGTATCCTAGAGAGACTGAAGCTCTAATGGAGGGCAGACCCATACCGCGGACAAGCTCCATTCTAAAGCTTGCACCTTTTATAGATGACCAAGTGATCATAAGAGTGGGAGGTAGACTCCAGACATCAGACCTACCATATGGTGAGAAACATCCAGTTTTGATCCCGGGAAAACATCATGTTGCTACATTGATTGTTCGACGTTTCCATGAACAGACTGAGCATCAAGGAAGACACCTCACAGAAGGCGCCGTTAGGAAGACAGGATTCTGGATCACTGGAGGGAAACGCCTCAGCTGTTCACTTAGAACTCATTGAGGAAATGAGTACAGGATCATTCATCAATGCTATGAGGAGATTTTATGCTATTCGTGGTGAGGTCAAAGAATTTAGATCGGACTGAGGTACCAATTTTGTTGGCGCCGCCGACGCCCTACACATGAAGGTTATCAATGTAGAGGACTCCAAACTGATTTCAATCTTGGAAGACCACAGAACAGTATGGAGATTTAATCCCCCTCATGCATCCCATATGGGTGGGGTATGGGAGAGACTTATTGGGATAGCCAGACGTATTTTGGATAACATGCTCAGAAACCCAGCCAATCAAAACCTGACTCACGAAGTTCTATCCACCTTAATGGCAGAAGTCAGCGCAATTATTAATGCGAGACCTATCGTATCAGTTTCTACTGACCCAAACTCACCGTTTATACTTACACCATCAGTTCTGTTAACACAGAAAACTGGGACCATGACACGGCATCCCGTGGAGTTGGATACTAAGGAGATGTATCGCTCTCAATGGAAATACGTTCAGATTCTAGCGGACACCTTTTGGAAGCGTTGGAAGTCGGATTATTTGTCGACTTTGCAGTCGAGACAGAAGTGGGAGTCTGTGAATGACAACTTGAAACTTAGTGACGTCATTCTATTACGCGACCGAGATGTACCTCGTAATCAGTGGCCACTAGGAGTGGTAGTGCGTGTGTTCCCTAGCGAGGATGGTTTAGTCCGAAAGGTGGAAGTACAGGTTGCTCGAGGTGATGCAAAGACTGTGTATGTTCGCCCTGTGTGTGAAACTGTTAAACTCTTGTCTGTATAAAGTGCAAACTGTACACATGTAGATTGATGTTTCTAAATAGGTATCTTTTATTCTAGTCACTAGTAGTGATGTTGATTGAAGTTGCAATATATGTTGTGATATTAGCATATCAGGCGGGGAGTGTAATGTTATGTTGTTAAGAAAATTTTTGGTACGAGTTAATCATTACTGGTACGAATTATTTTTAGTTCATGCATTTCCGCCCGAGTGGGCACATGTATTTATAGTTATTTGCGTAACATTGTTTGATTATTTGGAGCCCATCAAAGTGTAAGTTTATTCTTTTATCAGTATAATCGATTGAATTATTATATGTATTTGATAATGTCAGTGATAAATAGTGATCTAGAACTGTAGTTAATGTCAAACCAGTACATCATACATGTGATCCTTTTCGCGCCATATTTCTTGTGTAAAGATATAATGTCCATCAAGTTAAGGGCTGTCAGCTTATGATTCGTATATTTTTTGTTGTAGCTTTCACTATATATTGAGATATATGTGCATGACGCACTGGAATAAAGCATTGTCAAATGTACTGACTCGGGCTTTACAAAAATTATATTTCCTTTAAATTATTTTACTCCTTCCAGCTATCAAAGATACATTACGATGAATTGAAATAAAAGTTCAAATTTTTTTTCTAGAACATAAGGCAGGTTAAAGTAAATAGTTTCCGGTTCAGAGAATTTACATATTTCTTTTAACGTTAAAATCAGTAACGCCGTGATGACGTTTTCACGTCAAAATTTGTAATTTCTAAAGAAAACTCCCCATTTTTCGAGACCTCTGGTGGAAAAACGGTTTGTGATAATTAAAAAAAATAAAATGATTTTGAAAGGACAAATCGTAGGCATGTTTGTAAAAAACTGAAATCAAATTTGGAGACAGGGCCGCTCTGTTATACTTAACGTACCCAGTCCTTTAAAGATTTCAACACTATTTGAAAAGAGTATACCTGTATAAACAATATTTAATTCAACCAAACCATATCTAAAATGATTAAAGTTTCATTTATCTAATGTTTTAGTCACGAAGTTTACCCCATAAATAAAAGGAATGAAGAAAGGACATCCGAACTATATTTATCAAGATGAAATTATTATACTAAGATATATTTACAACTCCTATGGTCCTATATAGTAAAAATAGAATCATACATGAAGTGTTTTTTTTTTTAGATCGAAACGAATGAAATGCAGTGAAATTTATTGTTATGCATACACAAAGTGGGCCCGTCATCTGCTCATGAGACAGGCTTTGTCATGCTTTCTACGTACGTTAATTTTAGAAGACACATTTGTAAATACCATCTTAACACTCCTTAGTCATGGTATATTGAATTCACGAAATGTTTCAAGAGTGTAGGATTCTAATAAGTTAAAGATGTGTATTAAGATTGATACATCGCCGTTGTTTTATAACACTAAGTAACCCTCTGTGGCCACATGTTGTGGGCGCCAAATGAGAGTAAAACAAAAGCCGCTGTTCTGATAAAAACGAATTTTGATGAAATTGTATTTTATAACGTTGATAAACAATAAAAATAAATATTTGAATAATCTTATTAAAAAAACTTTTCAGTCGGCACGATTTAAGTGGGTCGGTCGCGTTAGGGGAAACAAACCTATTTTTTATTTTGGCCTTATGTTGTGCAGCTATAAGCGCCTTTTTTTTTTTAAACATCGGGCTCGATGCTATATGATGTTTTAGAAGCTTCCTTCAATATTAAGATTGGTGAATGACGAAAATAATTGACACATTTCCCTTTTTAATCGGTTATCACAACTTATTTCTTTTATATCATTTAAATCAAGATTGACGTTTTATGAAATATATGGAGATAACGAACAGTATTCAAGCTCAAAAGTCCATTAAACAATACAAAATAGGATCAGAGCAAACACGGACCTCTAAACATCAGAGGTGGGATCAGGTGCCATGGAGGAGTGAGCATCCCCTGCCGACCGGTCACACCCGCCGTGTGCTCCTTGTCATGATCGGGAAATAACGGAAAAATCCGTCGACAATTCAGTGTATAAATAATGGCCTAACAATTAGTATGAAAAACGTCAGTCAGCATTTGACTCAATGATAAATAAACGATTGCTTGTTGTCAGTTTCCTTAAAAATTGCCAGTAACTTAGATCCGCTAACCGGAAACGCCACCGTACTCACGTTTTTGCTATTTCATGGCTGTTTATAGAAAATAAAAGTAGACTTTCAATTTAATGTACGATACTTACTATGCGAGTGAAATCTAAATATAGTTTACGGACATCAGCTTGTATCTAGTGTATTGTTAGAGGAATAAGTAAGAACTCTGGTGCACCCGTTTCGGAGTTTATTTGCAAAATTTATTAATTTATAAGTATAGATGCTTCATATAGCATCTACAAAGGTTTACTAATATACTATGATACAGTATATCTTATTTTCGGGGGGGGGGGGGTATTATTTTTGTTCTCATGGTATGAACAGATTTATGCAGTCCTCCATAAAATTCCAAATAAATCATAAGGCAACATTTTTAAACCAGGAAATTAAATCTCAACGAACCAGATTTCTTTCTTCAAAGCACAAAATTTTACTCACGAAAAAAAAGTTCGTATGGTATTGTAATTCAAATAAAAATACACTTTCTGTATATTTCAGTCAACTGGAGTTCAATTCGTGAGTATTAACATATTTGATTGATTTGTCAGGATTTGTTTTGTTAGAATGAATTTTTGAGAGCGATGAGTTATCATCAATGGTATGATTTAAAGAAAAAAAGCTGTTGGTTTCTCAATAAACTGTATTGTGTTTTATTTTGTCTCTCGTGCCCGAGTAAAAATATTCATTCTAATAGCATTGTGGAACTTGAAAAGATAAATCATAATTTTAAAGGTTATTTTTCTTGCCTGAGAGATGAACGTCTATGAAGGCATGCAATAATATGCTGAAAATAACATTACATTTTCAGTCGTTTTTAAGGAACGGATTTGCCACATACACACACACACACACAAAATAAATAAAAAAAAGAAAGAAAGAAAGAAAATGAGATAATATTACTTTTGCCATCATAAATAAAAATCTTGCATACTTTCTGCAAGAAAAAAATATTTTAACAATATATATAGTAACGTCAAGACACAACCTAAGAGAAAAAGGACCCCGATCGAACCTCAGGTTCGTTTTCTGTGTTCGATTTGGGTTCGCTAGGGCTGGCCCGTTGTATGAAAAAAAAGATAACAATGGTTACAAATAGAAAACATAATCACCATCAAACTTTTCTTTTCTATTTCATTGTTTAAGGAACTTGTTTTCATTAAATATTTTGGAAATTATATTTCCCAGTCACGTTTATTACAATTAAATTATTTTCTTCAAGGGAGAAAAAAATGTTTCTATTTATGCTCTAAGTCATTAAAAAATTATTTTTCATAATTCGTATTCATTTTTCTAATTTTACGAAAATACATAACTTATTTTAGAAGCAGAGCGTATTTTCTTTATAACATTGAAGTCCCTTTCTTCTACGCCTTGAAATTTTTGTTCTTTCCTAAATTGTATTAATTTATGCATTAATTAATTAATTATAAACAATTTTAAAAGAATATGAAATGTCATCATGTATCTATATCATGAAGCTGTTTTATTTAGGGATGCAAAGACATATTTAAATGTTCCTTTTTTTTTATTTCATGTCATATTTAATTTATCTTAATCTCCATCAATTCATAATTAATTTATTTATTTTAGTTTATTTAAATATGCTGGTTATAAATTAAACTAGCGATAATGTTCCTCGTTATTTTTTTATAAAGTCGTTCTTATTGTCGGGGGGCTGGGGTGTAGGTGTGTAGGGTTAGGTGTTATTAAACTGTTGTTTTGTTTTTTAACAATTCTTTACCATACAGAAAAAAAAACTTTAAAGTATCATTTATTTGTATAACTCTCAAATTAACGTTTGAAAATGATGAAAACATGTACATGAGTGTGTTCTTTAAAGCGCCTGAAGTCTGAAATATATGCAATAAAAAATCGTTATTACAAAGTCGTTCAAAACAAATTATTATAAAATACATTTTCGGGGTAGGGAATTGAGGATCTGTTTCATTTTAAAATTTTCCGGGTAACGTTTGTTTACATTTCGAATCTTGAACTTACGAAGATCAAATGTTGATTAAATAAATAATTGTTTGTCGGTCGAGACTACGCATTTTCCATTATAGGGAAAATTAAGAGGAGTTTAATTGGGAATATTAAGAAACAAAGCATATCTTGACAAAAAAGGATGCTAAAGAATTTAACGCTTATACATATACATGCATTTCCTATTCAGGCGAAAAAGAATCATTGAACTTAACCAAAACTGAAATTTAAAAGCAATCATACCTGTATGTCACCAATTAGTCTGCCGCTCAATTTGTTTAATACAATTTTTAGATTGATCGCCAAAGATGAAAAAAAGAAGAAATATATATATCTTTTCTTTTTGTAAATGCACGTGGGTTTTTTTCTCATCCTCAATTCATTAATCACGTTTGTATTCAACTACCTAACATATAAATCTATTTTCCTGTAAATTACCGACTGCGAATTTTTTCTAACAACCACTTTTCACTCAGTTATAAAAATATTTATGTTTTTGTTTGTTTGATTGTTGTTTGTCGTCCCTCTCGAGAATTTTTCACTCATTTGGAGACTCCATCACTTGACGGTGGACAGCTGCAAATTTTGACCTATACTCGGCACTCAGGGCCATTGAGCTGTGAGGGATCTTGCCAGCATTTACTGCGACACGGGACCTCGGTTTATACGGTCTCATCCGAAGTACCGGTCTCCACGTGCCATAGTGGGATTCGAACCCGCGACGTAAGGATGAACTCCTTACTCCGCGACTCTGGGGCAGACGCTCTACCACCGTGCCACGCAGGCGACAAAATATTTCTGTTAACAAAAAAAAAAAAAAAATGTCCAATTCCCGAATTCTCAGTCTATAAAATAATCCGTAAAACAATATATTGTGACATTTTGAAATTTTCATCAATGCATGTCTTCTAATTGTAGTTTGCAGGCTCATGCGTGTACGAACTTCCGATCGACTCTTAACACCAATGAACGATTTCAACTATTGTATATTTGGAATATGTAAGGGGTGGAGCCAACAAGCGGTAAGATAAAACGGGGTCCGTTTCAGGCTGGGTTTGCTCTAGTAGACCCAGAACTGACCCCAAGCGAACCCGGACCGCACCCAAAACGCACTCAGATTATTAAATTGCGGACCCCGAATGAACAAAAATGGAACCTGAGGTTCGTTTTGGTGTTCGCTATGGTTTAAAGCTGTGTCTGGTCGGTATTTTATATATAAATAAAGAAAACTATATTAGTTGAGCATATTAAAAATAAACCTGAAATGGCCATGGTTTAGAAGTTTGGATATATGTTGAAACTTTGTTACTTGTCCGTCATTGTAGGGTAATGGAAGTCATTTGGAAATATGGACTCCTTTTCATAAAACTTATTTATTACCAAAGGGATTGACAAATTAAAAAAAAAAAAGAATGAAATGTGTCCTTTGTTATACATTATATATATGAGACATTCTTTTTTAGACAATGGGAGGAGAATATTTAATGGCCTCTACTGCAGTGTAAGGGGGCGTATAGAACACAAAAAAGGGACTACAAATTTTATATCAGATATTTATACATGTAACTATCAGTTTATATAATATCAAAGAATGATTTTATACTGTATATTTTTGTGATAGTAACCAAGTTAAGATAAGGCTACAATAAGGAGGCGGGACCTAATTTATAGGGAAAATGCTTACTATGACATCACACACACACACACAGTTCTTCAAATTACTACATAATGAAATGATTTGCTATTTTAAACTGTTTACTTACTATTGCATGTATTTTTGTCGTTGGTTAAATCCCACAGAGAAATATATTAACAATTCACTAATCGCAATGTACTTGTCAATGTGACGTCATATCGGACAATTTGACGCAGTTTGTATGCAGTAAAGCGGATCAAGTTATATTTTATACAATGAAAAATGTATTTTGTAATTAAATAAAATATTATTTGCAGATATATAAAAGGCCATTAACTTGGATACGGTCCATTTTATGATTTTATTCATGTACTTCTCATACATTCCATAGGCAAGCGATACTGCCTTATATTGAAGGGTAATAGAAAGGTCATAATAAATCGATATATTGCAAGGGCATACCCTCAATGAATTATGAGATGCTTTTACACATAAACTCAAGAAGTATGAAAATATTTGAAAAGTGCTGCGAACCTGATGAAATCTTGAAAATGAATTTTGCCTATATTTAATGTAATTGACCAGCACAATATTCAACATAAGGTCTAACAAATGTAATTTTCGCAATTAGATAGTAAAATCTATATAGGTTCGCAGCACTTTTTACAAACTACAAAAGATGTTGGAAATAGTTATAAATTAAAATTAGATTTTTAACTTGGTTATGCCCCTGCAATATTTGAATTTAGATGCACTCAATACTGCAGATATATTTGCTAAAATCACGTGACTGTCACATCACGTGACAAGTCTAAATAAGAAATCTAATCGTCCTCAACATATAATTTTTAACCACATTACATTTGTCCGATAATGGTAATGTCCCAAAAAATCGCCCGTCCTTGTAAAGAATGTATATTCTTTCTAAAAAATTCGTCGCCGATATTTCCATTTGGCACCTTAATTGTACTGCGAAATATGATTTGTGACACTTTCTCCATACAGTGCACCAATTGTTTTTCATAGGTGACAATGTTAACGTTTCTCCTCATGGTCCTGTCCCTTATTTCCTTCAGCACATTAAGTTCTCTTTCCTTGGGAAATTTCGAGGTTGCATGTTAGATTCGTGTTCAGGCAAAATGCGGCCCTCAAACCTTAGAAGAAAACAGGAAGTAATTGTTTCTTTGTTATGCGCTCGGCATTAGATGTGAAAATCAATGATCGTTTGGATGAGACCTTAAAATCAGATGTCTGGCGTCACGGTAGGCTTTAAACCATCACTGCTCAATGTCCCTTTATGCCGAGTGTAAGTCTAAAGGACTATATTCGGTAATGACCAATATTTGCCCCCCCCCCCCAAAATCAAACTTTGTCGGAGAAATCTTTATTTATGTTTTAAAACAGGGGGGTATCTGCCGACTTCAAAGCACTGAATATTTTCATAAGCCATGACGCCATATGTTAGATATGACGTCAGGAAAATGACGTCAATTCAAATTTTTTCATGATTTACACAGAAAAAGGTGTATATTACGTCGATATTTTGAGTAAAAATCACTGAGCGCAGGCCTGCTCAAACTCAATATTTTAATATAATGTGTAGAATGATAATATCAATGAAATATGTAAATTTTGTTCTTGGGCAGACCTGCGCTCTATAAATTTTATAGAAAAAATTGAACAAATTTTGTCCATTTTTTCCCTCTTTCTGAAAAACAACATAAAATCCGAATAGTTTGTGACGTTATAGAAACAAAAATTGCCAATAACCTACTTTGAAACTATAGTATTTTTTGTTCATTTAGATTTCTCATACAATATATAAAATTCAGGACATTTCAAAATTTTTTCAAAATATGACTTTTGGAGGGGGGGAAAATATGCATATACCGCATATAGTTCTTTAACTGTCCTCCCTGGCATACAGTGTCGAATCTATATGCAAAAAAAACCCCAAATGGGAATTAATAACATGTTCAGTACATGTACTTTCCCACTTGAACGGTGAGCGAACGCTGAACGAACGGTGAACGAACGCTGAACGAACGCAGAGCGAACGGTGAGTGAACGATGTGTGAACGCTGAACGCAACTTGGTGAACGATGTGTGAACGGTGAACGGTGAGCGAACGCAGAACGCGAACGGAGCGCAAACGCGAACGCAAAGTGAACGAACGGTGAACGCAAGATGAACGATATATTCGGAATGCCTCTGATATTTTCCCTGCATTGAAACTATTTTATTGTATTAAAATGTTAGGTGCCAAAAAATAAATAAATAAATAAATAATAAATAAGTAAACCAATAAATGAATGAATAAATAAGTCAAAAAATAAATCTCCAAAATTGTCCTAAGAAAGACGATGCATGCACATTAAGTTTTTAATCACATGATTCTTATCGCATTAAAACATTGCAATTGTTGCCGAACGCTGAAGTATAAACAAATCAGAGAAAACTTCTGACTTACAGAATGAATTAAAGCGGTTGTAACATCCATTCATATATCTCCGTGTCAGGGCGATTTCGTGTAAAGTAATGAAAAAAAAAAATACAAAGGTCAGTGGATGTTTTGCATTTATATGCTCGTATTTTAAATTTTTAATACAATAATATATTATGGGTCATTTCTATTTTTCATGATGATTTATTGAGCAGACTTCTACATGTATACATGTGGTTATACTCGGACAAGATAATACAAAGATACATATTCATATTATTTGTTATAAATTCAATTTTCCGAACTTGATATTTAAGTAATATGGTGTTATAGTTTTTATTAAACAGAAAAATGAGAGAGAGAGAGAGAGAGAGAGAGAGAGAGATTCCGTTTTAGCCCCCCCCCCTCCTTTCAGGCTTCACTAAATGTTTGTACCCATATTAAACAAAAACTCTGAAATTTTTTTCTAAATATATCAGACAGTGAAAGTAACTTTTTTTTTTATCAACAAATCATATACATTTGTTTGACAGTCATACTCGTTTTTATTTTCCTGCTTCAAGTTCACACGAAGTCCACGTGCTTGTCCTGTCAATCAAAATCATTCGACACTGTGCAGGTGTGAAAGTTTCGTCACATCGAAGACGAAGTGCGAGTATTTCCAACAAGTTATAACATTTATTTTTATCAATTCTAGATTTGATCCCAACATTTGAATAATAAATGAATAAAATACAATGGGCATTAAAACTTGAATTTGAAACATACTCTCTGCCAATTTCAAATACCACCGCCGACACGTGTACATTTTAAACTACTATTGTTTTGTGACTTTTTTAGATGCATGCTTGTTTTGAGACTGAAATTTTTGTTCTAAAAAAGACCTTAACTTATTTTTAAAAAAAAGTTGATTAAAATATTCTGGAAATACAGTACTGACTAAGTAACCAATCTAGGGGAAAAAGGGGGGGGGGGATTAATCATATCGAATGGCAAACATATAAAGTTACGATGAAGAAAGATTTTTTTCTCTATAACTAAAGACTTTACATATTATATTAGAGAAAATTCTATAGTGCAGTACATTTCAAATAAATATTTCCTGTAACCACATTATCAATTTAATTCGCTCCAAAGATAATAAATTAATAGGATATCCGCAGTACTATGTATAACTCTCAGAACTAGTTCGATCATATTTTCTGTAGTAATTGAAAAAAAAAACCGTGTTAGAAATAAATATTTTCGTAATTTTGCTGCGTAATTATTTGACTTACATACATATGTAATTATGTCACCATTAACGATTTGTCGTCTTTAACAAAATAACAAAATGTTGCAGTGCTTGAAGTATTTGCACATTGCCCTTAGTTATATTTAATATTTCAGCATCGTTCTACATAATACAGAATGTGCTTATAACAACATTTATTTTCCAGAGTAATTTAATAAATAACCTAACAGCTAAGTTAGAATAATAAAAATATATATCGTAGATATTTTTCAACATGAAATAATGATTCTTCAAACACGATATGTTAGTTATTAAATTAAAAAACCTGTAACTCATTCCCTACAAAAAGGTAAGTCCTTTCACTTCGGAGTTCCGAATGACAATGAAAACTGAACGATAGGTGAACGCTGAACGCAAGGTGAACGCAAAGTGAACGGAACGAAGAGCGAACGCTGAACGCTTTGTGAAGGGTGAACGCGAGCGCACGGTGAACGGTGAACGCAAAACTGTGAACGGAGAGCGAACGGTGAACGCACGGTGAACGAACGGTGAACGCACGCTGAACGAACGGTGAACGAACGGTGAGCGAACGGAAAAATGGGAAAGTAGAACGTTTCAGGGACTGTAATAAATAAATCAATCAAATTCCTCTTTTTAAAACACAACCCTATTTTACTTATGAAAGACGGGAAGGTCAAAAGGCGGTAAATTATATAGTTTTTATAAAGGAAAAAAGAATAAATGTCAGTCATTTTGTCTGCAGTCGCTTTTTAAACTCAAAACTTAAAATACCATTATTATACAGATGTAAATGAACATGTTGCTTTTTTAAATGCAGGATAAATTGCAATAACCTGAACATTGTACAAGTTTCAAAAAGCTTACTATGTCGATATAATTTTTTATCACATCGCTAAATTTAATTAATATATATTCATTGTCTTTTACAGTTCCTGAACTTTCAAAGGGTAAGTATGAATTGGTGGTTTCATTAGGAAATAAATGTTTTCCTCCTTCAGCTATCTTTTTTTTTTCTAAAATTCAAAGTATGTATTTTCTTAATGTTAAAATGAAGAGTTTTGAAAATGTTAACTTTGTATTTTTCTTAACCCTTATAAGTGACATATAAATAAGTAAACAGTATTCCTTGCTATATAGAATTCTTGATTGAGACCTGTCCATTCCTTATATTACACGTGAAGATTACTTACCATCACAACCCTACCCTGATGAGTTTTATCTTCTTTTAAGCTTTGCATCTAAAAAAAAAAATGTCGTATTATTGAAGAAATCGAAAATAAAAACAAACAAACATTCTAAGAACATTGCATTAACAATTATACTAGTCCCCTGCCGGCAAATGTAATTTGGTTCCCACTAAAAATTGAAAATGCCAGAATTCCATCAAAAATCAGTGAACGGTACAAAATTCAAACTTGATCTTTAACTCTTCAAGGTCAAGTCACATACCAAAAATCAGCTCAATGTCTGCAAGCATTTAGAAAAAAAATTGCGGAAAACTCTTAAAAATTAAAAAAAAAGGTCGTAAATCCGTCAAAAATCATTGAAGCGTAACGAAATGCAAACTTGATCTGTAACTCATCAAAAATCAGCTCAATATCTTCAAGCGTTTAGGAAAAGAAGTGCGGAAAACCAAGTGGAACAGACTGACAGACAGACAGAGGAACGGACGGACAGACAGACAGACAGACAGATGGACGGACAGACGCAGAGTAAACCTATAGTTCCCTCCAGATTCACCGGTAAGGGTCTAATAATGCCCAAAGCAAGCGAGAAAAGGCGACGGCGTAAATCGAATGTTTTTTCATTGCTTGAATCTGTAGCTTTCTGCTTTTCTGACTTAATTTTCTCAAGCAGAGTTCTGCAGCTAACATTAGACAAGAACTATTTTTAAAATTGTGTTATATTTAAAGATTTAAAGTCATTAAAGCTAAAATTATTAGCTACACGGTAAAATGCACCAAATCCTATCTTTTATGATGTTAGAAGTTATTGAATAACAATTTGTACAAATTGCGATTTCAAAGCATCGATCTTGAATAAACTTGTGTATAAAGGGGAAAAAAGCAGTATTTTCAAAATAATTGAATTACAAGTACATCAACATGCAACTTACACAAGCATTTTTATGAATGTGTTTTTTTTTTTTTATTATGTACTTAGCCCTATCTTATTGAACAAGCTCTTAAAATAAAATAAATCTAATTATTTCATAAATTCACAGCTCTTAAAAAATCCTATTTTTCCTTTAAGAATTTGTACAAATCAGAAAAAAAAAATTATACAAATCCTTACAAATTAAACCCAAACTGAGATCCGTACAAAGAAAAAAATCAGTTAATTCTTTTTTTTAGTGGGTTTATAACAAAAAATATAAAAACTTATGAGATGAAATATATGGAGATATGAGAATAGATGATAATTAATACAATTATATTTTTTCTTTTTGCAAACTATCACCATTGTTTGAATTACATCTCACGTACATGTGTAGATACTTATTTTATTTGCTTTTAAATATGTCTGAAGCAGGATTATTATTTTATAGGAGTTAAGCGGATATTTTCATCTTCAAGCATCTTCAAGCAAAACAAAATCACTATATGAATAAATCACAATGATTTAACTTTACTCTGTTCACTAAACTGACATAAAGTATATCAGTTGTATAAAAAGTTCTATACACTGAAAGAATAACTTCTACAAGCGATTGATTTTTGTAGTCCATTTTAACAATGCAAGATTCTTTTATAAAAATAAAAAAAAAACGCCATGTATTTGTCAATATTAAATAAAAACTTATTTTTAACAAAAATATTGTTAATATGTTGAAAAAAAAGTAAAAGAAAAAAGCGTTTATTGTAGCATTAAATAAATATTTTGAAATCCATTTTTAATCATTAGATTACATGGAAGAAGGTTTCTCTCTATGGAAGTTAAAATGCCGAAATATGTGCCGAATAAATTGGTTTAATAATTTAGAACTTCGTAGTGCATTTCAACCACCTTTATTGAAAATATAGAGTATTGCGCATCGTCGTTGAATTTAAATTATTGATCGCTGAAAAATCGCATCCACAGTCTTCGATCTTTTCCAGAAGAAAAAAATAATACAAGAAAAAAAAAAACTCTGGTAAATATTAATGAAAGTTTCATGCATGTTATGGTATGAGAAAGTGTTTGAAGTCAAAATTTCTATAGAATCGCAGTTGTTGTAGCTTTTTCTTCTAGAGTGAAAAAGCAAGGATTCTCCTCTCGCATTGCGGTTCTAAAATCACGAAGACGCAAACGAAGACATATAAGCCGAAATCTCTTATTGGCAGTAGATATGGCATGAAAGAGATCCCTCAATGGATCAAAGTACGGAGAACATGTCTGATTTCTCTGCCTTTAACTGGCAACTGGTGGCGTTCAAATATGAATGAATTTTTTTTAAGGGGACGAAAATCAAATAAGCGTATTGACAAATAATAATATAATAATAAAATAAAATAATAAGAGAAAGGCTGTGTCTCTCGATACGAAATTGCAAATAAATGAAGCAATAAATGCGGGATCCAAATCCAAAAACAAATTGCAGAGGATTTTGGTATTGCTCCTACAACATTAGGCACGATTTGGACTCAGAAGGAAAAAATTCTGGAAGCTACACAGGACGAAAGACCATCTTTAAGCAATCGCTTAATGGTGGCTTAATGGTAGCTTAATGGTGGCTTATAGAAGTTAATTCCTTTAAGCCACCATTAAGCTGCAGCTTCTAGGTGCTTAATGTCCAAACTTCATTAAGCTACCATTAAGCCACCTTTAAGCTGCAACTTAATGGTTACTTAATGCCCAAACTTAATTAAACCACCTTAACGCATCCAGTATCAAGTCTTTAAACTAACTTGTTAAGTTTGAAGTTGTTTCAGTATCATTTACACAAATACTTATTCAATTCATAATTTTTCTTATTATTTCTAACATCTTTGACAATGCGTATAAACTCGGGAACTGAGAACAGCTTCACCAAATGCCTTAAAATTTTCGCTCCCTAAAATCAGTTTGTTTGAATACTTGTTTTAAAATTATTTTTATCCATAAATACATAATATATATTAATTTAAAAAAATCACATATTTTTCTTTCGTGTTTGGAGAGCCACGTTCCACTGCCGAATTCATAGGAAATGTGATTAGAGTCATTTTCTTCTGGAATATCTCTAAGTCTCTTAATTGTTCTTTGGGTAGAGAAATGTTTAAGATATAAAAAAATATATAGGTATAGATTATATTGCCAATCTTTGAATTAATTCATGAATAATTTGAATTAATTCGTGGTTAAGTGCCATTATTTTTTCCTTTCTTTTAAAATACTGCAGAAGTAAGAATTTATTAAAAATAATGCAGAAGTAAGAATTTATTAAAAATAATGCAGAAGTAAGAACTAATCAAAATATAGTCAATCTTCAATGTTTGTTTTTTCAAAATCAATTTTCAAAAGAACAGCCGATCAGATTAAACAGGGTATCTGACCAGATTTATACACATTGAGAAGCGGGGTAAAATAATCAGTGTACAGTATATCGATTAGTTAGACAATAGACCTTAATTAGGTGTCCCCACCAGTCCCCGGTCAATTAACAGGAAACTATACACGGGAATGTACAGTGACAGTTTTTGATGATCTATTTTTTTTTTTTACAAAACTTAAAATTAACACAAGCATATAACAAATTAGAAATTATAATTGTACACAAAAAGACAATTATTTTGATACTCATAATGACATAAAAAGAATTAAAACTGAAGATGATATGTTACAAAAATATTTTATAACTTATTTAATTGTTATGCAAAGATTGTCAAAAACAGTAAATATCCGCAGCATATTTATAAGAACTATAATATGTTTTTTTTCCCAATCGTTCTCTTTCGATGATATATTCCTTTTTAATAAAAAAATTTGTTATATCTGTTGAATTTCAGTCTTTTCATGCTTATAAATCTGCGAATAACAGAACGAGGAATTCAGTTACTTAAAATCAAAAAGTTGTTTCACACGATCACACCGAACTCCGGTCCACGGTTAAGAAATATTAACGTAATATAAAACTTTATCAAAATTTCTTTTTTAAAATATATACATATAAATAAATATAATTATTCGTATTATTGATTAATAAATATAGACATCAGGAAAAAAAATACATATACAGGTACCTGTAACCATTCCAAACAAGTTTTGTTAAAAATAAAGGTTTTATATTTCATTTCAATTTCGACAGCCTTGATAGCTCAGTTGTTAAAGCGTTCGCCCTCCAATCTTAAGGTCGTGGGATCGAATCCTGTTGGGAACGCTTTTTTTTTCATTTATTTATTATTTTTTAATTTTCTTTCCTTTACATTATTTTCGCTGAATTAACAAATGTATAAACTCGATATTTGTAATTTTTGTGAAGAAATCATTATAAAAATAATATTTAACCCATAAATGCAGTTTTATCGACTGCGTAATGGTGACTTAATGGTGGCTTAAAGGTGGTTTAATGGTAGCTTAATGGAGTTTGGACATTAAGCACCTATAAGTCTGGCTTAATGGTGGCTTAATGGTGACTTAATGATTATCTAGAAGCTACCATTAAGCACCTATAAGCCACCATTAAGCTACCTTTAAGCATCCATTAAGGACTTTGAGATGGCTTAATGGTAACTTAATGGTGGTGTATTTATTACTTAAATGTAGCTTAAAGGTGCTTAATGGTGACTTAAAGACAACAATTAAACCATCATTAAGGACCTATAAGCCACCATTAAGCCAAACTTAAAGGAAGTGTTTCATCAGCTAGGGACTGTGGTGAGCTTAGTCCGAAACGAAAAAAGTTCCGATCTTCGTCATATCCCGCTGTAGAAGAAGCGCTGTTTTCTTGGTTCAAATCAACAAGAACTCAAAATATTCCTCTCAATGGTCCAATTCTTTTACGAAAAGCAAATGACTGTCAAAAAATTGAATGTGACAGATTTCTCTAATACTAATTCTTGGGTGGAACGTTTTAAGCATAGACATTCCATCGTATCGGGGGTTGTAAGCGGAGAAAGTGCAGTCGTTAATGACGACGTTGTGAATGATTGGAAATCAAAATCACCAAATATTGAGAACGAATACTCCCCAGAAGATATTTATAATGCGGATGAAACAGAGCTCTTTTATAAAATGTTGCCCAACAGAACATTACAGTTAAAAGGGGAGAGCTGTCATGGAGCGGTAGACAGACATCTCGGCCCAACGACACCTCGGCCCGTGACGTCTGACACCTCGGCCCTGACAGGACGGCCCAAGATTTTTGACACGTCGGCCCATATAAAAGACACCTCGGCCCAAGCGAAATTGTGTCATTGGGCCGAGATGTCAATGGGCCGAGGTGTCGTTGGGCCGAGGTGTCTGACATTCCATGGAGCAAAGCACGACAAAGAAAGATTAACGATCATGGTTTGTTGCAACATGGACGGATCAGATAAAATAAAATTATTAGTCATCGGAAAGTTTGCAAATCCACGCTGTTTCAAAAATATTAAATCTTTGCCAGTTGATTATAGATACAATAAAAAAGCTTGGATGACAGGAGAATTATTTACCGAGTGGGCTAAACGGTTTGTTTAAAAAAATGAAAATAAACAAAAGAAAAATTCTGTTGATTGTCGATAACTGCCCAGCGCACCCTAAAGTGGAGGGGTTGACTTCCGTTCGTTTAGTTTTTTCCCCTCCAATTGCAAGCACAACTTCAAAACTACGGCCACGCGATCAAGGAATTATAAAAATCCTGAAATCCAAATACCGACAGCAGCTAATATCAAAGTATATCGAGGGTGTAGAAAACAATAAAACCAGAGATATCAGTGTTCTCTCTGCTATTAACTTCATTCACCTTTCTTGGAGTGAAGTCACTAGTAAATGCATCCAAAACTGCTTTTCTAACTCTGGATTTACAGATACCGTTCTAGATTCAGACCCGTCCGAGTACGACTCTGACGATGATATCCCACTTTCAACTTTGGCAGAAAAATGGGAGATTGTGCTGGAAAAAAAAACAACCTGAAATCGAATGTACTCTAAATGATTACATCGCTGCAGACGAAAATTTAATCGTTAGAGGCAATATAACTGAAAATGACATAATTGAGCAAGTGAAAGAAAAATACAGTGATTCAAAATCAATAGACCGCTACGACAGCGAGGGCGACGAGCCAGTGCCCGACACGTGTATACGATCTACCCAGACGATCAAAGGGCATTTATCCGAAATCACAACTTCCGTAAATTCATTTGAATGTGTGGACGACAGTATTTTCTCCGCACTGGCAACTCTCGAGACTTTTGTTAATAAATGTCGTCAGGCAAAACAGAAAAAAAAAATTCGGAGTTTTTTAAATGATCTGACGATCATCAAGATTGTACAGCACTAAATAATTTATACATATAGTTTGTGAAGATAAAATGTTTTTGAATATTTATCTTTCTTAATATAAGAAATAAAACCAAATATACCTTTAAATCATTCATATACCGGTAAATCATTTATTTACATAATATACATACTTTTTAAAATATTAATAACACACTAGCGGTTTGAAAGGTGTTTACTTTCAGAGTACTTCCGGTCTCCGTTTATAACGTACACCGACTATAACGAAGAATATATCACAGTCCCTTGAAATACGTTATAAAAGATGTTTACTATAAGTGTTTGTTATATATATATATATATATAATTAATAGAACATAAATTTTTCTATATCAATCTTTCTCTCAAGGTTATGGATGTCTAAATTATCCAAAATACTGTTAGATTGTCAATTAAATGAGGAACTTGCAACACGTTTTATGTATAATTTAAAAGTTGCTTTTCCTAAAAACAACGAGAATAGTTAGCCCTAATAAAAAATACTATAGCACAGATTACTATAGTGATTTCTTTGACACTATGAAAACTATGGTTAACTATAGTGATAACTTTGACACTTTGGTTTACTACGCGGGTATGTTAAGGCTGCACTCAGATATCCTACTTGCCTCTACAGTATGACGTCATAATAAGCTGTAAGACGTGAACTTTAGAAATAATGATTTCTTAATATCTATATTTAAAGTTTAATTTCAGATCCAAGAAGTGAATGGAATTATTCAAAAACATAATATAAACTAAATCTTATCGTTTTTGGGTGGTATAAATAGCTTGGCATTTATCACGGGAGTTAAATACCAAACCCATGACGTCATAACTATTGATCAAATATTTACCGATTGAAAATTATACGTGACGAGAATTCATGTAAATAAATGTACGAAATGGGAGTTTTAAAGTATATACCGTGAATGTCATGTGTGATTCATAAGGAATTAAAGATTAAGAATAAGGTACGCTGATTTATACTTATCATGTTTTCTTATAATGAACACAAGCAGCGTTTTGAAATCCCGATCAGCCTTTCCTCTGCCGTTCTAACAACACAGATGCAAAAGTTCAACACTACGCCGCATACTTTGAAACATAATTTTTGTTTGTATCGAAAGCTTGTATTCTATAGTACTTGGAAAGTGCTGCTAGAATCGTGTGGTTAACATGAATTGATGACAATTCCTTGATCATATGTACAAAATGTGAAAATTTTAAGGTTTCATGCGAAACTTTGGAATATTTTTTTCCTTTTCGGGAGAGAAGGATTCTAGCAGCACTTTTCATAGCCCAGTGATGTTTTTACATAATCATTTTTACAAAAAGAAATAAATTATCCCTGGGGTAGTGTTGAACTTTTCACTTTTTCGTTAAGGCAATTTTTCTATTTATAGACGTCACGTGATGACGTCGTAGTGGAGTGCTTCTTTTAGCTTCAGACTCAATGACGTCCATACAATCGATAATAATGGTTAATGTCTTATCTATGGCTTTTCCGATTTATCAATGTTACATTTTACGAAAAAAGTCTAAATTCGCCGAAAAATGATCTGGGTACTGCCTTAATATACCCGCGTATAATGAAAAGTATGAAATCTTTGATCTACTATGTTGATCATTATAAAAATTTTGCTCTACTCATCTTACTATAGTGATAACTTTGACACTATGAAAACTCTGACTAACTCAAGTGAACACTATGAAAACTTTGATTTAGTATGGTGATAACTTTGAACCTATGGACACTTTGAAATCAAATACAATAATAATTGCTATTGTACATGTTGTATATAAGATAATAACTATACGTTTTATTTGATAATCTAAAAAAAAGAAGAAAAAAAAACATAAAATGATGTACTCTACTGATTTTAAAAAAAAAGGTCAATTGAGATAAAAGACAAACAATATTTATTTAAATATGTTATTCATTGGAGACAAAAAATCATAAAGAATAAAACTAAACATATTCGAAAAAATGGATTGTATGCAAAGTGCATGGAATTATTGGAAATAGAAGACGTCAACATATATTCTTCGTAAATTGAGACAATATACAAAATTGGATAATTGCAATATACCATGTTATGCAATAAATGACTTCTATCACAAAAAATTATTAGCTGTAGGAATAAAATTGAAACTTTGAATTTCTATCGTTATTCTCTTAAACTTTTTTTCACCATAATGCTAACTTCAAAACTTTATCTAATGGTTAACTTTGACTCTTATTAACTATAATGATAACTATGACACAATGTGATAACTTTGAAAACTTTGATTTATTAAAGTGATCACAATGAAAACTTTGATTAACTTTAGCGATAACTTTTACATATGAACAATTTGGTTTACTATAATGGATACTCTGACAGCTTAAATTAACTATAGTGATAACTTTGACACTATTAAAACTTTGAAATACTATATTGAAAACTATTACACTATAGTCATAGCTTCGAACATTTTGATTTACTAAAGTGATAACTTAAAAAAAATGATTTACTATAGTTTACTATTGTAAACTGTAGTTAACTATACTATTATTTGTTAGAGAAGACATAAATCTTCTTTATCCTGCAACTACCTCTTGTATTGACCTAATAAAGGTAAGCTAATAAACCAAAGCTTAATTCGGTCAATGCCCTAATAAAGCCTCGTGTATGTATTCCGACGTCATGAATATTGCAATGTTTACGCCATGGCATCTTGGTTTCAACTGCAGAGATGTACCTAAATCGGTTGAAAATAGCTCCTTTTGGAGGTCATGTAAAAATATGTTGCAGGATAAACAAAATACATGGAGACTGTCTTGAAATATAAGCGATATTTGGGCTCGGGTCGAAAACGTGATAGAGGGCGAGGCAAGCCTCGCCCTCTATCACGTTTTCTAACCCTCGCCCAAATATCGCTTATATTTCAAGACAGTAACCATGTATTTTATATTTAGTTTTACATGCAGATTCTTCAAAAGGGAAAGACAATTTGTTATTGGGATTCTGGAATTGGTTGACCAAGAGATACAAGACCTTAAAAGTTAAGCGACTATACGTTGGTGAAGAAGAAAATGGAACTTTCAGAATGAACACAGAAGTTAAAGTCCTTGTTATTGACGATTTTAGAGTAATAAAAGAGACTAAGTTCAACTATTACCGAAATTCCTTTCCTATAATTTGCAAATTATTTCGATTTCCATCACCCGAAGGAGCGAAGATTACAAGCATGGAAAAAGATATTGAGTTTGATAAATCCCTTCATTTAAAATTTAGAAAATGTATGCAGCATATCTCATCTTTTCTTTTTGAGAAACACTCAAATTTAGAAATCATCAGTGCGTCTGGTTTTCGATCTACGAAAAATGGCGACGAAATTGTTCGTGAACCATGCATTGTGTTTTATTGTGCCTGTAAAGGGATAATACCGTTTGGAGAATCAGAATTCCCGAGGAATATCTACGGTTTTAACACTGACGTTAGGGAGGGATTCTTTTATCAATTTCCTAATGATGGATTTTTCAAAAGGTCCACAGATGTTCTTGATCCGTTGATGATGGGTGGAAGCATAAGCTCAAAGGGTATTTCTTTTGCTGAAATCTACTGTGAAGATATTTTCATACATTAAACCTTTGAATGAATCTAATTGTTTTTCAAAAAAGAAAGTTATTAATGTAATATGTTATTATTCTTAAACCTCTTTTGTTATTGTTCCATATAAAATGAGTATAATTTCTACTGTTTATGAATAATGTAATGTTTGCTTAAGGTAGCTTGCATATGGATTAGAGGGAGCTTCAAGGAGTTTGGACATTAAGCTTCTTGTATAAATCTGGCTTAATGGTGTCTTAATAGCGACTTAGTCTTTTTTGTAGACTTCTTAAAGCATCAAAATTTACCTTTAGGCTACCTTTAATCACCCTATAAAGAGTTGGCGATGGCTTAATCGTAGCTAATTGATGACGTATTTTTTTTAATTTTAAGATAGTTTAAAGATGCTTAATGGTCATTTAAAGACGATTTTAATAACTACTTAAGCATCAATAATCCATCTTTGATCCAAGCTTGTTTCCATCTTTTGATTAAAAATGATTCATAAATAAACTATACACATGGATATCCATAACATGCAAATAAAAACAATTGCTAGGAACAAAATTATACGTTATATAAAATACACAATAGGAAAAGAATAAATGTAATTTTTGTGAGTGCACATAAAGTATTATTTTGTGTACGTTTGAATTGTCCTTTTTAATTTATTACCATGTTTATCACAACAATTATTATGATTACAATATCACTTATTGTTTTCCTGATATGTTATGTAAACTTTTATAATTAAGTTCATATCATGACAATTTTCTCTCTGGTTTATGTTCATATGTTTATGTACGCACGCATCCTCGTTTTTTATTCATTTTAAATTTATGTTTCAGTCAAACAAATCATTCATAAAAACAAATTCTCTGAATTGTTTTACACAGATTTCTCAAAAGGAGGAACTCTTGGAGGATTTGTAACTTTAAACAATGGCAATATAGGATTCATTACGTGTGCCCATGTACTCTTTGATTTATCACGTCTTTGCCGTGAAACAGAACATTTTGATGTCGTACAGCCTGCTTATACTTAGAAAAATACCAACAACGTTTGTGGTATTCATGAATTATCCTGTTTCCCCACAACACCATTCAAAGGCTGCACACTTGACGTTTCACTTGTGAAACTTACAAATCGAATACCTGAGAGAGGACTGTTTTCAGATCTAAGTATTGAAGACCTGCTTGAGAATGGTAGGAATTTATATCACAACATTAAAGAGCTAAATTAAAATTGAGTTTTCATTTATTTATTTATTTATCTTTTAATTAATTATTTTATTTATTTTGTTTCTTTATTTTTAAAACTATAACTTATATTCTTCTCGGTAAAATATACATTTCTGCATAAAATACGAGAGGAAATGTGAATAAAATGAATATCAATATATTATCTAACTTTCCTTCGATAATTTTTAACTAAACGTTATTATTATTTATTTTTTTTTTTTTATTTTTATTTTTATTTTTTTTTGTTTAAAATGCGTATTTACTTCTAAACATCTGGTATGTAACAATACTGCACATATGTCGACTTTCTTTTTCAATTCATTTTGATTTCTTTAACGGATGTTTTAATCAACTTGCATTATCTCAATTACCCCTATAATGTAGATATGTTTGGGCATTGCCTATGGTATACTTTGCATGACACATGTTCACAGCAGGGTAAATTGATTACTAGCAATTAAGATGCATTGCTGATTAAAGGCATTCACTCAAATCGATAACGGTAAAAATGCTTAAGGCAGTAAATTTACAATAAAAGTCATGGAATGTAATTAATCAAAGAAAAATAACGATCAATTTTCGAAAAAAGAACTATTTTTATAAACAAAATCCATAAAGGACAGTTCCAAACACAGGTATAATTTAAACCCTTTTCAAAATTTCGTGAAACTTTAAAAAAAGATAGTTTAATAATTGTTTTAATCTTTGTTGTATGCAATGCAAAAATTGAGCGGGATGTCAACTTAAAGGAGCATTTCATATCCTATTGTGAGCGAAATCAAATGTTACATTTGGATTGCCCTTTCGAAAATATCCAAGAAGGTTGGGATTCTACTGAAGTGAAGAAAAAAGATAAAAAGAATTTTTGTAATTACACTTTACGATCTGTAGATAATAGAGAGGATTTTTTTAAAGCATTATGTACATGAATATTATTATATTCACATACATAATGAACATTTCACAGTGTTGTCAATAAAGTACGGGTAGAATTTTCCTATAACACTGATGGTCGAAGCCAAAATACCAAAGTTTACCTGTATGCAAATCTGTTTGAATATTTACTCCAATAATCAATCTATTCCAATCATTTATATTAATTAATAATTTTACAGGGTTCAACATGGAAAATATTCCTGAATATACTGAAGGTACTATACGGGATTATCGGGAGGATCACTTTGCTCATCTGAGAGATCCTTGTTTCAAATGGGGAGCAAAGACTGGATTCACAAGAGGTGCGCTACGTTTAAATGGAATATCTGTCAGATGGTTTAACGATGTAATAGATCTAGGACAACCATCATCCAGGCATTCATTTGTGTACCATTACCAGCTGGAATGTTTGGGAACCGGTACATCTTTTGCCCTTCCTGGAGATTCTGGAGACTCGTTTTTCAGCTTGATCCTATAGCTACAAAAAACGACCAACATCGCTTTCACTGCATTGGAATGATAGTAGGCGGTACATCGGATTACAAAACCGTTGTAACTCCTATTGGGCCTATACTTGAAGCTTTAAACGTAAAAATGCACACGTTTCCTCAGGAGAAAATGGATGAATCTTGAGAATAAAATATTTTTTTCGTGTGGGATGAAATTTGATTATCACAAGTATCTTAATGTTGGTAAACTAACACTTTTTTTCAAATTCGAGTGAAAGACATACTTCTGACTTGAATGACTTTACACTGACAAAAACATCTGATTAGTATACTAGACTTACTATAATGACTTTTATGATAAGCCGTTGTTAAATCCACAGTAGTTTCCCTTAGCTTTGTACAATGAGTTAAAAATATGAAAATACAACTTTCTAGGAATCTTATCCTAAGCTTCTGATAAAGGATTATATGAACCAAAAATAAATGAACGAATATATAAATATTTGGCTTATGACCAGACACTGACAAATTTTGTTATCATTTCGGATTGTCAACGATGTTTTTAGCTTTACAAGTTTTATCCACCTGTTTTTTGTTTAAAATATATTTCAGCACAATCAACTCAAGCAACGTATACTGTAGTCGGAAAAGAATACTTATTAGGTAACCAGCAAGTGTTTGTGATGGAAGGATCAATATTTCGAGAAACAGTTCATTCCAGCTTTTGTATTTCGATCACTTTGACAAAAATATGTAATCTGACGTTTCATCTTCAATTTATTTGACTTAAGAGATATTTTCAATATCGATTCAAGTTTTCATTCTAGTTAAAAATAAATAAGTTCTAGAAATATTGAAAACAAAGTATTTTATAACTGTCTTCATTGAGCAGTTGAAGTAGTGTATGCTCTTCCTCTCATTTGTGATCGACCGTTCACGGTAGCTCAGTCGGTAGAGCGCTCGCTTCGTGATCGGGAGGTCGTCAGTTCGAATCTCGGCCGCGACTGACCTAAGTCGATAAAAAGTGGGTAGCAACTGTTCCTTCGCCATGCGCTCGGCACTTTGAAATGAAAGTTGCGGGTCCTTCGGATGAGACCTTAAAAACCGAGGCCCCGTGTCACAGCAGGCGTTGGCACGATAAAGATCCCTCACTGCTCAATGGCCCTGAGTGCCGAGTAAAGGTCAAAATTTGAAGCCCTTCACCGGTATATGGTTACGTCTCTATATGAGTGAAAAATTCTCCAATGGGACGTAAAACAACAATCAATCAATCAATCAATCATTTGTGATTGATTGAAAATAATTGGTGTGAATTGTCATTTATTACATTGGCGAAATTCTAAAACAGTATAAAATTTTTAATCTAAAAGTAAGAAAAAAAACAAAACAAAATAATATGGCAGCAAATTATAGTGGCTTTGATGTTTTAACAGCAGCTACAAGTATAAAAAGCGTAAATAGAACACAAAACAAAACAAAACCAAAAAAACAAACAAACAAAAACAAAAAACAAACAAACAAATTTTAAGAGCCAGTCTGCGAGAAAACCATGCAATACTGTCCAAATTGAAGGTTGTAATATCTTCATGAAATTTGGTGGGTAGTCATATAACTGAAAAATGCCAAAAAAAATTCCCATCATCCATCATGGCAGCCATAGGAAACCCCACTTTCTTTATGCGCATTTAAGTGCAAATGCACTAAAATAATTCAAGCAAAATGGTAAAAATCACATTTGATTTATTTTACTCAAAATTTGGATTCCATTTAAGGTATTTTAAAGTAACATGACTATGTTCTTCTTAAGCTGACGTTTATCATAATCAAATTTGCAGCATATCAAATGGTAGACAACTCATAAAAATTGGCACAATGCCAATTTTCAAGAATTGAAATAATTATTACATCTTCCAAGACCAAGCTACGAAATTATTTTTTTTATATTATTGTCGAAATATAATTCTGAACATTATCTTTGCAAAATATTAAGCTTTGGGTCTAATAATTTATTGAGATATAGATATTTACAAATTGCCAATTTTCGAAAAAATTCCTCAAACTCAAATGGGTTACAAAGTCCAATATAGAACTTAATATTATTGATACTATTTGCTAGATAGGAAAAATGTTACCATTTCCTGTATAACCATAACTAAAATTGATAAAAAAAGAAATGTCAAAATTAAAAATTAAATAAAAATGTCAAAAATTACCCCCAATATGAGGACTAGCATTTTGCCAATTGTTCAGAAATGGAATGAATTCATGATAAATTGTGCTGGCTTACTTGCAAAATTTCAATAATCATATCGAATGATCGTATCTCTTACATTTTTGTAAGATTGTTTATAATTAAAAAAATGGAATTTACATGTATTTAAATTCAAAAGGGATCTATTACATCACCATTAATGTAAATTATGAGACTTGAACATACGTACATTTGAGCCTACCGGCTCCGTTAAGTTGCTCATATTCTGTCAATTTTAAATTGGCACACTCTTGTAAAAATAACATTTCTGAATTATCAAAATACTGATATGAAATACTATATAAAAGACTCTATAAAGGAGTTTAACAATTATTTTTCAAATCATAGAACTTAATTTTCAGACATCCATGTAGATTCATAATGGTATGATACTGACAGATGAGGTACATAAGTAAAAATCAAAGAATTGTTTTTACTAAAATCTGGGTATTTTTTCCTTCTAATAATCTTACTAAAATGGATTTTGTAAAATGATAAACTGTAAAATAATTTATTTTTGTAGTTTGAGGAAATAATTTTGGTTTGTGGGGATTTGATTTTATGGTTCTGAGGTGTTTAGGTATTACATATTCCAAAATTTACATTTTAAGGGACTCACAATGTCCCCCCCCCCTTTTCTTTTTGAATAAAAATTAGTGATTTAACAGTTTTAGACTCCATATCTTTAAACTATGTCATTAATTCTGTAAGCCAGTAATTCAACATACCAATATTTTCAAAATTCAATTAAAATGAATTTGTATAAATATGCTTTAACAAACCCTTTCTTGATCAACAAAAAAAAAACACATATTATAATAAATACATATACAATGCCATTGCATGGTTTCACATTGCATGGTTGTACATACATGTATTAACATGTTAGCATTTTTCTAGTTAACACGAGTTCTAGACCTTTGACTTGCATTAAATGATGGAAAAACTATATAATTATGTACATTTTATTCAAAAATAAATTTTTAGAAATATTTTGACAATTTTAGGTCACAATATCTTTCAATAAATCTGAGGATTCATCTTGAAAATCAGTGTTTTCCAAGAACTTTCAAAAAAATTTCCCTCCAACTCCTCATCACATGCCAGATTTGCGTAAGTTTTTCAAACGAACTTTTTACATATAAGTTTGGATCTTAGTTTACTTCACAAAATTTGAAATCACTTCCTGATCTGAGAAGAATTAAAATTCAACAATTCAATTTTCTCTGTTTCGAACATTGATCATTTCTTATCATTCTCAGTTTGCAGTAATGTGGTCAAAAGTTTATCCTTTTCCTCTTCGGTCACGTACATTCAACATATACATATGTTTGCTGTATAAGTCTTCTTTCCGAGGTAAATTATTGACAAACAAGTTGATGAAAAAAGAATATGATCTGTCTCGTTTAAAGTCATCATTTTGTAAGTTCTATGATCGATACAATGACCTTGTCAGCAAATACAATTTATCATTGAGTCAAATGCTGACTGACGTTTTTCATACAAATTGTTAGGCCATTATTTACACACTGAATTGTCGACGGATTTTTCCGTTATTTCCCGATCATGACAAGGAGCACACGGCGGGTGTGACCGGTCGGCAGGGGATGCTCACTCCTCCATGGCACCTGATCCCACCTCTGATGTTTGGAGGTCCGTGTTTGCTCTGCTCCTAATTTGTATTGTTTGATGGACTTTTGAGCCTGAATACTGTTCGTTATCGTCATATATTTCATGTCAACCGCCGAACATGTATCGCTGCTTCTGGGCAGTCTGTCCCCGAGGATACTCGTCGTCCGGTACCTATTCATTCATGAGTACACAGAATAACGAATTGATAACGGCAGGCGCGTCGCCCAGTATACAAAGGCGTCACTCTTTTGAGTCTGTAAGGGACACAGACTCAATGAGTTCATTCGGTGCCCCTCGGATAATCCTCAGGGACATTAAACATATGTCATATGTACAGTCTTCAGATTCCCAGTTTTGGTATAAACCAAAAATTCATACAAAAAATTGAAAGAATGTAAGGTTTCTATTAGAGATATATTCGAGGATTCCTTTTCCGATCCCATGTCTTCTATTTCAAAATGTTCTGCGAAAAATTGTAAAACATGTGACATTTTGATAGCTAACACTTCTTTCATCAGTAATCTTACTGGACAGAGCTTCTGTGCCAAAACTTGGGAAAATCTGAACTGCAAATCTTCAAATGTTGTCTACGGAATAGAATGTAGTCTTTGTGGACTTGTTTATGTTGGTGAAACCAAGGGATCACTCAATAAAAGAATATCAAGTCTTAGATTTCAGATAAATAATGGCGGTCAGCAACTTTTATACATGCATTTTAATTTTCCTGATCATTTTATTTTATCAATGAAAATTAGAATTCTAGAACAGATTTACCACCACACAAACAGCCCATCAATGAATAAACCTTTCCGTAGACAACGAGAAGAATTTTGGATTAGAAAGCTAGGGACAGCCTTTCCCTATGGATGTAATGACAATATCGATAGTATTGGAAATCTTTCCAGTCCACAGTGTAACAATGTAAATGTGATGGGACTTTTTAATCATACACAGAGACGTAAGCGTAGTCATGGGCATCGGTCTTATAATAAACCTTTAATACACGATGTCTCTTTTGATTCATTACTACCTTACGTAAATCAACAGTTAGGTCTACATCATATTTGCACCAAACTTTACGCTGTCCCTTTGAAACTTTTAAATAGTCTTCTTGAAAAGGTCAAGGAAAGTCCATTTTTTGATTCCTCGACACCAGAATATAGGCTCAAATCTGTGATTATGGGTATTGCAAATCATAGGCTTTTTAAACCCCCACGTTTTACTGAGGAAAATGCAGTTAAAACAATCCATTTTTTCCTTAAACTTCAGTATGCCAACAAAGGAATTGACGCGGTTAATATAAGAAATATTCTTAATCACAAAAGGTTCCAGTCTTGTATTCCACCATATTTCAAGTTAAAGACTACACCTTGTATTTCCTAAAAATATACATCGACTATTGCTTCCAAACTTTTTAATTACAAGAAAACTTTACAGGGCCTGGATATCGAATATCTGAAACATGATCCTCCATCGTGTTCATGATCTTCTTCACCCTATAACTATAGTCCTGCTGGACACGTTATTAATGGTGACGTAAATATAGTTAATAATGAGGACCTTAGATCACTAATTTTAAAAGGTCCTAAATATAGGGAACCGCGATCCTTCAACTGGCGTCGGAATTTCATAATATTATGGATTCTGCAGAGGAATACGTCAGGTGATGGGCCAGACATGAAAAAGAAGACCTTAACACTTTGTCAGAATAGATTAAATGTATCAGATGTATGTTAAAATCGCGCATAAAAAGATTGAGGGGCAATATGAGAACCATCTATCCTTCTGTATTCAATAATCCAGAAGTGAAAAAAGAGTTAGATAGATTACATGATCAGTACGTACTGGTCCCTGCTGACAAAGCAGGTAACAACATTGTCTTTGTTTGTAAGGCTCATTATATTAAATGTATTTTAGAGGAACTTGGATTTAATTCTACAAGTGGTAATCCAACTTACACTCAAGGTTCCCTTTCTGAGGAAGCAATTCTTTAAAATCATATGTCAGTTTTGAATATTTTTAATATTCCAAACAACCAAAATGAATTTGAATTACCATATTTATATTGGATACCGAAACTTCATAAAAATCCTTACAAACACAGATACAAAACGAGTTCCAGTAAATGTTCAAAACGGGTTCCAGTAAATGTTCAACCAAGCCTCTTTTTTTTACTCCTCACTAAGATATTAACAGTGGTGAAGGAGAAACTTCAAGAGTACTCTGCAACAATCTATTCGAGAAGTGGTGTAAATCAAATGTGGATACTAAAATATTCCAAGGAACTTTTGGAAAATTTGAAATCACAAAATTTTACCAAATTCAACAGCTTAAAAACTTACGACTTTTCAACTTTATACACAACCATTCCCCACGATAAATTAAAGTCTGGGCTTTTTGATATCATTGACAGCTGCTTTTCAATAAAAATGGAACTCGTAAATTTACTTACCTTGTCATTGGTCATTTGCAAAATTATTTTGTTAAAAAACATTCTGATTGTACACACAAGTACTCTGAAGTTGACATTAAAAAGATGCTTGAGTTTCTTATTGACAATATCTATGTGATTTTTGGAGACCAGGTCTTCCAACAATCTATTGGAATTCCCATGGGTACCAATTGCGCCCCGTTATTAGCAGACCTTTTATTTGTATTCATATGAAGCAGAATTTGTCCAAAATCTTGTACGTGAAAAGAAGAAAACACTTGCTGTGGCCTTCAACTCGACATTTAGATATATCGACGACGTATTGTCAATTAACAATGGCTATTACCATTCTTATGTCGATACGATATATCCTTGTGAGCTTGAGATAAAAGATACCACAGAGTCTGACACATCTGTTTCATATTTGGATATTTTACTTGAAAAAGACGTTAATGGTAATCTAACAACCAAGCTTTATGATAAACTCGCTGACTTTAACTTTTCAATCGTCAACTTCCCTTACATATTCAGCAATATACCTTCATCACCTGCATACGGGGTATATATATATATCAGTTGATTCGATAAGCAAGAGCATGCTCTACGTATGTACAATTTCTAAAACGAGGTAAATTATTGACAAACAAGTTGATGAAAAAAGAACATCAGCTGTCTCGTTTAAAGTCATCATTTCGTAAGTTCTATGATCGATACAATGACCTTGTCAGCAAATACAATTTATCATTGAGTCAAATGCTGACTGACGTTTTTCATACAAATTGTTAGGCCATTATTTACACACTGAATTGTCGACGGATTTTTCCGTTATTTCCCGATCATGACAAGGAGCACACGGCGGGTGTGACCGGTCGGCAGGGGATGCTCACTCCTCCATGGCACCTGATCCCACCTCTGATATTTGGAGGTCCGTGTTTGCTCTGCTCCTAATTTGTATTGTTTGATGGACTTTTGAGCCTGAATACTGTTCGTTATCGTCATATATTTCATTTTACTTTTATTTGCACTAAGTTTCTTTCATAAGAATTTTGATTATCTTCAGAGCCCATCCTTCTGATATGGGTATCACTATCTGAAATATTCTCTTCAAACTTACATAAATGTAAGTTCTGACCAACTAGCTATCAAGTATTTTCTATATTGTAAATGATTTACTATGTCCTGGCATTTTTCTTGTTGCTGTAAACATGCTTCCATATATAATGATTCTACTTATGAGACAGTATATATTACGTGAACTTTTTCTATTGACCCTGGGACATTCTTGCTCTTGTTCATATATATAACTGTCATCAACAGGCACCTCATTCTCTGTTGACACCCCGTTATCCGTAATTGTCACTTCAATGGCTTCTGTTGTGTCCTGTTCAAATAGACATATCAGATCATAGAATACTATACGTTATAATATTCCAGTCTTGTGAAAAGTGTGTGTACCTGTAAGCAAAATTATTTCAATAAATTACATTCAGTGATCATAATTAATTCCTTAGGTTAACATCCAACTGCATAACTTGCTTCACTACATTGAAACTGACAATAGGCATACAAATTGTGTTTATATATTTTAAAAGTAGTAAAAAGTTTTACAAAAATTATGTAAATCGTCCTATGTACATTAGGATGTTTTCACAGCTGATAAATTTCACAATATCGATCCATACCTTTTTTTTTAATTGCCCAGTGGAACTAGTATAATTGTCCTCATGAACAATAAACCATTATTATCTATTATCATATCCATTTTCGAAGGAAACAACCATTTCTAATACCCTGCAAGGGTATTATTATTATTAACATGGTTATTCAGACAAAGTATCAAATAAATCAATTAAAAAGCACACAACAATTTTTTTTATAATATTATATAAATAAATATGACATGACAAAATTTGACACACGCACCTTCAATTTGAATGAAATGGTTGCCCACTTATCATGTTTATACATGCAACATTCAAGACGGTTTTTATTCTTATCAGTTTGTACTGCAAAATGGCATTTGTTTTGGCTGTAGCCATGTGTTTTTTTTCACAAGTGGAATATTCTAGACGTATACCATGATACTTTCGGTGGCCTTGCTTGTATTAGGATGATCCTTCTATCCGCATACGTGCACAATTTTTGCTGTCTTTCCAGTAAACAAACCGCCACCACAGATGTTTTAAAGCATATAATAAAAGGTTTACCCAGTAGAGTCTATCACAATTTCCGTTTCTACACACTGGTACAACATAAAAGGCCTTAGTGCTGGGGCTGTTTGCTTGTTCAATCTGGTTTGTTGCTTCCTTCCTACAATTTTAAAGATCTTAAAAATGAGCTTTTTTCATTTTCATAGTGCAATGATGCTCCCAAAAACTCCTTAGGTTAATGAAAAATGATCATACATACATTTCCATGTTGATATACCTGTCATTTTTTACCCAATAATTCTAAAGAGTTCCAACAAGGGGAGATAACAATTGAACTCCAGGAAATTGGTTGCAGGGGACTAAAAATAAGCAATTAAAAGTTATATGAAGTATCTAAATCAGTAATTCCTATTATAAAAAAATATACACTAGATTTAGAATCCTCATTTTTCATTTAGATATTGAGGAAATATTCTATACATAATATTAGACTATTATTAAGAATATGTGAAATTGTAGGCAAGTATGGTATTTTAAATTTAATTTACAAAATTTAGATATTATTTCCCAAGCTCAGTATTTTAATTCATGGTAGATCTAAGATCATTCTAAAGATTACACTTATTCTAATATAATTTTTTACTTGGTCTTGAAAAAAAAAGCATCTCAAAATGGCTAAAAAAAATCATACTTATTGATTTAGGATCTATAAATATATCTTTGAAAATAAAACATACATTTGAATTCCTTTTTTCGTCATTAATTATGCAAATAAGACCATAATTTTGAAATAAAAAAAATTAGAATCTAAACTGATGACAGAAAGTCACTTTTTTGAATCGATCAGTTTCCATTTAATTTTGTGTAATTTTCTACAAATATGGAAATGAACTGTTACTAAAAATAGATGGGAGGTTCAACAATTTTTTTTAGATATTCTTGAGGCCTGTTTTACAAAAGAATTTACGACTAAGACCAAATACTTTAGTTCATTGTAAAAATTTTCAAAATTGATTATTCTATTTAAACTTTATGGCATAAACGTATCTTTCTAAATTCTTTTTAAAAATATTAAAACCATTTTCAAATAAATGTTCCAAAGAAAGTAATAAGTGGAATTATATGTTAGTCTTAGACGTAAGTTCTTTTGTAAAACGAGCCCCCGACTTCTACTTTTATGTAGACAATTCTAAGCCACTAAAAAACTATAAGTCACAACCTTCTATTTGGACCATTTTTTTGTATTTTACCTGCTTTCTCGCAGACTGGCTCTTAATGTCTCAAATTTTCTGCACTAACACACCCTCTCATAATTGACTAAAAAATATATAAATAAAGTTTGTAGGCCAGTTATTGTGGCATGTGATGAGTAAATGCATTAGGGTGTTAAATGTTCATATAGTTTTTGATGCTTATATATGAATGAAAAGATTCGAAGTACATAAAAAGCCAGATGCAGAAAAAGTAATTATTATCAAATAATGTCATCTACGATTATTGGTGAGTGACCGACCTTACAATTAAATCTTAAGTAAAAATCAAATAAAATTTAAATTCTACTTACTTCTGTAATGGATTAAAAAATTCAAATATTAGTCACCAGACAAAATATATTTTACCAAGTTGATATCGGTGCCAAAAATGTCATTTTCACATACCTTACTGAATGAGAAAAAACTAAATGTCCTATCCTAATTGTCTTTTTGAAAAGGTCTGATCAATGCAATATATTATGTCCATTAGCATCACTAATGTAGAGTGGCCAAATTGATAACTAAAACTTGTAAGGTAGAGATTCTATTAAATTGGAGAAATGTTCGTTTTTCTGAACTTAACAATTGGAATGGAAATTATAAATGTTGTTTTAGACTATTACAAGCAGCTAGAAATAATAATAAAGTTGAGTGAAATGCAGAATATTACCCATATTTCATTTCTCAGTTGCAAAAATGAAAGTAATGGATATCTTTGAGCAGTGTAATGCAAATCTTGGAAATCTACTTTATTCATTACATAACTCTTCATCTCGAAAATGAAGTGACAAATGTTCACTGTCTTGTGAGAGTGGTTCATGTGGTTTCCTTAGTCTTTATTAAGGCTAAAAAAAAAATTTAAAGTAGCTAGAAATCCTCAGTTTTGACCAGGGCCACCAAAACACTTGGCAAACAAATCTTGTTTTCAATATGTTTCGGGTGTCATGCTTTATCAATGAGCAAATTTTCTTCAATATTGGTGAACATGCTTGCCAAAAAAGTTTTAGTGGTTAGAGAAAAATATCTCTCATTAATATTATTTATTGATTGACATGCTTGTCAAATGACATTAGAGGTGTGCTGATATTAATGGGGCCTGGACACAGTTTTCATTGTTTACAATTTAAATGTCTATTTTATTCAAAAAATAACCTCATTTTAATGATTTGAACTTACATGAATATTCTATGTATTCAATGACAATGACATTTTTCCTAACCTCACATCAACACCTGCGTTTGTAAAGAGGACACGAGCTCTATTATTGCTAGATTTTACTTTTTACCGGGTATGTGCAATTTGCTTAGTCTGCACACATCTATGATCGCGGACTGACAATACTTATGAGTTAGTTTTGCTTTCTAGCATTTTTACTCTTAACTTTCTGGATTATAGTTTTCATATTTTTCATAAATACACAAAAAATCTACCCAGCACAGTTAAGGCTGCAGTAAGGAGGCGGGGCCTAATTTATACGGGAAATGCTTACTATGACATCACACAAAAATATAAGTTCTTCAAATTACCACAAAATGAAATGATTTGCTATTTTAAACTTATGAATAGCTTTTAACTACATCAATACTAACTAGTGCATGCATTATTGTCGTTGGTTAAATCCCACACAGCAATATATAAACAATTCACTGATCGCAATGCACTTGTCAATGTGACGTCATATCGGAAAATTTGACGCAGTTTGTATGCACTGAGAGGCGGATCAAGTTATATTTATACAATGAAAAATGTATTTTGTAATTAAATAAAATACAAATTGTAGATGTATAAGAGGCCATTAACTTGGATGCAATGTCTGTTTTATGATTTTATTCATATACTTCCCGTACATTCCCTAGACAAGCGATACTGTCGTATATTTGTATGAAGATTCATTGAAGGGTTATAGAAGGGTCGTAATAAATCGATATATTGCAAGGGCATACCCTCAATGAATTATGACAAGGTTTTACACATAAACTCAAGAAGTATGAAGATATTTGAAAAGTGCTGCGAACCTGTTGAAATCTTGCAAATGAATTAATTATATCTATATTTAATGTACTTGACCAGCAAAATATTCAACATTCGGTATAACAAATGTAATTTTAGCAATTAGATAGTAGAATCGATATAGGTTCGCAGCACTTTTCACAAACTACAATGAGTGTTGAAAATAATTATATGTTAAACTTAGATTTTTAACTTGGTTATGCCCTTGCAATATTAGAATTTATAGATGACCTCAATACTTCAGGTATATTTGCTAAAATCACGTGACTGCCACATCACGTGACAATTCTTAATACGAAATCTAATCGTCCTCAACATTTAGTTTTCAACCACATTGCATTTGTTCGATAATAGTAAAGTTCTAAAAAGAAATGCCCATTCTTGTAAAGAATGTATTTTCTATCTAAAAAATTCGCCGATATTTCCATTTGGCACCTTAACTGTGCTGCGTACTTTTTTTTAAGTATTATGGATAAAGTTTACTTTGTGAAAGTGCAATGATATGTGTCAATCAAACGCGTTCCGAAATTCGTAGTTTTAATAATTTCCAGATAAAAGAAGTTTCTAAGCGCTTTTCAAATATATTTTGGTGTGATGGGCTCTAGTAAAATGTAATTCATGATATTATTTAGAAGATTTGAGAAAATATGAGCTTCAAATCTGTTTTCAGCCCCTTTAAAGGTGTGCTGAGGCAATTCCATTCGCAACATTAAGATTGTATCTCGTTCCCTCTTTGAAGGTAGGTTGCCATTAACCACAATAACTTTTAATTGATTGAAATAATACCGATAGGTTTAAAATCATAGCACGGGGACCTGAGCGATGATTATACATATATCTCATGCATAGAACTTGAATAATCTATGTTTATTGAGAGGAATGTTGGTATATCACGCTCTTCTAATTAGGAAAAATAAAATTGTCGGCGATAGTTTCGTGCCTCTTTTACGTTAATGATCCTAAATAAATCCCTGCTTAAGAACCTGTCACCGATTTTATAAATGTTTATTTTTTTGTTATATTTTTTACGGAAGGAATCTGAAATAAAAAAGAAATCTTGTTTTTCCTTCCTTTACTTCATGAGTTGAATTGTACTAAAATCAAAATGGATTCCAATTTTTAGTTAAAAATCATAACTCTAAATTTCAATAAACGTACTGAATTTTTAACCAACATTTAATGTATAATTTGTGCGTAAATAATGTTAACCGAAATATAGCGGAAAAGAATAAAACAAATGATCAACCAATTAAAGTATAATTTAAAGGTCTGCAGTATCAATTGCCCTTTGACCAATATAAGATTTACAGGAAATTTGTGTATTAAATTGATTATATATTAAGCTATACAGTGACATATAAATTTGTCATTTCACACTATGGTCAATTTGTAAACATGACATCATCTCAGGTGAGTATTTGTCGCCTTTTAGGGCATCTCCTACATCTATTTAATGCATTTGGGGCTCAAATTCTTTGTAATTGATGCAAATCTCCAATTCGTTAAATATAAAAATATTGTAGAATTTCTTTGTTTCAAAATAAAGTGTAACCTTTTCCCGCTTCTCCTCATAATTTTAAATAATTCTATCACTTTGTAGGTGATATTTTCAAAACTCTTGAAAAAAAGCCTTCTTGTCTTAACTTTTTTTTTCATTCTACACGTAAAATATAGATTTATTAACAAAAATTTCGATAAAGAGTAAACTTCTAGCAAGTGGCCTTAATCTCTACGAGCATAAAAGTACGAAGTAATTTTTGATGTATCTAGTTTTCGAACCTGTCGATTTCAGACAACTCTTTAGTTGCTCCCTGTGGTATTTCCACATTTGAGGCGCCTTAAACGGAAATATTTTAAGTAGCTATAAGTGTTTTTTTTATAATATGGAAATTTATAAACACACGACATCATATTCAATGAGCATTAATGGATTTTCTAGAGTCTAACTGTAACTTTTTTGCATTCACTTTAAGTTTCAAATACTGCTAAGGTTATAAAGTATTTTTGTATAAGCATAATAAGGCTGCACGAAATGATAAGGTTTTTCAATTCAAACCGAGCTTGGTAGCGTCGAATCAATGAGAAATTATTTCTCTACATTTTTTCATGAAGGTAAACATAGGTAGTGACTGTTCCTTCGCCAAGCTCCTGGCACTAGAAGTGAAAGTAACGTGTAATTTGGATGAGACCTTCAAAACCGAAGTCCGATGACACCATAGGCATTGGCATGATAAAGGACTGTCACTGTTCAATGGCCCTGAGTGCCGAGTATAGGTTCAAAGAATGGGTGGACTTAACTGGCCAGAAAAAATGCCGTAAATTAAAGTTTCATAAAATGTTTATTTCTTTCCATCATATAAATCCCCGATATCTGAACCGTGTATTCATGGTACAGATGTGAATTTAAAACGCTCTTTTTGAGCTAAACTAAATAAATATCAAAGGCATGGTGCCTGAAGATTTCTTGAATATCAACACATAATCAGGGTCACCCGTTTTTCATCGTCTGAATACATAGTCAGCGCATGTTTGTCGGCTGTTCTTAAGAAAACTGTAGTTGTATATTGAACAAAATAATGTCATATTAAAAGGAGAAGAGCCGACAAACATGCGCTCACACTTAATTTAACAAAAAACATGTTCAAACCAAACTTCTCGTTTCCATTGTTATGACTGAATTAACCTTGATTTGACTTCGATTGACCTGTTACATGTAAATATTACAATTCATCACGTGATGTCCACCTGCGAGTGTACTCGTGAAAACGGAACTTACATTGTATTCTTCAACCTGACCGATCTAAATCACGTCTTGGAGCGTGTTTGGTTCCCGTTTTCAGAATTTAGCATTATATGGTGTTTTAATTTTGCGTGTCCACACATTTTTTTTTTAAATTTCAAATTGACATCGCTGTAATATGCCATAGACATATTCGAATTTCTAGAGAGAGAGAGGGAGAGAGAGATGTCAACAATGATGCCGATCGATAGCCCCGCCTCCTATTAATATTGATTACGTGACCTAAAAACCACTCCGGGTACATGCCAAATTCCGGAAGACGACACTAATGTATCGTTGCTTCAATTCTGATTCATGGCAACAGGGCATTGCTTTTGTACAAATGTTCTACCTAATATAACCATGTATAAGTAACTCTTCCTATTGCTTGTAATATATTTTGGATTCACTTCATTTAGAGCTTGGTAGAGTAGTAGTCGCAAAAAGATCCAAAATAGGGTGTTATGTCCACCCATTCTTTAAAGCCCTTCACCGGCATACGCTGAAGTCTCTATATGAGTAAAAAATTCTTGAATGGGACATAAAATACATACAATCAATCGTTTCACGTAGGTATATTTGTCATGAAGTGCTGGAGAGCTTAATGAAAAATACCAACTCGACAAGTCTGTGTTATGTACACAACAATAACAGTCACAAAGCTAGTAAAACATTATAACTCCTTTAAAAATAGGCAAAATGCCAATATTTAAGCTAAAATAAAAATAAAATCAAACATGACATCACAGTTATGTTTCTTTATCATTCTAATACAGCACTATTACTTACTTTTCACAGTTTATCAAAATATTTCCATGTCCAGTAACATGTTCTAATTTTAAACTGAAAAGGGAAGATAATCCAAACATGCAAAGACATGAAAATATCATTTCGAATTTGACATTTAAAAAAAAATCTTTTTATCTCCAACTCCAAATATAACACAAGTTACTTTTTATAATTAAGCAAAATATTTCCACGAGCAGCAAGATGTTCTAATTTTAAACTGAAAAGGGGAAATATTCAAATGTGCAAAACCATGAAAATATAAATTTTAAAGGATTTTCCGCTATCCAAAAATATAGAGACCTAACAATCTAATCAAAAGTCCATGCTATATTCAAAAACATAAAAGCCGAGGGCAAATAAAAGAATACAACATTTTGATGTAAATGATTATTATCTGGAAATTATTTTATTACTTGCATACAGAAAAGGATTTTTTTTTATTTACAGTCTCCTATATGTAATATAATATGTATATTTATGTATATAAAAAGATTGAAATTTCCAAACAATTTTTTATTTCCACATCTTTTAAACCATATATTATCATTTACGTCAAAAATACATTCACAAAAAAATACCATAGACAAGTTGCCATGTTAACTACATGAGGATGTCAAATTCCTACGTCGATTTGTTTAGCAGTTTCTTATACTGAAACATTAAACTGTAATCTTAAAGTGCTTAACGTAGATCCACTGGAGATGAAAGTCACTGCCCGATTTTTTTTGGTGCAAAGTTTGAACCCATTCTCTAAACACTAGTCTTTGTTTTGTGACAGCTGTGATGATTTTATCCTACTTAAATAATAATTCAAACAATCATCACCAAATAATTAAGAAGGCATGTACATGTATAAGGTGTTAAATTTATACTTTAAACATGCAATCACCGCGATCAAAATTGAAGTTCAAGATAGTTAGTATTCATTATGACACTCTATTCAGCTTGTGAATATCATACCTGAATCAATTAAGTATAATTGAAAAATATTTCAAATAGAAATAATGAACCCTGTCTGATTTATCGTGTCACAACAGATAGATGTATACCTTTAAACATGCATATAACAGACCTGCATGACCATTTAGTGTTTTCATACAGGGCCCAAGCTCCGGGGCCATTAAATTGAGACGAGCTCACTTTTGATCTAAGTCTCACTTTTACAAAAGGAATATATAGTGGAAAAGTGAGATTGAGACAAAAGTGAGCTCGTCTAAGTTTTATGGCCCCGGGGCCAAATGTTGTCTTTCTCATATGAAACGCAGTTTTAGTTGCTAATAGTAAAACCAAGCCAGAATACAAACTTTAAAAAAATATCAATTTGTGTGTGTGTGTGTGTGTGTGTGTGTGTGTGTGTGTGATTTCAAAGAGTCAATTTTTCGAAACCTACGCGTCTGGATAACATTAAACATAGAATTAAATTGGAACAGTCTTATGTTCCCTCCACGGTATAATTCAAACTGTACCAGGCATGAAATGAAAAAAAAAACATTTTAAATCAAATCAAAGATGATTTACTTTAAGCATATATTCTTGTATTGTCTCAGTACCCATGGTATCTGGTATAAAACAGTTTGGGCCTTACCTTGTGATCCTGACCTTTCAATCCAATGGGTTCCTTTTTGGTCATTATATGAAAAAGTAGAGTAGTATTCATCTAGTTTTATACACTATATTCCTCGGTACAAAAAAATTAATAAAAAATAAAAAACCTAAACATCCCCCCTCAAAAAAAAAAAAATTAATTAAACAAACCTGTATCTAATGAATAATATACAAGTGCAAAGCACAGTAACCTGTGTTCCCAAAGAACTAGCTTGATAAAGACTTAGTTGGGTCAGTAAATTTTAAGTCAGCAATAACCTGTTCGGATTAATAGAATTTTCAGTATTTATCAAATTGTTTTTGCAGCAATCATGGTACAGGTACATCAATTATTTTATAGGCAATCATGGTTATTAGAATAAAAAAAAAAAACAATTGTACATTTTTATGAGCAAAATATTTTATTTTTCACAAAATATTAAACATATATTTAAGAACTTTTAATTTCCATGTTCGTTCTGTATTGTAATGAGGTATTTATTCTTCGAAATCCCTTGGTTTTTTTTCTGTAATTATTTCATGAGATATGCACAATTTACATACAATTTATACACAGCATATCATCTTGAGAAACCTATCCCTAGCTTTCTGATAATAGATGATTAATAACAAAATCATTACTTACTATTCATTCTAGACCCAAATAAATGCATTAAACACAGTTTTAAGGAATTTGCAGATTTTGCTGTAGTTTTCCTAGTTTGAACTGTTTCGGAAATGCTCGTAATTTTGTTGAAAATGCGTACAATAGCTAAAAATTACCACTTCGCTTATATTCTATCATGAATAAAAATAATGTTACGCCGACCAGAATCAGCTACCAGCACTTCTTAAAATGTACATGATATAAGCAATCGATATTCCGTGTTTCAGCTCAAACAGTCTACTCTATGCCCTTGCACTTTTGAGGTTAATTAGGAATACATTTATCGTGTTAGCGATATTCTTTACATTCTCTGTCGTTGTGCAGCTCCATAGAACCTAGATAAATTGATAATCTACACAATTGTTTTAAATGAATTATTTCCTTTCAAATTTCTTGATTAGATTTAAACATTGACGATGCTTTTATATTTATTTTAGCATTTCTGTATTTATTAAATTAATGGATCCACTCCTCTGGATCACTGGTACTGCGTCAAGTCGAGGCTATTGAAGTCATTTATGACATAAGATTTGCTTCTAATTACGAGCCTTTTCTTGAAATTAATGAATAAATACATCATGTTCCTACTCGTGTAAATTTTTTTTTGATGCAATCAGTTTTTGAACTCTCACAGTCAACCTGCTCATCAGTTTCCTGTTGTCACTTAACAGTGTTGGGTTTTACACGGAAGTATTTAATAAGCTAGTAAAAATTGTAATTTCCTTTTGTATTATGCGGTGATTTAAATCTTGCTCTTAATCCAGAAATAGATACATATAATTATGCAAATGTTAATAATCCAATGGCTCGCGAAAAATTGATAGAAGTTATGGAAGATTTACAAATGATTGATTATTACAGGATTTTAAATCCAGAAAAGAAAGTGTTCACATGGAGGAAAAAAAACCCTGTCAAACAAGGCCGTTTAGATTATATTTTAATATCTGAAGGTCTATCTAATATTGTTGAAGAATTCACTGTTAAACCAGGGTACAGGTCTGATCATTCTATTGTTTTTTTAGAATTAAAATTCAATCCCTTCATTAAAGTTCGTGGTCTATGGAAGTTTAATAATAGTTTACTGAATGACAAGGTATATGTTGAAAAAGTGAAGCAAACTATAGAAAGGGTTAGGGGTCAATATTTACAAAACATAAATGACATTGAAAGAAATGCTATTCTTGTTGAAAGTATGGATGACCGTTTATTCCTTGAAATTCTTCTTATGGAAATACGGGGAATAACTATTTCTTATTCTTCATTTAAGAAAAATGAGAGAGAGAGGTTAGAAAAATCCCTATTAGGAGAAATAGAAAGATTGGAAACAAATAATGATAATAATAATAATACAGATATTTTGGAAGATAAAAAAGCTACCCTTGAAAATTTAAGAAAAGTTAAAATGCAAGGCCATTTAATCAGATCACGTGCTCGGTGGGTAGAAGAGGGTGAAAAACCAACAAAATATTTTTGCAATTTAGAATCAAGAAACTATATTAACAAAATTATTAAAAGGGTTGAGATAGATGAACAACATACTGTTTATGATCAATTTGAAATTTTAAACCAAGTTAAATCTTTCTATGAAGATCTGTATTCAAATAAAGAGTCAGAATGTATTGATATGGATTTAACTGATATTATTGATCCAGCTGAAGTTAAAAAACTTGACGAGATGACTTCTAATAGTCTTGAGAATGATATAGAAGAAAGTGAAGTTTTAGATGTACTTAAGAATATGAAAAATAATAAGTCACCAGGAAGTGATGGTTTTACTGCTGAGTTTTTCAAATTCTTTTGGATAGATTTGAAATGTTATATTTTAAATGCAATTAATTGTATTTTTTCAAAGAAAGAACTTCCAATTTCTCAAAGACTTGGGATTATCTCCTGTATACCCAAAGGTGATAAACCAAGACAGTTTTTAAAGAATTGGCGTCCAATTACTTTATTAAATGTCTTGTATAAACTTATATCTGGATGTTTAAGTTGTAGAATAAAGTCTACGCTAGAATTTCTTATTTCTGATACACAAACAGGTTTCATTAAAGGTAGATATATAGGGGATAATACCAGATTTATTTATGACTTAATGTCTTACACAGAGTTAAATAATATTCCTGGTCTGTTGATGCTAATTGATTTTGAGAAAGCATTTGACTCAATTTCATGGCCCTTTCTGTATAGGATTAAGATCCTAAATACAAATTTTAAAGTTTCAGTTTTACAATGTGGATTTTTATCAGAACAATTTTCTATTCAAAGAGGTTGTAGACAAGGAGATCCTGTTGCTCCCTATTTGTTTCTCCTTTGTGCTGAAATTTTGGCTATTCTCATAAAACAAAACAGAGATATAAAAGGTATAATAGTAAATGAAAAAGAACACAAAATTTCTCAATATGCAGATGATACCTGGCTTGCCCTTGATGGTTCACCAAAATCTTTGTTTGCTGCTCTTGATACATTGGATTTATTTTCACAAATATCCGGTTTAAAGATAAACAGTTCAAAGACAAAAATTATTTGGATTGGCTCGAAAAAATTTTCAAGTCAAGTTTATCATCATTCAAGATGGAAACTAGATTGGGGATCCACAACTTTTAATTTGCTTGGTATAACTTTTTCTGTAGAGCTAGAAAATATTATTGACATAAATTATAAACTTATTTTACCAAAAATTAAATCAATGATACAACAATGGAAAAGACGAATACTTACACCTATTGGTCGCGTCACCGTTGTAAAAACGCTCATTTTACCAAAACTTACTCATTTATTTATTTCCCTTCCTACCCCTAGCTATGATAAAATATCTTCATTGTGTAAAGACCTTTTTGAATTCATATGGAAATCAAAAATTGATAGAGTTAAAAGAGATATAGTCACTCAAGATTATTTATCTGGAGGATTAAAGATGTTAAATGTTGATTACTTCATAAAATCATTGAAATGTACATGGGTCAAAAGATTGGTAACAGAAAGTAATAAGCCATGGCTAGACATATTTTTTGGAATTAATGGTAATGATGCTGTAAACAAATTTATGGATTTTGGTGATGCTTTTATTTTAAATAGTCTAATACCTCAAAACAATATTTTCTGGTTTGATGTTTTTACTTCATGGCTACATGTTCTGAAGAATGTAGATCAGGATGTTCATATTGAATACAAGGCTTGTAATATTCCTATATGGTATAATTCAAATATTAAGGTAGATAATAAGAGTATTTTTATAGAAAATTGGTAAATAAGTGGAGTTAAAAATATTGGAGATTTTTTGTCAGAAGATTGTAAATTTTTATCAAAATCTGCCTTCCAAGAAAAATTCAGTATTTCCAATGTAAGCTTAATGCAGTATAATAGCACAGTTTCTGCCATTTCTAAATTTTTAAAGAATATGTCAATAGATAGAATAACCTAATTTACCTTTTTATTTTGAAAATATTTTCACTATGAAAAATGTACAAAGAAAATTTACAATTATATAAACAAAAATGATATAATTCCTACAGCAATTCCAAAGTGGAATCAAGACTTATCTCCCTATGGAGTGGCAGATATATGTATTAAAGATGTTTTTAAGGTTTGTTTTAAGACTACCTCCGATTCTTCTGTACAGTGGCTACAATATAGAATTCTACATAGGATCCTCCCTGTAGATTCTGGTCTTAAGAAAATCAATATAAAATCCACTGACATTTGTAAGTTCTGTGCTCAGGAAACTGAAACTTTACTGCATGTATTTGTCAGTTGTGATCATATTGTATCTTTATGGGGGAACTTGAGTTTACATATATACAGAACAATTTCAAAAAGAGTTGGATTCAATGTCAAAAATATCATCCTAGGTGAATTACCACTTACTAAGGACAACAGAATTGAAAACTTTGTGATACTATATACAAAACAATATATTTTTTCATGTTTACTACAACCAAAAATACCTTCATTTACTGGTTTACTGAATTATTTGAAAAAGAAACACAATATTGAAAGATGTATGTCTATTAGTAACTCAAAACTGTTTTATTTTAAAGAACAATGGATTTCGTGGAAAAATATTTTTGAACAAATGTAAGATAATGTGACAAGTTTTTGATATTTAGTTTATGATAGAAACAATTGTTGATAAGCTGATTACTATGAAGCAACCTCCATATTAATTTAAAAGGCAAATGGATGTATGAATGGGTGTGTGAGTGCTAAATATCCATTGTAATTTTGCTGCTAATTTAATTTGATTTTGTATGTTATACAATGGATAATAATAAAAAAAAAATTGTAATTTCCAAACTTTTTATGTTTTCAACATATAACAACATCTAAGCCTGTTTTTATTCGGCTATAAAGACACTCTTACAAACAAAGTTGAATGCATTAATCAATAACTATTTTTATACCTATTTAGACTGTAAATGATTTCAACAGGAAATTCGTAAAATATTAAGAAATCGCAAATTTTCTTTGATGTTCAAAATTACCAATTTTTGCCGTACTCCTTATGAATGAAAAGACCTTTAGTGTCATCTGAAGAGCTTTACAGACAAAAAATCTTTTTGAGTTTGACTAAATTTCAATTTCACTCAAATAAACATAAATGTTGTACCTATTTAAAACCCCATGCTTGCAAGAAGTCGCCTTTACTTCTAATTGTTACTTCAGTATTTACATATTGAATCATCGATAAAGTCAACTTTTTACAGGACCGTTTTTAAGACTTCAAAAAGCCCTGAAATATACTAAAATGAATGAAATGTCATTTATCCTTTTGATTGTAAATAAAATATGTTCAAAACAAAAAACAATGAAATAGAAAACTGCTGCACGAAAACATTTCATTTTAAAGCTTCGTTCAATTTGACAATTTTTAAAACATATAATAATTGTGCAGTTTTCATTCTGGGTACTGTGTATCCATTAACAATTGTTTTTTGTTTTTGTTTTTGTTTTTTTTTTTTTAAAGACTTTCCTTTTTATGATATTTTTTTTTTACTTTTGCTTAATGTCACAGTCAATTTTTTTCATATTAATTTGGTCCAGCCTCCATTATGTAGCCTTCACATTGATTCTAAACAACAATATTTTGAAATAGACTTACCTTTCTTAAAGAAAAAATCAAGTTGTACAATGATATATTTTATGAAGACAACTGCATAAATTTGTTGATTTAAATTCAAAAGGAAATTGGGTTTGAAGAAGGAACTACATCTTTACGAGAAGTGATCAAATGTTCGCGAACTATCTCTATATTTACAAATCCACAAATTCAGGTCAGAATGAAAGTTGGCACATAATAGTTATTAAATCCCTAAAATGTCATTTTCTATAGACTTTAAAAATAAAGATATGATAAAGAGAAGGTGCCCATACGTGATCCACATCAAATAAACGACGCACGGAAGAAAATGGAATCGGGTTGGGATAATCACCATGCTCATTCTAGAAAAAAGATTTTCTTATCCACCCATCCTATCATCGGGTCTCGGCCTATTTATATGATAAAAAATACATGCATGGTAAGAAATAAAGGTCTCGGAAAAATCTTTCAGCTGCTGTGAATAGAACGCTACGGAGCACGTCACGTAACTGCCTGAACCACGTGTTTTGCGCATGGGCAGAACGGTGACAGATGTCCCTTAAAACCGGAGGGGACTACAATAAAAATAATAAACATGAAAACCTAATTTGATTTCTTTTGTGGAAGAAATTCAATTAGTTTTCGAATTTTTTGATCATCCTTCGTAACAATACTTTTGGTATTGAAATAATACTTAAGATGGTACTAATGTCTCATTGATATATTTATAATATACAGAAATAATGTTCCTGTATTTATTCTTGTGATCTCTGGCTTTATTGATTAATGGTTTGGTATTTGTTTTTTGTCATATTTGATGCTAAAATTTCACCACAAACTGTAAATTAATGAATAATCAAAGGTTTCAACAATTAAAAAATAAATTGTAAGACGCACGTGGCTTTACAAAGTTAACGTACCTGGCAATGTTACGGTTAAAGAATTGAGGCGGAGCCTAGTTTATACAAGATATTTTTTTTTTTTTTTTTTTTTTTAGAAGAAGGAAAATTTCAAACAAAATTACAACCTCGTAACAGGCATTTTCCGACTACATTAAATTTGCACAAAATTTACACGCCAAACAGCATGGTATATACAATCTCAACTTTTTCAATATCATGAAACCTCAAAATACGCCCAAATCGCTACCACAGATAGGTATCCAATCATGACAATACGTGAAAATTTTATCCTAAATGTGGCATTTTTTCAAGTGTTTCTTTGCCATGAGCTCGAATTTTTTTTAATTCGAATTGGTAAAATTAAATAACATGCCACATGCCGGTGGTCAGATATAGGTACTTAAACTATTATTTTAGTAAAAAGCAACGGAAAAGTATGTCAATCACTGAAATGTGGACAAACACTATGACATAACGTCAAGTGGATCTGCTCTACACAATGTGACGTGATTTGCAAATGACGTTATAATAGCATTACTGGATAGCCTTATTATAGAAATAAAATTTTAATTCGCATTAGTTTACTTCGCATTAGCTGTCGTGTGAACGCAATTTAATACGCATCAGTCTAATTTGCATTATTTTACTTCGCTTTAATTTACTGCGAATTAAACTCTCCGTTTGAACAGGGCATAAGAATCGAAAGCACTAAAATATTCATGAACGCTCCTTTATATTCAAACGAGATTTAGATGCATCTTTTTTACCTTTACATTTTCTGATTGTTCACGAAATAATCAAATATTGTGTCCCCTAACCTACATCTATAAGGTTTGAACGTTTTTCCTGGCACTCTGAAAAAAAAAATTCCACTCGGGCATGTGACAGGAATAGATACTGACTAGTATCAAGTTTACCCATGTTTTACCTTAATTCATAATTATGTGTTGCAAAATTTGATGTCATTTTTAAGCTTTCTGATATATATTTATGTAAAACAATGTATTCTTTTTACCTTGATGTTTCCTTTTTTTCTGCATTCTAAGCCATTTAAAAATGTTGGTATATTGTTTGTCAAAGTACCAGAAATGTAAAGTAAATATGTGTGTGTAAAATATCTATTGAAGTTCAGTGTCAATATGTACATTACCTTAGGGTACTAATTAGCACCTGTTAATCATTTCTTGGGAAAATAAGGATTAGAAACCATTGGACTAGGTATTTTAACTGTCAATTCATAAACAATTTGATCAAAATTATTAATTTCATTTGTAAATTAAACATAGAGAGATTATTTTGCTTCAAAAGTTTGCAGAAAATGCATGAAGAAACAGCAAGTCACTAAAACGGGGAAAATATATATAAAATAAATATATAAATTTCTTTAAAAAAATAACCATCAAAATATTTTCTCCTAAAGGTTAGTTAAGTTTTCTTGAATAGTGTGTATATGGGGAGGGTGAGCTATTTTTCATTCATTAAACATCAGTATAATTGAGTGTAATTGAAAGTAATTGTAATGTGCATGCCTTTTAGCGGAATTAATAAATCAAATTACAGTTACATGTAATTGTAAATTAGGCCAATTACACATGACCTTCAATAACATCGAAATTTGTAATTAATTACTGTCAATTACCATACACATTACCATTACCCCATCCCTGAATATATGCTCCTTCTGAGTATATAAAATTGATCATAGAAACACATATCGGTGCTTAGTAAAGTAAACTTTACAAAAGAAATCATCAATATTTCCCCAAGAAAATTTGAAGCGTACTTGTCTGTCGCCATCTTGGATTAGGGTAAGGCACTTTACCCTAGTCCGTTTCTACACACGGAGTTTTGGACTAATTTCTAATTTTGTATGAATTAGTTCTTATCAAATGCACAAAACTGTCGTGTTACTATACCTATTGTATGCAAATCCTACATTTATATCCTATGAAAACGTCTTCGATTTAAATATGGAGAGAAATTTTTCTTGTTCTTTTTTTATTGTTTTGCTCTTGGCTATAGGTTATGTTGATATAATAGCTGTCATCATAGAAAAGAAATGAAGCAGTTTTCACTTTATTAAATTTATAGGGCAAGAAAGCATGTATTGTAAAGTTGAAAGACCTTTACTCGGACAAGAGTATTATCAATTTACAAATTTAATTTATGCATATTATTTTTCTACTTCTAATTCAAGAAGTTACTAAAAAAAAGAAACAGCATTAAATGTTAAAAACAACATTTTCTAATTAAAACAGTTTTATCTTTCTAATGATTTTCAAAGGCACATAATACTGGGTATATACTGGGTTATTCATGTTTCTTAAAAGGGGTTGATGCAAGCAGTTTACCATGTCACGTTTCTCACACATGTGGTGTTTGTATGTAATAAATTTAATAATAATCGTGTCTTGTTCTATACAGATTTGATTCATATGGAGAAAATTCTTACTGATCACTTTTTGGTGAGATGTTTATTCTCCAACCCTCAAGATCCCACAAAAACTTTGCTCTAAACATGACTGATTAAAGTGCACTGGAAACTGTAAATGGTAAAACGTCGCAAATTTGCTGTAAAATATGTTTGGTAATTGGTATCCTTACATCTTGTGAATGTATAAGTTTGCGGTTTAATAACAATAATTTTGTGCTAAAGAAGTTTACCTTGGGTCATCAAAGTTGTTATGCTTATAAATGTAACAAATAGTCGAGAGGTAAGATGAAATAGTTGATACATTGCAGTCCCTCGAAAGAGAAGTATGCGACACACTAAATGAATTTAATGTTGTTTAACTAACTTTCTTTGCAAACTTTTGAAAAACTGTCCATGCTTGAGAATATGGAGCTGTTGAGGAATTTCTGAGGTTGGAATGCCGTAATCTCTGCATTTCACTTGTTAATTCAACAATTGCGGAAATGGAGCCACGTCAACTGACTTTCTGTTGGCTCATGGAACCAGCTGTAAGAACTGGTTTATCTAAGAGCGACAAAGACAATAACATACTAGTAAATTTTCTTTTAAGGAAGGTCCGGGCTTTCAAATATTTCTGTCAAACTAATATTTTTTTTTTTCATCTGGATACCTTAAATTACTTATAAACTAACTAAAAATCCAATAAAGCACGTACCTTTACATGCTTATTTTCATACAACCTGTCTCAGAGTAAATACCTCTCAAAATTAAAATGCCAAGATGTATGATCTCATATTTTATTAAGTTATGTACCAAACACATCATATGTAGATTAAAACTGATGAAAATCAAACATATTCATTTGCTTGGAGAATTTTTTGAAGATTTTCACTGGAAAACATTAACAAATTGATGTTGAATCTGCCCACGACCTTCATATAAAAATTACAAAATTTCTTAATTGATTTTGAATAATTCTCAAAATCTAAACTGTTTACATGCAATTTTTCTCTTTAAAATTATTAAGAATTATATCTATAAGGTTAACAAAAACATTTTATCATGATTGACCATATAAATTTTACAAAACAGACTTTTGAACATGTATACCCCCATTTTGGGGATATCAAATTTTACAATCATTCTTCGCAAAATTTAGAAAAAAGTAAAATATGATAAGACGGTACGACCGTAAAATCAATGAAAATAGACCTCAAGGCGATTTGTATGAAAAAACCTAAAAATGTTGGTCCATACAGGCAATTAAGAATTTTATGTCTCTGTGTGTATAAAAATACTTCCATAAATAATATACATTATATATCGTGTATGCAAAATGACACTATAATAAACAATTACGTACTTGCAGTATTGTTTAAATAAATTATTTCGATAGACAATTGATAACCAGAATATTATTATCGGTGTATAAAATTAAAGCCGAATCCGTAAAAGTATGGACCTTCCTTAAAGTCAAATGCTTTGCTCTGAAGAAAATATTGAATTGTAAGCATGTCAATGCTAGTTTTTGCCAAAAAAAAACTTAATGTGTTTATCTTTAGAAGTTTGCTGATTATTGACAATAACCAGTATTTGATTGTCACTGTTGATCAAAATACACTTATTAGTCATATATTTAGTCAAGACTTGTACTTCCAGAACTACGGGATTCTTAGACAGCTATGTTTGGTACTGCCAACTACTTTTCCATTCTCCTTTAAACCACTGGTGTAAAATACTGCAGCATATCCAATGACACCTGAGGCATCTGTATATAACTTTAATTCACTTCAACTTATCCATCTTTCGGGGAGAAACATGGGAGAATAGTTGAAATGGCATAGAAAATCCAACAAACATTTAAATCCTGCTTAATTTCTTTTGTCATACTAATTCTGTAATAGTACGTTTTGATTCCAATGGTCAAATCTATTAATCTTCTTAAAAAGGCCTTACCTGGCAACACTACATTAAAAGCAAAATTCAATAAACCAATCGTTGACTGCAGTTCTTTTAATGTTAACTTAGTTTGTTCCAAAGCGAACTGATTTGCTTTCAACACTTTTCAAAATTTGGTCTTTTGGGGGTCTACTAGTGTTTGGTTTTCTGGGTATGATAAATGATGAATCGTTCTATATTCATCTTGATCTTTCTTTTAAATTAAACCAAATGGGGAATATTGTAAATTAGGAGTTGGCTCACTTCCAAATATCTCTGGTTTCTATCAGCCAAATTATTTTTTGTATTTTTTATAATCAATAATTTCAGGTTTTGCAAGAGAAGAATTCCAATTCTTAGACGCTATTCCAGGCAGTATCTTTCAAATCCTAAATACATTCCATTTGCAAAACCATCATTTAGGTTTTTAGTTTCACATTTAACCAAATCACTAGTGAGAATGTCTACTTAACTTGATTGGTGTTGGGTCCTTGTTTGTTTTGTTTTTTTGTGTTACCTGTTTGGTTTTGATATTTTTTGCATGACCCGAAACGGGTGCTTTGTTGGTACTGAAAATAAATAAATAAATAGGAGAGCCAAAGCACAGTTTTAGCATCTTTGTTGGAAACGACAGGACAGTCCTGTCTGACAGTATTTACCTGTATGATACTGGAAGCAGGCGCCCTTTGGGAATTGATTTATACTGTAGATTTTTATTTCCTGTGCTTGGTTTTGTTGTTTTTTGCTTGTTGTCAGTCTGGCATTGACATACAACTCCAAGTGGAAAACCCCTATGAAATTCCTTAAGCAACAAACATTCCAATGTCTAAATCATAACCTTTCCAATCGCAGTTTGTATTCTGCCCTATTCTAAACAATGCCATGCAACACCAATACACCACGATATCTCAAAAGCACTCGACTCAAATAGTGAAACGAACATTACATCCCTTCAAAATATTCTCCGTGGTTTACAATACATAATTTCAATCTCTGAATGTGTTACGGTAGGCTGATTTAGGTAGACCTCTTAGGCACTGACTGATGGCTGAGCCAAGGGCTTGTCGGGACTTGTAACGAAATCCAGATAAGAACTTTTTAAGTTTTGGAAACAGGAAAAAGTCGCATGGTGCTAGGTCTGGAGAGTGTTGTGTGTGTTGCAAGACGGATAACTTCTCCGACTTCAAAATTGCTTCACAAGCTCAGATGTATGCGTTGAAATGTTATCATGAAGTAGACAAACATGTTTAAATCCTGACACAGGGGGTCGCTCATGATAATATTTCTTTAACTTTTTTTTAAAGCATAACATACTAAATAATACTGACCTGTAACACCTTTGCCCCTCGTCACCGGGATTGGTAAGGCTATACCATTACATGAGAAGAATAGTTATGCAATGAAAAACCTTCTTCGTGCTTATGATTCTTTCGGTATCTACAGGCCTTCTGCCATGTTTAGCTAGCCGAGTTTGTTTCCAATGTTTCTTATTGGTTCTAAACAGTGAACCCATCAGTAATAATTTTTCCAAATGTTTTTGATTGAATTTGGGAAACATTTTGAGCAACATTGATTATCTGTAAATATTACAGTTCATATTTTGTGAACGTCTTCTTCCTTCAGTAACTATTTTTTGTTTATATACGCGTACTGGGATTTTGTTAACAGTTCAGTTATGACGCGTAAGAATTCTAAATCTTTGTTGATATATGTACATGTATTTCAAGCACGTTTTTTACTCAGGAAAGAAATGCATCATTAATTTCAACTGCCTTTATATAGTACATTGTTTATTAATAATCTTATTTCTGAGTATGCCCCGCCCATTAAATTAATTTACCCAGCCCACTGGGACTGCTTTCTGGGACAGCTCGAACTTCTTTCTTGGAGCGCTGGGACCGCTGTGGGACTGCTCTGGGACTTACCGTCACTGTACATATTATCGCTCCAGATATATTGTTACTTAAATATTTTTATTGTTTTTTGTGTAGATTTGTGAATGTAATTGGTGTGTAAATCACACTGACTGGTCTCGTGTTCTATATCATTCAGCGTGATTGTGACGCTACATTTTGTCGTCCTGTTCAAATAATGCCGCCGGCGACAATATGTGTACCTACCCCACTGCGCATATTGTCGTTTATAAAATATATGGAGATAACGAACAGCATTCAAGCTCAAAAGTCCATTAAACAATACAAATTATGGAGCAGAGCAAACATGGACCTCCAAAACATCAGAGGTGGGATCAGGTGTCATGGGGGAGTGAGCTTCCCTTGCCGACCGGTCACACCAGCCATGTGCTCTTTGTCATGATCGGGAAATAACGGGAAAATCCGTCGACAATTCGATGTGTAAATAATGGTCTAACAATATGTATGAAAAAAGTCAGTCAGCGTTTGACTTAATGATAGATTGTATTTGCTGACTAAGTCATTGTATCGACCACAGAATTTACGAAATGATGACTTTAAACGAGACTGTTGATATTCTTGTTTCATCAACCTGTTTGTCAATAACTTACCTCGTTTTAGAAATTGTTCATACGTAGAGCTTGCTCTAGCGTATCGAATCATTTGAGAGATATAAACTCCGTATGCCGGTAAAAGTATATTGCCGCATAAGATTGATTGATTGTATGTTGTTTAGCGTCCCATTCGAGGATTTTTCATTCATATAGAGACTTCAACGTATGTAGGTGAAGGGCTTCAAATTTAGCCCTATACCCGGCACTCAGGGCCATTGAGCAGTGAGGGTTCTTTTTCGTGCCAACGCCTACCTACGGGACCTCGGTGTTTAAGGACTTATCCAAAAACTCGGCACTTTAGCCTTTTTGTCCTTATTCTGATGAGAGAAATTGATGTAGGTCATCTAAATACATGTATATACAAATTAAAGAAAATTACAGGGTATTATAAGGATGAACATTTTGGAATACCGTCTCATTGTTCCATTGTAGTTGGTTTCTTTAATGTTGTAATAATGCACCTGGTCTTTCTAATGCATGACATACACAGTATACTGTTGTAAAAATTGGCTGAATGTAAAACATTAAAAATAATGAATCTTGAGAAAGATTACAAAGTTTATATGATACGTATTATAGACATATTGTTCATGTGTTTGTACACAGTACAAATATGCGTTTTACAGAGTCTTTGCCAGAATCATATGGACCGCAGGCTGACCTGGGTGCATGATCTCATTTTGAAAGAACAGGAAAACTCAGTTCTTGTGCTCATTTTGAAAAGGTAAATAGATTTTTCATGTAAATGAACATGTTAATTACTAGGGTGTTACGCCGTGTGGTCCCAAATTTTTTATTAAGCACCGCTTGATGAGATGTTGGACCGGTCGATTAGATATTGGACCGCTTTGACGATTTTTAACGTCAACATCATATGGGTTAACCAAGTAGTAGATGCCTGATAGTTTCAGCATTGACCCGATATCATTATTGTCGCAAACGTGGAAGGGAGCAAAAATCATCATAATACAAAGTAAACGATTCTCGGTTTGCCATCGGCCTAACGGCCTCGGGCAAACAGTTTAGGCCTTGTCATAGGTCCAACAGATTGCATGTTGCCCAGTTAAACCCAGTCATGTCACAATGTCACAATTTATCAAGAGCTGTGTAGCGTAGTGGTTAGCGCGTTAGACTCAAAGGAAAAATTATACTCAGGATTTTTATTGCTAAGTTTCGAGCCTCACGCATATCACATCATTTTTTCAATAACAGATTATTTTTTGCCTATAAAATTTTCCTCAGAAAAGTTTTATCATAATTTCGTAAATTTCAATATTGAGAACTTTACTCTAAATACTACATTCACAAATTCATTATGATTTTTATATATCTAAAGCTATAGGCATTCTGCGCGCCTTGTTCACCCATCTCCTTTATGTTTGCTTTATATACATGTAAAACCACTATTTTATCCAGCTCAAGTCGCTATTTACGTTTGCTATTCTATTGAATTCGGGACAATTAAAAAAATCGGTTTATCAAAGGTGGTCTTAACACTGAGATGAAATGCTTTGTACATATAAACAGTGCATTATACATTGGATTTGTATGCATTTGCAGGTTAAGAATACAATCGGAAACAGTTGGAAATTGAGCTGGTGTCACACTGCGAAGTTTAATTCCGTGACGCAACACATAGCGACAGAATTAAAAAAAAAATACTCAGGTGACACTTTTTAACAATGTCTGCTAGGTTTTTTTTTCTAATTTTAAGATCAAGGGTGACGCAGAGAATGTCTTAAATGACAGTTGAGAACTGATGCTGTGGGGAACGGGCGACAACTCTTCCCCAATTACCGCAGTAAGTTTCTATAAGCAATCAACAGGTACTTGTAAAAAAAAAAGAAAGGCATGACATACAATAAATACGAAATAACAATATATGACATTGTGATGCGCGTATGTACAAACAGAGACCCTTGGTGTATCTTTTAACCCCCCCCCCCTTTTCTTTGGTATCGTTGTGTTTAAATATATAAATAACACCATGCTACGTTATAATTAATAACATTCCTATGAATTGCTTACAAGTAGGTTTATAGGTTTATACACACATTTTGATTTATGGAGCAATATTTGATACTGCACTGCAAGGACATAGAGCGTACTTAGTTAAGATAATCAACGACTAAATATTCACAGTTGTCGTTCATTATATAAACGTGTATCTCGTGTCGTAAGTGAAAAAAAATTAAAGAAATAAAAACACTGTGAAATTTTACATAGTCTGTTATCCTATTAGACTCATATACGAAGCAAATCTTACCATACTTTCATATTTTGAATTTCAATGAAAATTTATAAGAGTAATTTATAGAAAGTTATTATAGTCTTTAAAGAACAAACCATAAAAAGAAAATACAAGTTTTTTATCTAACGTGTTAAAATTCAGTTTATTAATACATAGTACTGTGAGGGAAAAATTTCACATTTCTCAATGATTATTTTAGATTTCTAAATGTCAATGGAAATTTACTGTAAAAGTAAAAAAAAATGATCCGCGCCTGTGTTTTAAATGTACCTAAGCAGCAAAACAGCATTAGAGTTGTCATGGTAACCATGTCTGACGTGACAAACCTCTGATTTACATGTATCCTGTAGCAGAAAAAAAGAGAATCTTAATTACAAAAACGGGGATGAAGAAATGGTATTGGCTTTACAGGTGAAATAAAATAAGACAAAACCCGTGATTAATTCATACCTGTAATTAATGTAAAGTTTTCTTAATACGGCAGAATCCCGATCTTAAGGTATGTCACTCCTGATATGAGTTATATCAAGGATTTTTGGAGAAGTGTATTTTAGATAACTACTCATATAGCATGACTCAAAATCGCAAAGAAAAGTGGGGGTCAGTGTGCATCTTACTGCGCAACAGTACAATTAACTTGACCTTTTAGCACTTAAATTGTAACTTTTAGGTTAATCACTTTTACCTTAGTCATATTTTACTAACGTAATCATAGCAATAAATATTATCTTATTTCATGTAAAATAGTTTAAATAATATTTATTGTTGAAAAAATCCTGCAAAATAATGCGCGTAAAGTATTGTGTGACCTTTTTGCACTGAAAAAATATCATATTTGGGGTATTAAATATCTAGATAGGCAATAAAATATTTTCTTGTATCAAGCTTTTTATGACTTAAGTGCTGATTCGTTGATTGTATCATGTCATTTAAAATAAAGAAAGAAAAAGATGGGGTAAGTGATGTAAATTTCGAGATATTGGACAAAATGTGCGATTTTCAGGCGAAAAACAATGTGCATTTTATCTTGATTTCTTAAGAGGCAGTCCACCGAAAAACCAGGCAATGAGTGGCACATCGTGTCATGGATTTTAATTATTTTTTGCATGTAGACTTATTAAAGCAAGTGTTTGCACATGACAACATAAAATATTTTTTAGTGCTCCTCTAGTCCTATTTTTGGTAAATGCTTAATTTTAAGTGCAAAAAGGTCAACATAAGGGTAAAAAAATTACTACGTTTTTATTTTGTTTTATATGTAACAGATACTCAAAAGCTGGATGTGTCGATGAATATTATTTATAGCATAGACTCTTATCTTTTATTTTATTAATGAATAAGACTCCAATTTATACATCTTTCGAAAAAATTATATGGTCCAAATTTGAGTTAAGCAAGTAACTTTTTGAATTCATTATCCAATTTTCATTACGTTATAAAACCCAATACATTACAAGGACAGATTTTTTTCTTATGTTATTATGAATACAAAGTACAAACTTTTGAATCACTCAATAAAATCAGTGGGAACAGGTATATTGAAAGAAATAAAAGGAGTCAAATTTACCTTTTTTTTTTTTTTTTTTTTTTTTATAATTTTCCCAAATGAAACCGATCCCGACCGGAATTATATAAAGAAAAAAATACTATAATTGTAATGTTAAATTTGGCTCTTTTGTTGTAATATAAGTAAAAACTTACTTGATTTATTTTTTTAACATGTTATATAGGTGACAGGTGCCTTTAGTTTGATAAATTTGTTAATTTTGCATTATTTTCGATCGGATCGGGATCGGTTTTTACTGTAAATTTAGAAACATTTCCTAAATTTGGCTCTTCATTTTAATTTATCAGAAAAAATATGCTTGTCTTTTATTTCTTTTCAGTCAGTTAACCGTTTTTAAATGACTGTAACCATAGATTCAAATTTATATATTATTTAAATTACTAATGTCTTTTACGTACATGAAGATTACATGTAAAACATCTGATTGAATTCTTAATAGATACTCGGTATTTAAAAAAAGTATTTGTACATGCATTATGCAACAAATGAGAGATGACAGCTTTCTAGCTTTATTATTTATCTTATTTCCAAGTAAAATTTCTTTTTTATTTCCTCAGGAATTAAAGAGTAAATTCTATCAGTGGCGAAATTAAAGTTGCCTAAATACAGGAAATATTTTTATGTGTACAGTCTCGACTTTATCCAAGTTTTTTCTTACCTGTCATTTGTAAAGCCTTTTCCTCTTTTACAAAATTTGATTTTATATAAATAAGAAAATAAGTTCTTTCATATATATAGTATCATTATTCAAGAGCCGATAAATCGCAAGCAAAAAGCGGGGGGGGGGGGGGGGGGTCATGACATCATTATTTTTAAAAATTGGTTTCATGAACGTGAAAACATTTTAGAATTGGCCAACATAGTCACATGTTTAAACTCCATATTAAATGTGAGTGTGTGATTGTTTCAATCGCCAAATTAAAAAAATGAATAAGTAAAATTAAAAAAAAAAAAAAACGAAATGTTTCACTAAACCATCTTCCGTTTTAGTGCTAAATTATAGTGGGGAGTTCAGCAGTAGTTTAACTTAATAAATAAATTTTTATAACTTATTTTTCTGGGGGGTTTTTCATTTTTAATCGTACTTGGGATTGTTTATTTTGATTTGACTGCATAGATAAATATATTTAAGTTTTTACAAATATCATGAAGTAAACATCTCCACTTCGTTGAATTAAGTGTTGCGTAAATCTAAAACATTCATCATTGATTCCCAATTTTATAAGAAATGTTCATGATAAACACTTCATTAATTATTTTTACGCATATCCTAATATATACATTTGTGGTATCTCTCTATTATATAAACATGCAGAGAGCAAATATCTTCATACCTGTATGAAGTTTTTCGAAGGTCATAGGTCATTACGTGACCTAATCACACAGCGCAGTAATATCTACATAAAAAGACTTACTCCACTAAGCAATATAGCATGTTTTTCATGCATAAAAATGTACAAAATACGCAAGTAAAATAATAATCATTTTATTTACAATGTAAACGAGTATTTAATACAGTTCTTGATCGATTTTACATAGAGAATAGAAGACTACGTGTTGTAAGTTTCATGTCTGAGCTGCATAGTCTCAACGTTTACCCTTATTTTTCTCGCAGACCTCTGAATGCTATAATTTTTTTCCCATTAAACTTTACTCACAATATATTTGAAAATCTGTTGGAAAATATCAATGTAATGCAATCACGCCATAAACAGCTGACAAACACTGCACTTTGGAAGTTCGGTAGGCACACCTCCATCATCGAGATCGTTGTGACGTTGTCTTAACAATGTAAGCTGTCGCCAGTGTCTCCATGTCAACATCATAAATTAATAAATATGCCTTACTGAAATCGTAGATTTTATGTTTTTGATCAAATTTTGTACTTGATTTCAAGTTATCTGGTCCGGATAAGTGTCTCCATCCATCCCTTTCCGACCGCAATTCCTCCAACTTTTTAGTATCAAACATCGGACTTGTTTCTTGTGTTTCTTAACATCGAATATGGGTTCTCATGAATACAAAAATTCCCAGACACATGCTCACTATAATAATTGATCACAAGTAGCCTTTCACAGAATATTCCCTTCAAAACAGTCCTTTGTCAGGTGAATTTGAAGAGTAACCGCTTTTCAAGCCGATTTACACCTAGCGTAATTTGTCAAAATCTACGACGTACAGTTAGTGCAATATTTATATTCGATTACATTCGATTGTCCGTCTCAAATGTATATATAATTAATAAATAACAAGTTTAAAAACTTCAATGGGAATTGAAGTGGGTCGGTACGTGATCAAATCTTCTGAGAAGGCCTTCGGCCTTCACAGGATTTGATCACGTGACCGACCCACTTCAATTCCCATTGAAGTTTTTAAACTTGTTATTTATTTCTTAAGTAAATCAGTTAAAAAAAATTAGTTCTCACACATGTATAAAATTACTTATCAAAACGTCATCTAGCTGAGACGCCGCCCGTGTATAAAATACATTTTGATATTAAAATATTATTTAACATTTAGAATAATGCACCCTGAAGAGTAATTAAACAGAAAAAGAAAAATCATTTTTTAAAAATCTTTTTCTTTACACTTTTACGCAAATAATTTACAAACTTCTCTGGAAACTTGTAACTATTTCATTGTGACGCAATATTAGTCAGGTATATGACGTCCCTGATACATCAATGGAAACGTGGATTCATCCTGAATAATAGAGCCAATTTTAATCTAAATATTACGTCTGGAGGCGAAAATGAATTATATTTTGAAAATAAATTATTTAGTTTTTTGTTTAATTATTTTCTTTAGTGTATCGATTCTAAATATTTCACTAGGATTCCGATAAAAAGATGTTGAGCAGATTTACCGATGCCACGGGAGATAACTCTTGCATCGCAAAATTTCATAAAAACGTTCTTATATTTTGCCAGAAACCTACTATCAAAAGTGTTTTTCCCACCGATTTTATTTTTTAAACAAAAAGTTGAAATATTTCTAGATTTAGTTAAGTGTGAATTATAGTCCTGTTAAAAATGTTTTAGAAATTACAGTTCTTTGATTCTGACCTACATTCAATGGTTTATATAGGGGCATTCAAAAACACAAAACACAAGGATATTTTACTAAATAAGCAATTATTAAACAAATCTTCAATTACATTATTCCTTTTGGGCTACATTGATATTGTTTTTAATAAAATATCAAATATTCCTCACATTCGATGTGCCGCCTATTAATACAATACTGCCTGGTTTTTCGGTGGACTGCCTCTTAAATATATCTTCATTTTTTGGTAAAGTCTGTTTAGTGAATGTGTAAAATTTGTTTTTAAAATATTAATTGAGTCCTATATTAAATATAACCTGCACATGATAACACAAAAAAATTCTCTGAGTAAAAATATATAGAGCTAAAGTTCCAAGATATTAAATCCAAGAAATGTGTAGATTTGAAGAATTTTCTTCTAAATATCCTTCCACCACAAGATATAGTCCCCCATAAATCTTGTTTCCTCACAATTTTGTGAGAAGTTTTTAAATTGAAAATTGTATAATTTGCATTGTTTAATTGTTTAATTCAAATATGTCATTAAGATTGAATTGTAATAAATATTTTTGAAGTTAGAGGTTCTGATCAAACTTTTCTCAAAAGCTGACGAGTGACATACCTTAAGTAAAGCTTACCTGAACGTAGAAGGCGGGAACGCACACTCCATAATTACAGGTAGACGACGTCAGATTTTAATATGTTATTTATGTAGACAAGTTTTATGTCATTTTTACCTTTAGGTTTATATACGTCTCGTTTTTAATTAATTCCCATGAAATGCATATTGTCTTGGCAACGGAGTAATGGTCAAAAGTTTGTATAGCGTTCTCTGTAATATTTCCAGCATGCAGTAATAATTATACCTCGGCTGTAGTCAATTATTTCACGCGATGAAAGATGCTGAATAATAAATGAGATCAATTAGTGCGGTGATCTGGTGCATCTTATTGCCCGCTAGACCTAAGAAATAATTACCCGACCCCCGGACTTACCTCTGCCTATGACAGAATCCCCTCCAGTAAGATTTCATCAGCAGCAGGCCAGGGGCCCTAGTGTCTCTGAAGTTACCTGGATTTACCTGTCCGATGAATGCCACCTACGACTCCGTACTAAAGTAAGGCGTACAGGGGCGGGGTCCTTACTTAGAGCGGGGTAAATCTAGTTCCCAGATCTCCCACGCTGTCAGATGAGATCGGGGTATCTCTGTCTCCTGAGAGCGCCCTCTGTGACTCCTAACGTGATTCCCGTGTTCGCTTCATTAGAGTTTTCTTATTCCGTGTAATGGAATTGTAACAGGGATTTGTGTAAATAAACAAGCACGCCTCTGTCAGGTTCAGGTCTATTTTATTGACACAGTGAGCAGTATATATTAACATAGCCCTGAAATATAATAAAACAACAATATTATATCACATCAAATCAATCCTATTAATGCATCATTTATACATACATCTAGCTCTCATAGATAACATATTGATAATGATATATTATAGACAAGATGTATCTTTATATGTACATTGACTCTCAATTAAGGGAGATAACTCTTACAACTGATACATAGACTTTACATATTTTCTCCCATATAAAGGCATAAAAAATATTACTAATTAAAACAAATAGTTCCTCACCATTCTGTGGGAAAAGGCTTTAATTACCACATGTATGTATGATGTCATAAACATGTATATGGATTCTGTAATTTAATACAGTATACATTAAAATATATATTCCATTAAAATAAAAAAAATCATCTGTTCACTTTGAACAAAGTAACCAAATATCTTGGTCATAAAATATATAGTGTAATTTGAACATAACAATTTACACTTTCAATATATAACATTACTGATCTTCAAAATCAATAATTCCAATCATAAAAATAAATATCTTTCTCTCATGGTCATTCATTCTATTAATATAAAGTGTAGAAGGGATTTATTATAATTGCATATTTACAGACTGCACAAGTTAATTAACTATTAGCAATAAAGAAAAGTTAGTACTTACCAAAAGTGGAAAAAAAGTCAGTCTCCAAGTCAAGGTCATGAGAGAGTCCATAAAATGAAGTCTTGGTAATCTCTCAACAAGACAAAGAATGAATATTTTGGCGGTAAAACCAATGACCAAAAGAATAAAACCAATGAGATCCAACTTTATAAACAAACTACCAATGAAAACCAATAAAACACCAAAACCTCTGACCTGCCCTAAGGTAACTAATTATCTATATACAGGTGTACAAGTTTACAGGTAGGGCTAGGGAAATAAAGGGGTGGATCCAACATTTGATCTATTATGGTAGTTTAATTTATTTACATTTAATTCAAAACATTTATTAAATAAATATATTCCACACTACTACAACCTCCCCCTGGTTGCAGAATGACGTCCACGTCATTCAACGGTGAAGTTTACGGCATAAAATAACAGATATGTACAAATATTAAAAACACATTACTGAGATGATGACACAATATTTAAAAGAGTCATCTGGCACAAATTAGAGTCCACACTCTGTAATAATCCATCCTTCATCATCTCTTTTACAAAGTTGGCTCTACGTAGCCAGTCTGGTTCTGGTTGACCTTGTGTCATCATAATATAGTCCTTGGTCCATTCTGGAACCTTTCTTTGTCTTGCCGACTTCCGCGGAGCAGGAACTGGGTTATCTTGATTTGGTTCATCTTCATCTATAAAAGGCTGATTATCGTCTGCTTCTTCAACAACTTCATCTTCTACTACTTCATCTTCTTCTTCAACCTCACCCTCAGTCTGATTCGCAGGCTCCTGCTGCTGAAGAGCGTCCTCTTCTGAACCAGGTGCTGAAGCTTCTCCGGTCGAAGAAAGGTCGTCACCTTCTTGACAGGAGGTCTTTGTTAGTAAATTCTCGGACAATATAGGGTTACCTATAAATGAGAATTCACTGTCAGTATCTGAAATATAAAGAGAATCACTTGTATTAATATTTACAGTTTCTTCTCTTTTCTCTGCCTTCCTTCTTTGTCTAGGTTTGGGTACTGGAGGTAAAGAGGATGTAAACTTGGATCCTATTGGTAATAATAGGTTGCGGTGTAAAACTCTACATCGTCCTTCGCCATCCTCTCGCCTCACCTTGAAAACAGGAATGCCCTTGTTCGGTTGGGATAGAATCTCATATGGTACATCTTCCCATTTGTCCGATATTTTGTGCTTGCCATCATAAGCCACAATTTTGACGAGCACTCTGTCTCCAACATTCAATGTGGCTGCTCTGGCTCTTATGTCGTAGTTGGATTTTTGTCTTAGCTGAGAAGATTTTATAGCTGTCTGCGCTTGCTTATATGCTTCTTGCAATCTTTTTCTCATCTCGGCAATATATTTGCTAGTACATTTGTCTTCATCATAGGATTTTGACAGTCCAAAAATTACATCAACAGGCAACTTCGGTTCTCTCCCGAACATCAAGAAAAATGGTGTAAATCCTGTTGTGTCATTTACGGTAGAGTTGTATGCATGTACCAGGCTATTGATGTGTCGCTTCCAATCAGCTTTCTGGTAGTTCTCTAGTGTTCCTAACATGGACAACAATGTTCTGTTAAATCTCTCGGTTATTCCGTTTCCCATTGGATGGTATGGAGTGGTCCTGGATTTGGAAATACCTAAAAGTAAACATAATTCTTTAATAATATTGCTACAAAAATTTGTACCTTGATCAGAGTGAAGTTTCTCAGGAATTCCATAATGAATGATGAAATTGTTGAAGATGGCCTCTGCTGTTGTCCTAGCTGTCTGGTTTCTTGTTGGAACTGCAATAGAAAATTTAGTAAAATGATCTGTAATAACTAAAATGTTCTGGATTCCTCCTTTTGATGGTTCCAAAGTAAGATAGTCCATGCATACTAACTCTAACGGCTGAGATGTAGTGATGTTTACTAGCTCTGTCTTCTCAGCTGGCCTCTTACTCTTGATGCATCTCTCACAATTCTCAATCCAAGTTATTACATCCTTTTGCATTCTTGGCCAATAAAACCTTTGTCGTACCAATGATAAAGTCTTATCACGGCCTAGGTGTCCCATCTTATTGTGGAGATACTTCAATACTGTTGGAATAGATGAGGCTGGAATGATGTGCTGTTCTAATGTGTTTCCGTCATTTCTAACTTCTCGTATCAATATTCCATCCTTTATCTTTAGTTTTGAAAAATTCCGATGAAAAATAAGGTCACTTTCAGTCTGGAGCGAGTTCTTACTAGGTTTTACTCCTGTGAGGACTTGCTGTTTCCAATAAGAAATAGTAGTGTCATCATCTTGTAATGAAACAATATCAAAATGCTCTCCAGGTTCACTGACAGGTTGCATAAACTGGCATATCTCTTCATCTACACATAATGTCTCTGCATAAGGTTGACCTATCTGGCATATGGCTTTGATGGACTCAGAAGAAATGGTTTCAGTTTCCTTTAGTCTAGATAAGCTGTCAGCGTCTATGTTGGTTTTTCCAGGTTTGTAGAGAATTTTAAAGTTGAAACTAGCCAAAGATGAAATCCATCTGTGTCCTGTAGCATCCAGTTTAGCGCTGCTTAAAACATAAGTAAGGGGATTGTTATCGGTGTAAACGGTGAAGTCTTTTCCTTGAAGATAGTCTGCAAATTTCTCGGTGACTGCCCATTTCAGCGCCAGAAACTCAAGTTTGTGTGTAGGATAATTCTTCTCTGAGCGGCTTAATCCGCGACTGGCATAGGCGATGACTCTATCTGACCCACTTTGAGTTTGGTATAAAACTGCGCCTAATCCTGTTTGGCATGCATCTGTATGCAGTTTGAATGGTTGGCTGAAGTCTGGATAGGCTAAGATGGGTGGTGATGTCAGTTTCTCTTTGAGGATGTCAAATGCCGTTTGTTGTTCCTGATTCCATTTCCACTTGGGATCTGCCTTTTGCTTACTGTTGCTTCTGGGTTCCTTACCAACCGCCATTACATCAATGAGTGGTCTAGCAACCTAAGTCTTTGATGAATTTCCTATAGTATCCGGCAAAACCTAAAAATTGTCTAACCTGTTCAGAATTAGTAGGTACTGGCCAGTTTTTGACTTTGGAAATTTTATCTGGGTCTGGCTCAACCCCATCCTTTGAGACAATATGTCCTACATACTTGACTCTGCTCATGAAAAAAGAACAATTTTTAGGAGAAAGTTTAAGACCATAATTTCGAATACGTTGGAAAACCTGTTGGAGTCGGTCAAGGTGTTGTCTGAAAGAAGAAGAAAAAATAATTAAATCATCTAAATAAATAAAACAAATTTTGAGATGTAAGTCGCCTAAACATTCTTCTTGTAGACGTTGATACGTGGCTGGGGCGTTTGCTAAACCGAAACTCATCTTGTTAAATTCATAGAACCCTAAAGGTCCTACTGTAAATGCGGTTCTCTCTTTATGATGTTCCTCAATCTCGATCTGATGGTAGCCAGACTTCATGTCAAGGACGCTGAAGTAGGTATTACCAGAGAGAGAATCCAAAATTTCCTCAATCCTTGGTAGTGCATAATTGTCCTTTATGGTCCGAGAGTTGAGTTGTTTATAGTCAATGCAAAGGCGTAGTGAACCATCGCTTTTCCGGACTAAGACTACATTTGATGAGAAAGGAGAATGAGATGGTCTAATTATCCCAGCAGCTAAGAGCTCCTTGATATGGGACCGCACTTCCTCTATCATGGCTGGTGGTATTCTCCGGTATTTCTGTTTAAATGGTGTCTCATCAGATAATTCAATACGGTGCTTTACTTTATCCGTTGTTCCTATGTCTAAATCTCCAGCTGAAAAGATGTCTTGATAGGAATCTATTAAGTCTCTGCAAGCCTGTCTTTCTTCTTCAGTGATGTCATCTGGTAAATGAATCTTGTTCAATATTCTCTCCAACTCAGGTGATGCAGTTGGTTCACTCTCAGAGAATTTACTAGGATCCTCTATGACCACAGGCTGAATCTCACAGACAACTGCTTTGGGAGAAATGGAAATGGTCCTAGTTGTTATATTGTTGATTGTCACGGGCAATATCTGGTACTCATCATATAGATATGGATGTAGTGTTGCCTCTATATCAACATCATCTGGTATGGAAGACTTAGACGACTGGTGCATCATCACAGTAACTTTTTGGTATGGAATCTTCTTATCCACATAGCCAGTGATGGTGATGTTACTGTTAGGGGGAATTATAACTCTTGTTGTCTCGGCACTTTTCACCAGTCCTAAGGCATATCCATTCTTCTGTAGGTCTCTTTCCCTGAGTATGATGCAACGGAAGGCTAAATACCACGGGGTCTGAATAGCTACTTCCTGTAGAAATCTAGAACCATGTTCCTCTCTGGTCACATCAATAAGGTTCTGTAAAATGTTTGTCCCTATTAATACAGGTACATGAGAGTTGTATGTACTATTAGGCACAACAAGGAACAAGCAATCATGTAGTTTGTCTAGTCCAGGGATGCCGAATGGTGTCAGATTAACACTGACATATCCAATGTAGGGCATAAGTTGTCCATCTGCACATTCTATTCTTATGGCCTCTTCTATAGAATGTAGCTCAACATCTCTGCTAAGATTCTCATAATAAAAGGATTCGCTAATCGTTGAGACCGTAGCTCCTGTGTCTATAAGTGCTGTACACGATATATCATTGATGGACACTCTGATCTCATTCGATGATCCAATTATTGGAACTTTGGGACTCCTTGTTCTCTTGCCAACCCCTTGTCCCCAGACGCTGGCTTCTTGGAGTTTAAATACGCTCTTCTATGATCCATTCGTACACGGCATCCAATGGCTATATGACCCTTCTGCCCACATTTATAACAAGTAGGGACTTCATACTCATTCCTATACCTAGGTGTGTCTGAAACAACATCTGACTGTGGCATCCTAACTGCCTGAGTGGAATTTCCTCTATAGTTTCCCTGCCTTCTTCCTCGCTGGAAGGATTGTCTTGTTGGTCGGTATTGCTGAGGCATCTGTGGGTTATAACTATAGCTATATTGCTGCTTCATTCCCCTAACCTCACTAGTCAGTTGTTGGATCTGGGCTTCAAGAGTTTCAAAGCTCTTTGTTGATGAATCTGCAGGAACTGCAGACTTTGCAGTAGCCAGCTTTTTCTTTTCAGTTGGTGGCTGATGCTCCAATTCCACCTTCCTGACCGCTGATCTCAATTTGTCAAATGTAAGGCATTTGTCATATAAATGACCACAAATGTCCTTCAATGTTGGGCGTAGTCCTTTAAAGAACATAGTGCGCAGCATTTCTTGTGATTCTATATAACCTACTAGGCCTTTCTGTTGTGCTTTACTGATGATATCTTCCAGACGACAACTCCATGTGGCACATTCTTCATCCTCTTTCTGATGAGCACTATAAAACTCTGCCAGTATATCTTCTCTTTCAGACACTGTTCCATATATGCTGTCAAGTTTATTCATAATGGCAGCGATGGAAGCTCCTGGGCCAAGATGCATAATAACTCGACTTGCCTCTCCCCTCAGAGAACGTCTAATAGCATGATGTATGACTTCTGGCTTGTACGATTCTCTAAGTAAGCACTCAACCTCGTATTTCCATACATCGTAGGTTGTGTCTGTCTTGGTGTTTCCAGAGAAGAATGAGATTTTTGGATAATGGATGTTAACCACTGATTTTGATTCTGCTGTGGTACCACTAGCATACTGGGGCTCCATTTTCACTTCAGATAACTTGCTCATGGATTCCATCCACTGTAAAAAGTCTTGTGGAGTGTCGGCTTTCGGCTTTATTTTCATTGTTGATAAAGCATCTACAATATTCTGAACTTCTGTCTGTGTGAAGGATATTTCCTCTTTCTGTGTTAAGTCTGTTTCCTTGGTGTTCGACATGATGACGAGTGTGATAGAAAACAATAAACAATAAACTAAGTTCATAAATTACATTCAAAATATTTGAAAAATGGAAAATTTCAGTTATTCACTCCAGATGTAACTTTAAATAATTTTCAATATGTAAGGGAGGGTTGTTCTAATTGAACAAATGAAATGCTAGACTAATATTGAAGAATAACTTTTTAATACAGGAGGGTAGTTCACATGTGGAACTAAAATAAATGTGGTATCGTATTTATAAACCTGAAAAAAAAAAATAAATTTCTACTTCCGGTTAACTTAATATACTTCCGGTCAAATGATTGAACTATGCAAGTCACATAAGATTATAAATAAAGGAAAGATTGATCAACAATACAGTCTAAAATTTACAAGTGCAAGTATGGTCAAATTTCACTGAAATCAAGAAATATGCGTTTAAATAATACCTAAAGAGTAAATGAATGCAATGCAATAAACCCAATTCTTACCTGAAAGTCACATATTAATTCAAATAAATAACAAACACTTAGAAAATAAAGGAAATTTTTAAGTCAAACCAAAAACGTGTTTACACAGGAAGCTGCAAACTGAAAACAAATTTCGCGCAGGTCGAGCTCGATCGAAAATGCGTAAATAAAGAAACCGATCTCGATATGAATACAAGCGTAAAGGCGGTAATTTCAAAACACAAATTTATAAATACAAGACAGTGGGAAATTTGGGGTTTTAAAAGAGCTGTTTTAACTATATCTAGTGAGTTAGACTACTATACACTACAAACACCACGTGAATGAACCAACAGCACAAAACACCACTGACAATAAATGAAACTTAAACTTCCACTCAACTTATTGACACCTGCTATAAAATACTACATAAAGACTAAAACAACTATGTCTTGTCTGTAAACAGTCAAATGTCAAAAGATATAGCAGTTAAATATTGTAGTTATTAATACCTGGTAGGTTCAAGGGTATAGGGCTATAATGTGCACTGTTAATTATACCACTTACCCATCCTGGCACTCCTGCTTTCAGTCCAGTAATTAATTCAAATAAAAATTAATGTGCACAGTATATACAAATATAACCCAAGCTAAATAAGATGACAGACGGACAGACAGGTCATGATCAATAAACACGTGTATCTATCTATATATATATATGCTAGCTAGCTACCTCAAAAATAAATAAACATGCATGTATCAAACTAAGAAAATCTTATCTAAAGAAAATCTTATCTACTGCTGTCTTTGGTTCCGGTGCACCAATCAGGCCGATGAAGCATGCATGCTGATGCGAATCATTACACTGTCACTATCAGTTGATATCACAAACACACTAGTGTAAATGTTCTGATCGTAGAATCGCATACACTGTTCAGTGTTCACTCTGAAGTGTCGTGCACGAATCGCTGTTTATTCAAGGTACCAGTCGTAATTTACGTCTCCTTGGAATACCATGGTGTACACGATTTCCAGTCCTCTCCGTTCACTGCTGTACATCACTGTGTCCCAACGTGGGCGCCAAATTGTAACAGGGATTTGTGTAAATAAACAAGCACGCCTCTGTCAGGTTCAGGTCTATTTTATTGACACAGTGAGCAGTATATATTAACATAGCCCTGAAATATAATAAAACAACAATATTATATCACATCAAATCAATCCTATTAATGCATCATTTATACATACATCTAGCTCTCATAGATAACATATTGATAATGATATATTATAGACAAGATGTATCTTTATATGTACATTGACTCTCAATTAAGGGAGATAACTCTTACAACTGATACATAGACTTTACATATTTTCTCCCATATAAAGGCATAAAAAATATTACTAATTAAAACAAATAGTTCCTCACCATTCTGTGGGAAAAGGCTTTAATTACCACATGTATGTATGATGTCATAAACATGTATATGGATTCTGTAATTTAATACAGTATACATTAAAATATATATTCCATTAAAATAAAAAAAATCATCTGTTCACTTTGAACAAAGTAACCAAATATCTTGGTCATAAAATATATAGTGTAATTTGAACATAACAATTTACACTTTCAATATATAACATTACTGATCTTCAAAATCAATAATTCCAATCATAAAAATAAATATCTTTCTCTCATGGTCATTCATTCTATTAATATAAAGTGTAGAAGGGATTTATTATAATTGCATATTTACAGACTGCACAAGTTAATTAACTATTAGCAATAAAGAAAAGTTAGTACTTACCAAAAGTGGAAAAAAAGTCAGTCTCCAAGTCAAGGTCATGAGAGAGTCCATAAAATGAAGTCTTGGTAATCTCTCAACAAGACAAAGAATGAATATTTTGGCGGTAAAACCAATGACCAAAAGAATAAAACCAATGAGATCCAACTTTATAAACAAACTACCAATGAAAACCAATAAAACACCAAAACCTCTGACCTGCCCTAAGGTAACTAATTATCTATATACAGGTGTACAAGTTTACAGGTAGGGCTAGGGAAATAAAGGGGTGGATCCAACATTTGATCTATTATGGTAGTTTAATTTATTTACATTTAATTCAAAACATTTATTAAATAAATATATTCCACACTACTACAGAATCAACATGTGAACGGACAACAAGCCAGGGGGATTCTGTAGACACTAGCCATAGGAATCTATACAAGTATTAGCTTCCCTAAAAAGCTTGTCTGACGTGAGCAAATTTATTATACGCGAAGACTTCAGAAAAGTTTAATCCAGTGTATCAACATGACTCTGAGTCCAGAATGATTTTTTTTCTAAGAAACAAGAAAAGTTCAATTCAGTGGCATCAACATATAAAAAAAAACTTGGACATGAATTTATACTGTAATACACTCTATTGCTTGCAATTTCCTTTTTTCATGGCCGTAGGAACCGGGGGTGGAGGTGGGGTTGTCAATTTATGCATAGCTACTTATGCTGGTGTCTCAATCATGTAAATAATAACGTCTGATAACTTTTTTCTGCTTGAAAGGGCATTGTTCTTTGATAGTGCACACCCTAAACTGAACATTTTTGGTTGTGCACCCCCTCCTGAAATTTCTTCCAACGGACCTGTTATACTTATGAAATAATTATATAATTAAAAAAAATAAATAAACGTGCTACAAATGAGCTAACAACTTTAGTTTGCATTTAAGCAAAAGAATGTTCAACATCTTTCACTTTCAGATTTTTTAAAGTATGAATTTAAATCAAACTTCTGCAACTTATGGATACATGTATGTGTAGACTATAAAAATTCTAAAGGTAGAGAGACTTAGTTTGTATTGAAAATAAACATCCATTAGTTAATCTGATCAAAAATGCGACAAGTCAGTGTTGACCTGACAATCTTCATTACTTCCTGCTGTTTTGCTGATTCATTCGAGAATGGCTAAATGTTATGTAACCTGTAATGTGATACACATGTAATAATGACATTAGGTCAAATGCTCTGGTTTGTTTTGGGTGTTTAGCATGTTTCCATTACTCCTCATTCTCTCCAATTGATAGTTATTAAGATAGTGTGAAGTTTCCAAGATCAAGTTATCAAAAGAGTTCTATTGAACGACTTGACCAACAAACCTTGGCTAAATCTAGTACTGTCTGACGCCATGACGTCAGACAATCATTGATAAATGAGAAGCGGATTGTCAATAGAGGAGCGGATCTCTCTTTTATTGAAAAGGAAGGAGCGGATCTCCGTTTAAAATTAAAAGAGGCGGATGCCATCTCAGTATTTAAAGAGAAAATTATTTCGACATATTCGCAACGATTTTCAATTAGAAATGAAAATACATTACAGGGTATAAATGTAAATACATTCGATGAATTTTAAGAAAAAAATCGAATGAAGTGTTTAAAAACTTAATTTTAATTATCTCTATCAATAGGGTAAGGTAATCATGAGGAGCGGATCTCTTAAGAGGCATGGATCTCTGCTTATGATTTTAAGAAACCAAACATCTAGCTTTGAGATTTACAAAATAATACTGGCAAGCAATCTTAACGACTTAAATTTTTAATGTGTGTAGGACCCAACTGTTCTTAAGATAAGAAAAACCCCTTGATATTTTCAAAAATCAAGGGTTTTTTTGAAAACAAAATTTCTTTAAATCAATGAAATAATGTAGGGTTGTGCATGTTATTTTATAGCTACACTAAGATACTTTTGTTTAACGTTTAAAGCAAAGAAACTTAATTAAAAATTGGGGCGACACAGCTTTGATACTTGAAAGGGATTGTCAAAAAAGAGGCGACATGAAGAGTTCGATTGATCTCTCTAAGTACAGGGTGTTTCATAATATATGTTACATTTTGAATCTTCATTTTCACAAACACAAGAAAAAGATATAAACAAGTTTTTTTTTTATTAACTTGATGCATGTATCTGTAAGATTCATTATGTACAATTACCAACTAATATATTACACATTGGACGAAATCTCAAACATTAATGAAGATTAGTGAAATTTCTAAATTACGTGATTTTTGTTACATTGAATTTCACAACGCCAAAAGCCCACATTACATGTTCTTAATGATCTCCACTATTTAAACTATAAATGAGAGTTGCTTCTCGAAATTTGTATAACCTTGTCACTCATTTTTGCTTAGACACTTCTCATTTGATTTAGTTTTATGTTCTTTTTGAGCTCATTCAGTATCTGTGGCCTAGGATTGTAGACCCTGTTCCTAAAGAACCCTCACAGAAAATGGCCCAAAGATTGAGATTGACGAATGCAGAGGTCAAACTCTTATTTCATTGGGGTATTGCATTATTGAAAATTTGTACGCTGATAACTTCATATCATAGTTCAAAGTTCAATATATGCTGGAAATGCTGATATTGCCAGCATTAATTTCTGAAAACATCTATCTGACACTTTTCTCACTATTTATAACTTATTATGGTATTTTCTCAAGAATTAGCTTTTCCATTAAGATGTAACAACACGAAGTCAATAAACCAAGAGAGATAACTCCTTCAAATTTAAATAATCAAAGAACTAAATGTACTTAATCGAGGAGACGTCTTTCTGTAAAATGTGTTAACTTGCATATGCAAAAGCTTATATCGATAAGAAACCTCATTAAAAAATCATTTGAAAGCAAAAAGTGAGCAATACGACAAATGCATTTTGTACCTTATTTGACATATATACTAGTAAAAAAGTGAACTAACTGCTTCTTTGTACAGATACAAATAAAGCAAACTTTGTCATATAAATGTGAAAAAATACCTTCTCAAGTATCATACTTCTTTAAAATTTCAGAAGACAACAATATTCACTGATACAGCTTGCATTTAATACAATCATAGCATAGAGGACTCATGCTATCATAGTCGCGGGTAATGTAATGGTTAAGTAGCATGTGTGTGAAAATCAATGAATGACCTAAAAACCAAGTGAAAGGGCAAATAAGGCAAAGGGAGTATGGGTATAAGGTGGATTACCACTTGTAGAATAAAATCCCAGTTCCTCTAAAGTACAATTAAAATAATGAGCCTTACAAACAAAGACTGTATAGTATTTTAAAATGTTTATCTAATACAAAGTAAAATAATATATATAAATTCATATAATTCATAGCAAGTAAACACATTAAATCCGAAATATAAACGAATGAACGTCACTTCACATTCCAATAGATTAATTATTGTAAAATCCAAATCAAACACTAGTAGACTAATCGTTCAAAAAAAAGTAAAAACTTTACACCTTTATAAACTTGATTGATTACATAGCTAGAAAACAGTCTACAATAAAAAAGACAGAAGTCTCTAACGAGACTGTAGCTCTACTGGAAGCTGGTACTGGTAGCAAGATTTATTGCAAACCGAATAAAACTGTAGAAGTAGAAGTCTTTTAAAAGAATTCTACAGCCATGGCAACATCATTCATCAAAATTTAAAAGAAGATAAAAAAATTTTGTATCTTAGTGTAGTCCTCATGCATGCCAAGTTATATAAAAATCAGACAAAACTGTAGGAAGAGTAATTTTCTGAAAGTATTTTACAGAAATTTCTTTATTTTTTTAGTAACCACTGCAATTGAAATCAAAAAACCCATATATAGAGAATTATGTATTTGAGAGTTCTCTACTTGTAATCCAAGTTATATTGAATGAGACAAAAACTGTAGGAAGAGTGGCATTTTGAAAGAAATTACTTTTTTTAGTAACCATGGCAACCCGTTCATCGAAATCAAAAACCGATTTTTCGACTAATGTTTCTTTGTGTAGACTACTTGTGTGCCAAGTTATATTGAATGAAATGTATGGAGATAACGAACAGTATTCAATATTCTGATATCAGACAAAAAACTGTAATAGGAGTAGCGGTTTGAAGATATTTCACAGAAATTTCTATTTTTAGTAACTATGGCAATTACGTTCATCGAAATCAACAATTAATAATGCGAGTTATGTATCTTAGTAAAGTCTACTTGTGTGCCAAGTTATATTGAAATCAGATTTAAACTGTAGGAGGAGTGGCATTTTGAATAAAAAAATGTTTACAGACAGACAGACGGACGGACAGCTAGACAGACAGACGGACGACGGACACCTTACTATCCCACGAGCTCTTGTGATCTCTGACCAGTAGAGCTAAAACATAATTGAATTGTGCATAATTTTAGCGTTCAATATTTTGGCGTTTTATTGAACGCTGAGTTTGCATTACATGTACGTAAACGAATATGCACTGAAATATTCCGAACTCGGGCGTTCAATGTCAAACGCGTGTTGTAAACAAAAAAGAAAGTTGTATAGTGTATGATCAACTGCTCAACGTCAGCTAGGAAAGGCATGTCTATTCTTACAAAATTTAAATTATTAATCAGTTATTTTGTTCCTATTAGCCTCAATAAAAAAACCTCAGTAAGCAAATCATAACGCTTGTTATGGTCACTGGAATGCTGGGATATTGAACTATTACAGGACAGTCGCTGATACTGCACAGTTTTAATTCAAATACTGAAAAAAACTCTGTTCTAATCTGAATTATATAATCTAAATAATTAATATAAATCATAAAAATAAGGTTATTGAAATTATAATGGTGAAAATTGGCACTCGTTGGCTGCACTCGCACTCACAAGCTTGTATACCACTCATGCCAATACTCAGTCTTGAGTTACAATAACTCAGTATATTTTTTGTAGTTAACTCTCGAGGAAAAAAATTATATATGAATAAAAACTAAACCAGAGAGTACTTAAAAGGTTAGAAAAAAGAATTCCGAAATAACTAAAGTGATCTCGACATTTGATCTTGTCTAAATGTACATGGTCTAACATCAAGGATTACATTACAATTGTTCCCATGTTTCTAAGACCATCCGTTTAACAAGAGGCCCATGGGTCACATCGCTCACCTGAGCACATTAGCTAGACACAAATCAGTTCAGTATTGAAAAGATTACTCGGGGTTCGGGGGGGTGGGGGGGTTGAATTTTAAACTACCTGATGATGCTTCCATGTCAATATAACAAATGGCTTTGTTGTACTTGAGAAGATTTTAAAAAAAATTTCCCATATATTCCTTTGTAAAATTTTGATCCCCCATTGTGGCTCCTCCCTATCCCAGAGGTCATGATTTGAACAAACTTGAATCTACACTACCCAAGGATGCTTCCATATCAATATGACTAAACATAGCTTTTCCGTTCTTGAGAAGAAATATTTTTTCTATGTGTTCTTATGTAAAACTTTCGATCCCCATTGGGCCCCACCCTACCCCTGGGGGTTATCATTTGAAAAAAAAAATGAATTTACACTACCTGAGGATGCTTCCATATCAAAATGACTAAACGTGATTTTCATTTCTTGAGAAGAAGATATTTTCCAATATGTTCCTATGTAAAAAAAAATTTTGATCCCCCATTGTGGCCGATCTCTAGCCCCGAGGGTCATCATTTTAACAAACTTGAATCTACACTACCTGAGGATGCTTCCATATCAAAATGACTAATCATGGCTTTGCAGTTCTTCATCAGAAGATACCTTCCTATATATTTCTATTTCAGACATTGATCCTCCATTGTGGCCCCGCCCTACCCCAGGGGGTCATGATTTGAACAAACTTAAATCTACACTACCTGAGGATACTTCCACATAAATATGATCAATCAGGGCTTTGCTGTTCCTGAGAAGAAGATTTTTAAAGATTTTTCCTATATATTTCTATGTAAAACTTTAATCCTCCATTGTGGACCCACCCTATCCCCCGGGGTCATGATTTGAACAAACTTGAATCTACACTACCTGAGGATGCTTCCATATAAATATGACTCATCATGGCTTTGCTGTTCTTGAAAAGAAGATTATTTTTAAAGGTTTTTCCTATATATTTCTATGTAAAACTTTGATCCTCTATTGTGGCCCCGCCCTACCCCCCGGGGTCATGATTTGAACAAATTTGAATCTACACTACCTGTGGATGCTTCCACATGAGTTTCAATTTCCCTGGCTTTGTGGTTCTTGAGAAGAAGATTTTTAAAAGACGCTATTAATTTTTCACTAATTCTTTATTATCTCCCCTTGAAAGAGGGCGTGGCCCTTCATTTGAACAAACTTGAATCCCCTTCACCCAAGGATGCTCTGTGCCAAGTTTGGTTGAAATTGGCCCAGTAGTTCTGGAGAAGAAGTTGAAATTGTGAAAGGTTTACGCCATCGACGACGACAACGACGACAGAAAACGGACAAATTTTGATCAGAAAACCGCACTTGAGCCTTTGGCTCAGGTGAGCTAAAAATCTTAGTGTTTAACGACAAGCGAAAGGCATTAAGAGCCATTCTCTGTAATGACTTGAACTTTTATATAGGAGCCGTGGCACGCATAGTCTCAGAATTCCTCCAAACTCTCTATGGTAAAAGTCTTTGATACCGTAAACTCAAATAAGGGAAAAACGGGTTGATACATGTCATGGTTATCATAGCAACGTGTCCTAAAGTTTGAAAAATGACATTTTTCAACATGTTCAGAAACCCACAGTTATGGTTTGCAGCAAAGCAAACAAGTGGCAATGACTGTTTCTGAAAGTTGAATGCCTGATGTCTTAAATGCATGATAAACATGTTTGGTAAATCAACTATTACATACGTTACTATAGAAACAAAGCATTCAAAGTAATAATTTTGTTTATTTAATTTTATAGAATCATACACTTTAGAATAAAAACAATCATAGTTTGAAATGCAAGCAAATAATAGACAAAAGATCCTTTTAACATATACCAAGGACGAAATATGATATTTCTTATATTATAGGTTGGCAATGGTTGCCATGGTTTTAATACCACGAAGGGATTTTAAATTTACTCTCTTAGTGTTTTAATCTTATCCTATCTTTTCAAAAAGCATATTTCTATGTAACTGATGATCAATTTTTAAAGGCGTTGGTGTAACCCTAATTTTCTCATTTCAAAAAATTCAATCTCAATTCTTTAAATTGAGCGTTGCTATGGAAAGAGCCGAAAAATATGCATTAAAATCTGAAAAATATTCTTGGATACGTACCCTTATATGTAGATTCCCAAAACTTTTATGATTGTTATTTATGAACAACTAAAATGACTCTCAATTTTGCCTACCATCCAGTCTTGGACTGGATACAAAAAAAAAAGAAACATAGGGTTTAATAGTGATATAAAATCAACAAAAACGAACATTTTCCCTTCTTGGTAACTATAGCAAAAGTGTTGTATTTTTCAACAAACTTTCTCAATATATCATATTCAACTTTAGTTCTACGAGATCAGTACTATTCAAGGTGAGTCAAATAATATGTTTCTTGATTAAAAGGTAAGTAAATTCCTAAGGCAACAAGAACTTTAAACAACTGGTACGTCGTGTCATTTTTACACTGCAAAGTAACAATAAATCCCAATTTTTCTTACGTTGTCGGTGTTGCAAGTTCCTAAGGATGTATATGTGCCAGTCATGAATTTTATTGTTTTTTTTTCTCAAGATAGTACAGTGTAGCATTAACCCAATCTTAGCAACAGATTTTGCATGGTTACACTGTGTTACCATTGCAATCATGAAAGTTATTTTTAGAATAATATTGGCAATACTTAATTACATGTACTTAAGGTCAAATATTTTTATTGTTTTTCTTAGGTTGTTGATTGAGTTTCATCATTAGTGAATATTGAGCGTTTTACAGCATCTTAAATGTATTCCAAATGTACCCATGATTACCACTTACTTAGAGATAAATTCTAAATAGTTTCTTTATAGCATAAGTGGCAAGAAGGTGTCATGTTTTTGTGAGAATGGTTTGTTTGTTTTTCTTAGTCTTTATTAAGGCTCAATAAAGATTAAAGGTCATAGGAGACAATTACCTGAACATATTGAGTAACATACGGGAAGAAGTTCATATGAGCTGGTAAAATAAGACTGAAATTGTTTTTTGGATTTTTAACGCAAGATAGCTACAGCACAGTCGATGAAAATTACCCAGTCGTGAAAATACACTTTGACTAACGTTGCTTATCTCCCTTAGCATATGACGTCAGTAAGGCCCAATCGCTGTTCAAAGCTATGCAATGTTTACAAACTATCATGTCATTTTGCAGCTTAATTTTAAAGAATATCATAATCTTGGCCAAAACCTAGTATAAATACACGATCTTCAAACAAGCAAGTATTTCTTTTTAAAAATTCCATTGCATATTTGCAAGATGTTTGCATGTTTTATCAATCAAAATGTGATCATTTTCATAGTTTGACACTTCGATCTATTGAGAGAAAAATAAAGCAATCGGAAGAGAGAAAGAAGGGAGAGTGAGAATGAATTCATTTTTCATAACCAGGGCAGTTATTTTTATGAAATCATTTATTTACAACCTAGTTTTACTTTCACACAGAGTCCAACGCTGTCAGTATGACACTTTTCTTGACAAACGATACGTACCTGCTGCATTAAGTATCACATGACTTTAAAAAAAAAAAAAAAAAAAAAAAAAAAAAAATGACACTGTCTTAATTTTCACTTACTCATGTACAACAGCACCACTAATACCCGATCTCTGGCGCCCCCCCCCTCCCATCCCCCTTGTTATTTCTTATTTCTTTCTTTTTGTAATTGAAAGTTCTTGAAATAATCGTATCGTTTTTAAACACACTGCAGATGGGTTAAAAACAACTCTGGCAAGAACTATACGTAAACTTGTATATATGGGAGTTAGTACAAACGACGTTTAAAAAAAAAGCAGCTCTAACATGTGGAAATATTTCTATGAAGAATAAGGATTCTACCAAATTCATTATCATAGATCAGTACTTAGCATCGTATACAAACCTGTTTATTTTTCCAGTGTGTATTATATTTATTTTTTTTTTTCTGTAAAGGATATAATTTCAAAAGTTTTATCATCTGTTAAAAAGATTATTAATATTAAAATTGTAGTCTCGCAAATGATGGATGGATTTTCAAACTGATCGCGGACTGTTCTGTTTACTACTACATACCGATTATTTCAAAATTCGATATTGTAGAGTCAAACCGTGTCTGCACAAAGTATCGGCATCGTAACAATCTCATTTGCTCTGGGCTCAACATTTCTTCTTTATATATAATATATTTTATATAGAAGAATACGATCATGTCATAAACTCAGGGATTCTATTGGTATATCGTTTTTACAGCAATATGTGTGTTTCGGATAGGGGAAAACGAAACTTCAACATGTTCAAAGACGCCGACATTTTCAGTGGTTCACGCTTATCATGGACTTCAATACCACCGGCCCCGTGTTTATTTTGGGGATTCACATTAGAGATATTCCCCATATAAGTGTCATATTCTTTCTTTAACAGAATATTATAGGCTTAATCAAAATTTTTATTCATATCAGAAAAGGTCACTTTTAATAAATTATTCTATTTTATGTTGCATTATGCGATTTTTCTTGGAATAAAAAACGACTTATTAACTTTTTTAATGACGATGGAATCCTTCTGGAATATCGTATATGTTTGTTTGTTTGTATGTTGTTTAACGTCCCTCTCGAGAATTTTTCACTCATATGGAGACGTACGCCACCACTTGCCGGTGGAGAGCTGCAAATTTTGTCCTATACTCGGCACTAACGGCCATTGAGCAGTGAGGGATCTTTTTCGTGCCAGCACCTACTGCGACACGGGACCCCTGTTTATACGGTCTCTTCAGTCCGAAGGACCGGTCTCCACGTCCCACAGGAATGTCGTATATGTGTATTAAACAGGGAAATATTTTTTTTGTTTCTAAAGATTTGATGCAGTGTAAGTAATCGAAGTTGTAGCTTAATTTAAGCGTAATTTTATATATGATATCCATCAGCATCATCCTCCGATAAAAAGCCCCAGTTCTGAGTTGCCGTGCCTTATTTACGACTCGCTCAAACTGAATTAACTGAACTACGAAATCAGATAACTCACCTGAAAACATAGACACATTTATATTTACAAAAATAGTTCAAATTAACTAGATAAACATATGGTAGAAATACATTAGTCTAATGCTCTGTTTACATCAGTGGGCTCTTGTGACGTCATAAAACCACAAAATCAAGAACGATAAGCGGGTAAGAAAAGTAACAAGTGGAAAAGTTTTCACCTTTATTTTTCAGTAGAACAAAGGCCAAAAAATATTACTACTCGTAATTTAACATTCTTTCATATATAGCTTTAGGTTTAAAAAGTGAAATCCTAATGTTAAGAATCGTTTCCTATGACCTTTAAAAACAGCTGAAAATCTCAACTTTCCCAGCTTTTCTGGCTGTTACCATGGCAACCAAGACACATAGCAATGAAGTTTTATTTGATATATGTTTCTGGTGTCAAGCTATAATAATGGGCAAAGTTTAATCAAAATTGGTGACCATGCGTGGCAAAGAAGTTTAAATGGTTACAGAGAATCGCTATTAAAGGGCAATAACCCACAAAAATGTTCGTAAAATCCATTCACATAGAATAGATTGAAGTTTGGTCATGAGAAACTGAGGAATTAGTGAAGGTTTGATGCCTCTATGGTGTATGGTTTTTTGATAAAACTTGAAGCAAAAAATCAACAGACGAATAATGATTATAAATGTAACCAGGGCTATGTTTATTAAATAAAATGCAATTTGCGCTGCTTTCGTATATGTGAGTATGTGGTATGATAGACTATGTGTGTATGTGGTATTATTTTTAGACACTGGACAGACGATCACATGACTTTACAATTCTATTCGCTTTCTTTTACTAACAACATACACTCCTTGCCTAGCCATTGAGTTGGATAGACGTAACTTCCAAACAGATAGCAATATTTGTTACTTTGCTTGTGTGTCCCAGTAAGAACTTTAAGTTATAAAATGTTTTCCTAAATAAAGTCTAGTATGTTTTAATTGTCTGTCTAAATGTTGTCTAAATTAATATTTCAGGTTTTTCATCGTTTTTGTTTACCATCTTAATAAATATTTGAGCCTGACCCAGTCTCAGTTTTCTGATATATCTACCACTGGCTACATAAATATATTAGAAAATTTCAATAGGTATTTCTACAGGAAGGTTGAAAAACCTAATTGTGCAATGAATCACAAAGGACCGAATCCAATGACAAAATCGCCAATTAGCAAGTCAAGCTGCAGCAAGCTGTAAAACCAAGCACTTGAAAGTGTGACCGCTGAACCTCACCAATCAAACCATATCAATCATCTCAAAAGTCAAAACGTATGTAATACGAATGATATAGAATCAGTTCATTGTATAAATTCAGCAGACACTTAGTGCATTGATTCACAGGAAGATATGCCTGGCAATTTTAGTATATACAGGTAATGGAATTGAACAAATATGCACATGGCATGACAGTTTAGTTAATATTTCTGAATTATGGTATGGTGAGAACTTTGTAAATTAATTAAGAAATCAAAAACAATGTTAAAAAGTTCTCTGGGAAATGAACTTGGTTGATCACGTGATCAAATCCTGTGAAGCCCGAAGGGCTTCTCAGAAGATTTGATCACGTACCAACCAAGTTCATTTCCCAGTGAAATTTTTAACATTGTTGTTTATTACTTTTATTTACATTTGAGACGAATATTCTTGATAGAACTGCATTTATTACACGAACGGCCCGCCGTATTGCTATGCTGTGACGCGCAATAACCTAGAAGCTGTTTGGTCTTGAGAGTTCGTCTCACTCCAACATTTGAATATTTACATTGATGTTCAGCAGTCCAGTTCAGGAAATATCTGTTCATAATAAAAAAAACAATGATCGCTACTGGGAATTATCCTAATATTATTGTATGAGTTCTTTATATATGAAGTCAAAAGCGGTGCTATCGTCTTCAGTTTACATACCTTCAAAGGAATTTCGGGTTAGAGAGGTAAGCGTGATTTTAGGCTAATTAAAACATTCTTCACACCGAAGAAAGATCTAATGATCATTTGTTGAACGAAAAAAAATATATTTTTCAATAAGTTCCGAAACCAGTTTCACTGTGACAGAAATATGTAGACAATATATCGTCTCGCTGTGTGATTCGGTCAAGCCATGACCTCTTACCCCCTAATAAGTTCATACAGAATTGAACATATTTTCTCTTCAATAGGTTCATCTAAGAAAAATATTTGCAAATGTAAATAAAGTAAAATATATGTTTGCTCTAAATGTATAATTGATAACATTCTATAAAATAAGTTTTTCTCACTACAGTGTAATATCCTTTTTCTGTTATTTGAAAGCAAACAGTACATTTACATTTACAAGATTCCACACCTTCTTGGCCAACAAGACTCCTCTTCATCTGAAAAAATAAGACAGGGAAGCAATGATAATTTCATCTCTTCTCATAAGCGTAGTATTAAATTTTGTGATATTCTTCATTTCATAAGGGTGATCTTAATCCAGGTATATCAAAATGTTTACTTCTTTTAAATGTATTTTCATTATATTTGACAACATTATGAAACGTTACTACAAGGATGACAACAAACAAACCCTCCTTTTCATTGGGGGGAGGGGTGATTGACAACATACCTGTTGAACCTTTGACAAGTCATGCAAAAGTTATATTTGTCCTAAGTCAACAATCCAATCTTGTATATAATTTGAAAAATACAGGCAAAAGTACATAAAAGTCAATGTTTTTAATTTAACTCATATCAGTGGATTGGTCCCCCCTAATATATTTTGCTAAAATATTCTTTTTTCAGTACCTTAATGTTTTACTACTAGCAAATTTTCACAGATACATGAAAATATATGGTTACCTTTCCTCTCACAAGTCACAGCTAATTTTATTTCTTGCAAATCTGCTTTTATTAAGTTTGCATCTATCTGTATAGACTGTATACCAGTTTCCATTGACTGCATTTTATCGAGTATTTCTTTGTTTACTTTAATTTTTTCTATAATTGCCTCTCGGCTATCTTCTCCCAAGGAAAGTTTCTTAATGTTATCAAGTTCATTTGAGTAGCTTTTTCCAGTATATGTTTCAAGTCGTTTGCAGATATCAGAGATGATTGACCAGTTATCATCAAATTCTGCTTGTGAGACTGAAGCTGAATTAACGTGACCATACACTTTGTTTCGAATCAGTCGGATCCTTTCAATGTCATCCCCCACAGTTATCTCCCCTGCTGCAGGTGGGGCCTTTAAACCCCAACCATGTGTTGGCCTCGGGGTTGTTGTAGAAAAGTTTCTCATCAGAGTATAGAGAAGAGTTATATCAAATTTTTTATAACCAGAGTTTTTGGCGTCCTTCAAAAGATTTTGTTGTTCACAGTGGAGGTTTTTATATCTTTTTGTTAATTCCACTTTACCCATTATCTGAGAAGAGGGAATCTCTTTCTCTAAAATGTCTCTATATGTCTGAGTTAACACATCATTTATTGCCATTCCAAGTTTTGCAAATCTAGTACGACCGTCAAGATTTCTTCCAAACGACTTTGGATTCTTGTCGCAAACAATATCCTGAAAATATAGTTGTTCATTAGTAAACGACTATTATATTCTTAAAGGGGTGGGCTTGCAAATTGCGATGTGTCAATTTTCTTTTAATTTTCATATACTTAAAATTGTATTTCCAAGATGACTATAGACCGATTATTTATTATCTTAACTAAAAAAAATGGCAATCAAAGTTTAAAAAAATTGTAAACCTTGAATACCTCACAAATCTAAATGTAAAAACAAATTTTGTAGAATATACGGGTTTAAAAGTAGATGTTTTAAAAATATTGAAAAGTACAAAAATTGAAAAAAAGAGAAGAAAATTAACCATTCATCCCTAAATCCCATTATATAATTTTTTTTACAAAAGCAACAAACGCTGTATAAATATGTACAGTATTCTCATTAGGAAGAAGAAAAATATAAACAATTAAGGCAATGGAAAAAAGGAAAAATAATGGAATATTTTTTGGGATATAGAATGGAACAAAATACTTGAACTTACTTTTAAAGTAAGTAAAGAAGCAAAGTTTCACTGGTTGCAGATTCATTTTTTGCACAGGATTATTGCACCAGATAAACTTAAACTAATTGAAACACCTGCATGCTCCTTTTGCAACATGTTAAAACAATTGAACATTTATTTTTCGAATGTGTCCATGTAAAAAAAAATATGGTGTCATCTTGAGAAGTGGTTTATTAATAAATTTCATTTTTCCATGAATTTTGATAGAAAAGATATCCTTTTTGGCAAACTCAACAATAAAAACATGTTTAAGCTACAGAATATATTAATATTTACTGTTAAACAATTAATTTTTGTTAGAAGGTTAAAAATGTGCCTAAACTAAGCATCTCAATGCTAGATAATATTGTGGGGACAATATTAAGAAATTTTATATTTTTAGATTATGAAGAGCACTGGAAACCTATTTGTGATATGTATTATATTTACCAAGTTTATTTTAGAAATAGATAACAAGTTTTTAAACTTTACTGGGAAATGAAGTGGGTTGGTCTCGTGAACAAATCCTGTGAAGACCTCAGACCTCCGAAGTTTTGATCATGTACCAACCCATTTCCCAGTGAAGTTTTTAAACTTGATATTTATTACTTTTATATATATATATATATATATATATATATATATATATATATATATATATATATATATATATATATATATATAAGAATATATATATATATATATTTTATTTACTTCCTTTCATCATGAATTTGAAATATTTTTGTTCTAAATACAACATATATATACTACAAAAGAAAAGCACACATAAAAGCTTTAAATTAAAAAAAAAGTTTTACAAAAACCCTTAAATCGTGGCCATGACGTATCACTTCGTGTCAAAGTAAGTCCAAAGGAGAGACTTACAGATTTTTCTATTATTTTTGCTTTGGTTTAAAAACAAAAACATGGTACGCACCTCCTTCCAAAAATAGAGCGTCCATTGTACATCCATTTCATGTTTTTCCTCAATTGGACAGTTGCATTGGACCCCAGACAGTTTATTTTCTGGAATAAATGACATATCATCTTCACTACAGAACAGATTCAAACATTTGTAACCTTTTACGAAGGACTTCTTCTCATCAAATGTCTTCGTCAATTCTGTTAAGGCAAATTCGATTGTTTTTCCAATTTCACATGAAACTTTGGGATTCAGATTCTTGATTCGGAGGACTTGAATCTGGAGGTCATTATCAATTATACCAACGATAACTGTGTGATTTTGGGTTTCAAAAATTGCTGCTGTGTGATAAAGACATAGGCTGTTTTCTTTATCCAACTGCACATTCCACTTGAGGAAACTCATGCAATATGCAATAAGTCTGTAATACACGAACATGGCAAAGGATATGAACCGAAAACTCAAAATTGACGAGTATTTCCTTTCCCATCTACAAACATCCCGTGTAAAACGCTTATTGTTCATGCAAGGAACATACCAAGATATTTCGCCTTCTGACTCACCAATGTTGACTAACATTCGTAGTCTCTCCATATATGCCATAAGCTCAGTCTTGTGTTCCAAATAAGATTGTTCCTTTTTCCAAAGAGCATCTACAAGTGAATTCTTCAGATTTCCCGTGGCATTAAAATAGTCCCATTCCTTGATATGTCGTCGTTGACAGTCTCTATTTATGTGGCTCTTGTCGGCAATAAGTTTACTGAATGCATCGGAAAACCATTGTATACCGAGAATTGCGTGTGTTTTCAGTCCTTCCTCCATAAAAAATAGTAACACTCCATGACTATGGAAAAAGGACAGAAAATCATATATTTCTTCTTGACTTTTCAATTGGTATTCTTCAGGAAGTTTCTTATTCTCTTCGTTGATGTCACTGATTGACAAGATAGGTTTTTCTGTTTTTTTCAAGAGATGCTCAAGAAGAGCCCAAGCTGAGGGAACTTCTATCCCTGTGTCCATGATTTGCGATACTACGTCTGCTATTGATGTTTTTAGACTCTCCAGAGCATGCCTCCCTTGTTCATTCATCTCCAGTAGTCCTAATGCAAAGTCACTGTCGTAAATCCTCGTCTTATCATACTCTGGTAATAACGTCCAAAGACTCTCCCAGAAAGAGTCCTTTTCCTATTTTGAAAATTTATAACGACTAGGTGTACAAAAAGTAAAATAAAAACAAGGTCACAATTGTGTTCATCATCAAAATAAGCTCTGAATTTCCTGAAAAATACCGACAAGAAACATCAAAAACTTTATTTATTATAACGTTGCAAGGCTTTCCTTGACTTGTCGTGCCATAGTAATCTAGGCAAATAACACGTCTTCAAAAAATCCGGAAATTAATAGTTTTGAGGAGTAAACGCATGCAATGTATAAGTCACTAAGATTTTTTAAAAAAATTGTAAGTTGTATTACTGTGCTTCAAACGGTTCAATGAAAATAATAAAGCAAATTTTACTCACATTATTCTTATTTTAACTCCAACCCCAACATTGAAAGATAATAAATATACTAACGAAAAAAAAAGAAACTGCATTAGTATATATAAGATAGGACTCAAAGCATATTGTTTATATTTATGAGCGGTTAATATTCGATAGATGTAGTGATATTAATGACAATAGGCTTGGACTATTGGACGGATTTTACATGGTGGGCAACCACATGTTGGTTTTTGAATGAATCGTACTCGCATGGTATCTCAGGTAAATGATGTTTGTATGAGACAAATTCACTTTGGTATTATCAGGATCTATAAATCTGCTTAGTCTAAATGAAAATCAATATCTTTATGTTGCTGGAATGTTGCAGGCTTGGATGGCCAAAAACGTTGTTGCACGACAATTTGGTGTCAGAAACATTAACCTGACATTATGGAGACGGTTCAAACAATGCGGCTACGCTTTGGATCGATAACGTTCAGGACGCCCCCATGAGTCGTAGGTTCGCAAAGATAACCATAGCATGCATCTGCAAAATCATTTTCAGACAGCAAGTTTGACTGCTCGTAGCATCCCCGGTTTAAGTACAAGAACTAAAAATAATCACTTGTGTGAGTATAACGTAAGACATAGACGTCCTCCGATACGTCCAATACTACTTCAACGTCACAAGATGGTGTCAGAGACATCTAAGATACCGATTTTAAGAATGGGCCTATTTTTTGCTCACTGATGAATCAAGATTTCATTTGGACAGCAGTGACAGGTTTTATCTTCGGAATGGGGAGAGTTACTTGGATGCGTGTGTACTGCAACGTCGACAATTTGAAGGTTATAGCGTAATGACAACAAAATCCAATTACATTGCAACAGCATAACGTCAGACCGCATTGCCCGTGTTGTCAGAGATGTTATTACCCAGCAGTTTCGCCCGACGTATCGCCAATTGAACACATGCAATGAATTGAAAAGACGGTTACGTTATTAACTAAACCATTGGACGATTTAGGCCAGGAATTGACCAATGTCTGGAACAACATTCCCCAGGAATTTTTAGATAATTAAGTATCATCAATGAGACGCCTGTGTTAAACATGCGTGAATTCAAATGGTGGCCATACGCGGTATTAAGTTTGTGAATCGCCTTTCAAGTAAATGTGTCTTTCTACCGTCCTACAAGTGATGTTTTATGACGTTAACACAAATTAATCCCACATATTTGTAAACAATGCATTTTAAATCATGCTACTGATTTAAATCTATAGTCGTTAATATTTAATTCTTATATTTTATACTTTAAGTATTGTGCAGTTTCTTTTTTTTCGCTAGTATATAAAAGCAGGTTATTTATTGAATGATATTTTGGTGCATTATATTGGAGCTTTACAACAGTTTACTCATTAGGAATCTGTCATAAAACGTATGTCAAATACCTCATCTGTCTTGCCTTCTGCATGCGTAGCCACCACAAGAATTTGTGCAGAAGTTCCACTAAACGATTTTATGGAGTCAAGCCAGAAGTAAAGATAATCTAGTAACAAATTTCAGTAATAAATATAATTCATTTCAATTATTATTAATAAACACAAACGTAGAAAATGGACATACGAGATCGATGGACCATGATAATTACCTGGACCAAAAATAAATCCCTTATGTAAACTTTCATTTTAAATCATTTATCACAGCAATTGTAATGCAAACTTTATATCAAGGAATGAAAATTGCAGCTCATGTTATATTGAATAAAGGGAGTTATTGCATTTTATTCTTTATAAGTCGCAAAATAGTTAATTAAAAAGCCTAACCGTTCTGACCAAGGTAATACAAGTTTATATAACTTGAGTACCTATTGAACTCATGCTTTCTCATTTAGTTTTCTTTTATTTAGTATAAATAATTTTTTTTTCTTCATAATGGTGCGAATTTTACATGTAAGAGTAACTTCAAGCGGATTGGAACATTGTTTTCGTAAGTAATATTGTGATGAAGGTTAAGCAGATTTTGTATGAATAAAAAGGTAAATGAAACAAAGGCCACATTAATAAAATTTCTTGTACGTCGGACCCGCGCGCTCGTATTTTAAAGAAACGTAAAAAATAATATTATATTAAATTTCCTGCTTCCGGAAATTTTTGTTCCATTTCCCGCCCCATTTTTTTGTTTTATTTTTAATGCTCGGTAATAAGTAGTAAATTTTACGCGTCGGCAAAACTGAGACAACATTGATCAATTTGCATGAGAAAGGATATTTGACACTCTGGACAGTTACATCCATTGACTATTGAGCTAATTTGACGGTATCTGTCGTAAAAAAAAACACGGTCATTAACTCCAATGAGGCACACACAGTTGCACAAACTGTTTTAAGCGTGCTTCCACAGGAGTTCGCAATTTTATCAATAAAGTCAATAAAAATCACTCAATTGACCAAGCCATGAGCTATGCGTTAGCATAGCAAACAGGAATGCAACGCGTTTTTGGAGAAATTTACCAATTTGCTTTTATCCACCGCTTATTCAATACAGCTTGTCAGCATTCGTATCAAACAACATTTCTCTACTAAAATTTGCTTTCTAACCCTTCTCGAATGCTGTCAATACCTACTTTCTTCGATTTCGCGTAAACATTCGTTTTACCGAGAAGCCATTGCGTGACGTCACATCAAACCCGGACCCGACAAATATATTATTCGATTGTTTTAAATAAAAAAAATGAATAAACACGTTGTCAATTATTGTACATATTTTATTTTATAAATAAATTGAATAAATCATAATGCTTAATATCCCCCGATTATATTTTTTTGTGACGAGAAACCATGTCGAGCTGTTCAAAAACAAAGGGCGATAATTTCAGTTGTATGTGCGCGCAAATTGAAATATTGAGTAAGGAAAATGGAAAATTCGTCGTGTCCAACAACTTTGCTGGTACAATTTGGTAAGTAGGAGATAATATAAAGCAACAGAAAATAATTTAAAGTTCATTCTCTATCTTTTTTTTTAATTTAATAATTATCTGTCAGATTCGGGTTTGATGTGACATCACGCAATGGCTTCTCGGTAAAATGAATGTTTACGCGAAATCGAAGAAAGTGGGTATTGACAGCATTCGAGAAGGGTTAGAGAACAAATTTTAGCAGAGAAATGTTGTTTGACATGAATGCTAACAAGTTGTATTGAATAAGCAGTGGATAAAAGCAAATTGGTAAATTTCTCCCAAAACGCGTTGCATTCCTGTTCGCTATGCTAACGCATGGCTCATGGCTTGGTCAATCGAGTGATTTTTATTGACTTTATTGATAAAATTGCGAACTCCTGTGGTGCTTCTTAGAGTTACGGCAAAGGAAACAAGTTAAATTAATACCTCCATCGTGGTGAACAGTGAGGATTGGAAAGAGCAGATCTGTTATGTTTAGGCAGATAAAAACACCATGGACATAAATCAAATTGTGGAGATGCCTAGACGTAAGTGTAAGGAATTAAGACTAGAAAAAAATGCATATATACATTTTTTTTCCCTGAATAACCATGTATTAAACAATTTTATTAAGCTGCATCTATTTTATTTTAGGTAGACTTCTAAGCTACTTCATTTATTTCCTTTGGATATTGAGTGTTGAAGCCCTAGCTCCAGCAAGATTTGGTGGTATTTCCTGAATTTCTACAGTGAAAATAAACTGGACTCTGACTCACAACTGAGAACTGTTCATATAGTGCAGACACCATTCAAGAAGATCTTCAGCTGAACCACAGTGCATGCAAACTGAAGGTAGATAATATTTCCATAATGCCATAGAATACCGGTAATTGGTATCCACCTCAGACAATTCTTTAACAGATTCCTTTTTTACATGTACTTATTCCAAGCTGTCGTGGATCAGCCAGAAGAAATCAAAGTATCTATCTTCCTTGATTCGTCGAAGTAGCTTCCCATAAAATTTAAACAACTTTGACACTTTATTTCTAAATATATATCAGCCAACTCTTGAGAAAAAAAAACTAGTTTTGGTTTTAATAATATTTTTTCATTTTATAACTGATGTTCAACCTTGTTATTCTGAGCTCAGTGTTTATTATATTTTAATATATATATTTGTGACCTACTATATGTAATAATAACTTATCACTGCTGGCATTAATTGTAAATGATAAATAGTAGTGACACATACTTGTTGACGGTTCTACTGTGCCTTTTTTTATTATGTGAATTAAAATTTGGGACAATGGCTTCTGATATTGTGCATAAATACAGAGTAATAATAATAATAATAGTGCTGCTTGAATTGGCCAGTTTTTATATGATTGTATATATAGTCTGTTCACATCACATTTTGTGAATACAGTTTTCAAATGAAGGTAACAAACAGTGATAAATCTCATAAATGTAGTTTAATGTAATTCCAATTATGAACAGGGCAAAAACATGGACCAAAGGTTTGATGTGCATAGGAGAGTTAATGTCTTATATCATCAGTAGATTTATGTACAGAATTTTGTACCTTTATGAAAACATTTAAAGAACCTGTATCAAATGTCCTATAATGTTCTAAACATGTAAACGAATGAATATAATATATATATTTTTTTTAATTGTTTTTGTACATATTGAGGAAAGTCATTATGTAATTAAAGTGAGAAACCATAGCAACAATATTGTTATGACTGTTTTATTTATGCATAAGTATAGAATATTGAATGGCTTATATGATCAGGGGACTTGGAAAAGACTTCATAATGATTTACTCTAGAAATGTAAAGGAAAACAAAAAAAATATACAATTGCTCGCTTCGTTATTTGACTTCTTCGCCTGGAAATTATGTTGATAAAAAATATTAATATTATGATTATCAAATCGCTTGCTCTCCCCAATTTTAGGGGGGTCAGTTGTCGAAAGAACAAGAAATGTTATTGGTGTGGCCATACATACATAGACTTTAAAATTCTTAAAGTCAAAACAAATTTGTTTACAGGGAATAAAACACAGACCCCGGAACCTTAACAGCTGGCATCAAATGACTAGGAGGAGTAAGTGTCACTGTTGACCCGCCGTAAACCCTATATATCGAAGTTGGAAAGTCGACCATGTAAAAGTTAAAGTCATATCGTTTATCATGCAGTTTACGTGCGAGATGACCACTATGATCTATTTTCTGTAAAATATAAAAAAAAAGCAGATTTGGAAGACTCTGTGGTTTCTTTAATTTCGAGTCCCTTTGATATGGGAATTTCGTTTCGTCTTTTCGTGGAAGTAGGTGAGAGGGTTAATGTAACGTCCATTTACTGGGATGTGCGTTACAGGAATCGTACTCTCTTGCGAGGAATTGTCGGCTTTGTGGTGCCTTTTTTGTTCTTTATGAGAATTATGCTTCTCTTATAAATCTTTGAATGAAATATATAGAGATAACGAACAGTATTCAAGCTCAAAAGTCCATTAAACAATACAAAATAGGAGCAGAGCAAACACGGACCTCCAAAGCATCAGAGGTGGGATCAGGTGCCATGGAGGAGTGAGCATCCCCTGCCGACCGGTCACTCCCGCCGTGTGCTCCTTGTCATGATCGGGAAATAACGGGAAAATCCGTCGACAATTCAGTGTGTAAAAATGGCCTAACAATTAGTATGAAAAACGTCAGTCAGCATTTGACTTGATGATAAACTGTATTTGCTGATAAGGTCATTGTATCGACCATAGAACTAACGAAATGATGTCTTTAAACGAGACTTCTTATATTTTTGTTTCATCATCTTGTTTGTCAATAATTTATCTTGTTTTAGAAATTGTTTATACGTAGAGCATGCTCTTGCGTATCGAATCCTATTTGGTCGAACAAGGCCAGAGAACTTCAAGTTTGACCTTCTTTTATTGAAGAGAATATGATGTCTAGATTTGGAGTATTTGGTAATCCTGTTTTATAAATATCATACCTTTGTAAGTCCACGTAGAAAAGATAGAACCCTGGCGTTCATTTGTTTCACTATTAACCGCATCTTGGAAAGCTTTACTCATATCCATCACCAGTATGTAGAATGCTTCCGATCTCATGTAGATCTGATGACAAGCATAATAAGCAAATTGTCCTGCAAAATCAATCATACTGACACTTGTTTCATTTTCCTTTGCATCTAGTATTTCTCTCATTTCATCTTGTGTCAGGTGTAGATCATCTGTATCATTTTCATTCAGACCCAATGCAGTGTTTGGCAATGGGCTTTCAAAATGGTTTCTATTCATTGATTCCTTTTCATCACTTTGCTCGATCTTTTGAAGTGCAGACAATGGGACTCTGATCAGTCGTTTGTTTAAGGCATTATCACTGGATGCTACAATGTATCATGGCCAAAACATAAATAAGAATGCAAACTTGAATATCAAACTTAACTATTTAAAAGTGGATTCTCTAGAACAGCAATGTCATAATTTTTATGTGAAATATGGATATAGCGAACAGTATTCAAGCTCAAAGTCCATTTAAACAACACAAATCGAAAGCAGAGCAAACACGGACCTCCAAAAACATTTCGTTTCAGTATGTTCTGTTTCTTTCATAGTTAACGGATATCTTTGAGTCCCTCCCTTACATAAAAACCTCTGACTTAGGGGCTATGAATTTCAGAATTTTGAAAGATGCATGCTTGCTAATCATAACCATGCGGTCATTTTATCTGCTAAATACCCATAGACAGAGAAGACGTTTTTTAAAAAGAAAAATACATTTTATATGTAATTTTGGGAGATAAAATCTTCCAACAATATTGACGACCTTTTATCAATAAACAATATTCATACTCATTCGTACGTTGATTCAATATATCCTTTTGACGCAAAATAAAGGACACCATAGAGTCCGACACATCTGTTAAATAATTGGTTATTTTACAGGAAAAGGCTTTAATGGCAACCTAACAACAAATCTTTATGATAAACGTAATGATTGTATCTTTTTCTGTTATCACCTTCCATCATAAATGTAGCAACGTCATGCTCTACATTCGAATAATTACTTAAACGAGGCAAGATATTGTTAAGTAAGCTGATGATACAAAGATATCAACAGTCCCGTTTAAAGTCAACATAATGAAAATTCCATGGTCGATACAATGACCTTGTAAGCAAATACAATCTATCGTTAAGTCAAATGTTGAATGACGTTTTCTATGCAAATTGTGAGGCCATTTTTTTCACCATGACTTTTGTACGGATTTTTTCCGTTTGCTTGATCATGTCAATTAGCACACGGCTTGAGTGACTGGTCTACAAGGGATGTTTACTGTTCCATGGCACCTGATCCATCCTCTGATCTTTGAGACATCTGTGTTTGCTCTGCTCGCATTACAACATGTAGTATTCTTCCAATGGACTTTGAGCCTAATTACTATTTGACATCTTCATATTTATTTTTTTCACTATATGATCAATTAAGCTCTGCTGTCACACCAGAACCCCTAACCAAGTTTCCAGAAAATTAACAACTTTAGAAAAGGCACCCCTGTTTGTCATAACCATGCATTTAAAACTTTCTTAGGTGAATACCCTGGAGCTTAGAAGAGGTGTTTCGAAGAATTCATACATTTTCTGTATATGATTCCTGCTCTAAAAATAATAAAAATGGTCCGTAAATTTTATGTAAAAAAAAAAATCGGCCTCAAACGTCATGTACCTTGTTTATCGCAAATAATGTGTCATCATATTTTTGGTAAATATTTTAGGCTGTAACCGTGTAATGAAATTGTCAATGTGTTCCAGTTTATTCTATACGGAAGCCTGTAGGTGCCAGATAAAAATAATATTATTTGGCGGCCGCCAGATAAATTTATCGTCAAATAAAGACATCTGGCGATCACAAAATAAATATTTCTAGTAGTCACATGAAACTTATCAGGCGGTCGCCACATCAATTAATGACCATATAAATTTCATGCGGCCGCCAAAGATATAGATCTGAGGGCCACCCAATAAATATCCATCTTTTTAAGAGAAAAGCACTGTGAGTGGGGTCCATATTGGTATTTTTATACAAGAAATATTGCAAGTGCATGTGTACTGGATAAATGGTATGTCTAGTTAAATAAAAAAAACTTTCTTAAAAAATCACTGGGCTCTGGTGTACTTACTGTGTATGTGTGAGGGGGGGGGGGGGGTTAATGTTCACATGCCAATGCGTAATATAATGTTTCCGGACAGGAAAATACTTCTGTCTTTTTTCACAACAGAGAAACCTTGGCAGATTAATCCTTGTCATTATAGATTTTTACTTTCTCTCCACTTTCACTGAGGCCAGTGGGTATTGTTTTACAATTTTACAACATTTTTTTGGAAGGTAAGGAAAATTGAGAGTTTTGCCATACTTCTGATATTCTTTTACACTGCAACAAAATATCTCTTTTATATTCTTTCAAAATGTGAAAAAATATCACTAAGCTCTACAAAGTTCGTAAAAACAGTCAATAGGAAAGAGATGGGCTACCCGAATATTTTTTGCATCCCTTTACTACTAAAGTTCATATTGTCAGATTTATTTCTTAAGTTAAAGATCTATTCTTGGTATATACTTAAACTTCTTTGCCACGCATTTTCTCCAACTTTGATGAAAGTTTTATCATTATTACAACTTGACACTATAAACATATTTCATAAAAATGTGTTTGCTATGTGTCTTGGTTGCCATGGTAACAGCCGAAAAGATTGGGGAAATTGAGATTTTCAGGTACTTTGAATTTATATTGAGCCCATAAAGACCAATAAAAACAAACAAACCATTCTCACAAAAAAACATGACACATTGTTGCCACCTCTACTATAAAGAAACAATTTATAATATATCTCTAAGTAATTAAAAACCATGGGTACATTTAGAATTCACTTTTTTAAAAATGCTAAAAATTGTTGAAAAACTCTCAATATTCACTTATAATAGGTGTTACATGATCAAACTCAATTAACAATTCTCAATTTTTGAAAAAATCAACTCAAGAAAAAAAAAATTTTTTTCCTAGATTTTACCCAGATAACTTATCCGAATTTGAACAACCCACGCACAGATTTTTTGCTTACATTTTTGTTAATTATTTCTTTTATCCGATAAACAGTCCTAAAACATTTCCAAATGACATGTATAATGCATCTAAATTATTTCTCTTTGGTTTCTGTTTATCAAGTAAAGTTACGCTATTTTGAGAGAATAAGACAGTGTACGATTTACTGCTTGGCCGTAATTGATTAGCGATAATTGATTCGTTCAATTAAGTAAATCGCACCTTACCAGAGTACACCCGAGAGACCGGACGTATTTCATAGCGGTCCGGATTTCTTTCTTTACAACTGATTATAAACTTCAAATAAACATGTAACATTGTAAATAAATAGTATTTGGTAGTTTAGTAGTAGTACTAGCCGTTTTTGTTTTTCTATTTCTTTTATTTTTATGACTTCTTAACTTCTTACTTTGTCCTGAGGAAGGGACAGGACGTCCCGAAAATTTGACAATTTCTATTGTTCCTGTCGTTGGTCATTTTTAGTGCTTATATATATATATATATATATATATATATATATATATATATATATATATATATATATATATATATATATATATATATATATAAGCATGAAGTCCGGTGGCAGAATTGATTTCATTGTTAAACTTAGATAAATGAATAAAATATAAAATAACTCTTACCAATCAATTCGTCATTTTTTACCAAAAAAATGTGTTCGTAGACATGAAGTCCTTTAGTCGATTCTATTTTATTTATTTCGTCAAGACTTTTTCCCAATAGTCTATATAAAAGTGACGTTTTGCCAGCTCCAGCACATCCTACCACGATTCCTCGAGCGTGGCGAACTGCAGTCTTTCCTTTTTTCATATATGCCATAAACCTTTGAGGTGGGATTGTTTCTGATGTTGAACTGAGTTTTTGCGTAATATTTGTGAGGTGATGACCATTATGTTTACCAAGAATGATGCATTTAAAACAGACGGGAATGTCACATTTCTCACAGTAAAGTTCACAATGTTCCTTGGTGTGGTTTGGACATTTTGGGTACTTATGCATAAAATTTCTTTTTTTGTATGGTACAACATTGTGTGTTTTTGAAATATGATACTGTAGACAGGAGGTACATACATAAATATGACAAGTACTACAATAACTCTGTAATGCAGGTGCGTTACACAGGGCACAGAGAGGATCACTGTTTCGGAGATTCATGACACAGATACTGTAAACAAAATTAAAAAAAAAAAAACATCAATATACATAGAATTGTTTTATACTTGTTTTTAAACGGAGGATTTAAATATATAAAGACCATCAAAATTAATTTGGTATAAAAAAAAAATAATAATAAAAGCCGTTTTGTTAACAAAGTAACGACTGCACTTATTCTCCTTAGAATTATTTTCAGATAAAAAGGTTAAGATATTCAGATTAACTCGCAAGAATTGATACGCTGTAACACAAAAAATGTCCAAATGATTATATAAAATTAAAGTTTTCCTTAAATGGCAAATGCTTCCATTAGACGGCAAACTACACGACCAACAAAGAGACCATTTTCAAATGTAACATTTGTGTCTTATTTTCTGAATCTTCATTGTGTGTTTTGATTCCGTTTTATCTTTTAACGCCGAATACTTACAAATCAGATTTTAATTTAAACAATACAATGATTCCCTGTTCATTTTTATTTAATTTAAATTTTAATCAGTATATTCGAAAAGGGGATTAAATCAGATGTTAATACTTAAAAACTCAAAGGAACTTTTAAGGAGATGGAAATCAAAACATCAAAACGTAATGACTTTTAAACACTTCATACAACCATTCCCCACGAGAAATTGAAGTCAAACCTTTTTGAAATTACAGGAAGCTTATTTTTCAATAAAATAATCTCTTAAATTTATTTACCCTGTTATTGGCCATTTGCAAAATCTTTTTGCTAACAACATTCTGATTGTACACAAAAGTACTCTGCAGTTGATATGAAAAATATGCTTTAGATTCTGATTGAGAATATCTTTGTAGTTTTTTGGAGATCAAGTTTTTAAACAACTTCTTAGAATTTCCGTGGGTACCAATTGCGCCCCGATATTAGCAGATCAAATTTTGTATTCATATGAAGATAAATTTATTTAAAAATTTATACATCTGCTATGGCCTTCAACTCGACATTTAGATATATCGACGACTTATTATCAAATAACAATAGTTTCTTCCATTCATATGTTGACTCTATATATCACAGTGAACATGAAATAAAAGATGCAATAGAGTCTGACTCTGTTTTATATTTGGATATTTTACTTGAAAAAGACGTGTATGGTACCCTAAATATAAAACTTTATTATAAACGTGATGACTTCACCTATTCTATTGTCAACCTCCCTCACATATGTAGAAATATGACCCTTATCACTTGCACATCGGGTTTATGTCTCCCAGTTGTTACATTCATAAAATCCTGTGTATTGTACATGAAGGAGAGAATCCCTGAGTGTACCGATTTGTATTGTTTCAATGGACTGTTATAACGTTTGAAAATAAATTCAAAGTGCGTTAATTTTGGGACCAAGTTAACGCACTCTGACAAAAAATATTTCTTTTCAAAGTGCGTTAATATCTACCATATTAACTTATTTTGAAAAAAAAAAACGTGCAAGGCTTGTTTTATATTCGTGCAACTTTGGGTATGATAAATAATTATTTGAGTCTAGTTAGATAACTTTTCGGTGATGAAGTCACTTCAGGATCTGAGATATAGACGTTATAAAGTTATAAAACTTTTAGAGGTTGGTTTGTTCCCGAAGGTTCTCGTAAATGTTATAAAAGGAAAATGGGTCTTTTAGAAATGATGAAAGAATGATTGTTTAATAGCAAAATTTCGTTTCTCTTTTATTTTATCCAGTCTGAAATAAGTAGGGGTCAATAAGTGACTTAAAGCATCGCATTTTTCTTAGGGAAAAGGGAGCAATTATGATTTTTCCATACCATGAAAATTCTCTCTCTATCTCTCATTCTCTAAATTCTCTAAAATCTATCTATATATCAGTCTATCTATCTATCAATCGATTATATTCATCTATCTTTCTATTGTGAACATATATGAAACAATGGTTGATTCATTTATTTGATGGTTAAAAAAAATAAGCTTTAGCCACATTACTCACTCGACTGAAATTTTTACCTCGTTCACTAATAACTTTTTCTCAACAAAATCTTGTAAGCGAAAGTTATGCAGTCAGAATAATTCTAAATCTGTAATTTGATATCATAAAAAGGCTAGACATGTCAAAAAGCATGTTTTAGTTACCCTGAAATGCCATTTTTTTCCTGAGGAATCATTGTGGATACATTTTGAATACCTGTCTTCTCCTCGTTCCCGAGTCCAGAATTTTAATTTTATACATATTTTTTCAGAGTGCATTAAGTGTCTCCATAGTTTTTTCAGAGTGCGTTGAGTGTCTCCATAGTTAAAATGTTGATGTACACTCTTAACGAACTTTTTAAAAAAATTCAAAGTGCGTTGATTTTGTCCCAAATTTTACGCACATTGAATTTAATTTTCAAAGTGCGTTGATTTTGTTCCAAATTTATTGTACTTTAGTGCATTGCCACAATGGATTTATGAGCTTAATTACTGTTCGTTATCTGCATATGTTATTAATTCCTCATTCTGGATCATTTGGTTTGAGGATATGAAGTTTAAAGTTAAACTTGATAGATTTCTACGTTTTGTCAAAATTTCGCTTTTTTCAGCTTACGCCCCTTACCTTATTCTCAGGAATAATTGGAACATATGTCCATGTATTGTGTTTTTACAGAATTGGATGGCTTTTTGCATCGAATTTATAGTATAATTTGAAGTTTATCTTCCAATGGAATGGATTTAAATCATGAGTATATAATTTTACAATGAAAAAGGTGAAAAGTGATTTATCTAAAAAAAAAATCTATTTAAATTACAAATCTGTGAACAGGGCATAAAAAAGGAAACCGGAAATTTCAGAGGTGAGATCAGATACTTAGATCCCTGATGATCGGTCACACCGACCGTAAGTCTTATGTGTTGATCAGTCAGACGGAACATTCCGTACTCGAATTCAGTATAAAAAGAAAGGCCTTACAAATGGAAGAAGTCAAAATTCGATCCAATGATAAACTATATTTTTCAACATAGTCATTATAATGACCATAAAATTTATCAAACGCTGACTTTAAATGAGGTTGTTGAAATCGCTTAAACGTCAACTTATCTGTCAAAAGCCTGTCTCGGTTTAAAAATTATTTATACTCAGAGCTTATTAGTGCGTATAGAATGAACGCCATATGCTGTTGATAGCGGATTATTACTATATTAATGAGGAGACTTAACGATGGAAAATCTGATTTATATATTGGGTCTCTGCTGTGTTCGACCAAAGCGACGATATTAACCCGGCTGTATATCATGTGACAAATTTTAAACTTGAGAAATATGTACAGATTCAAAGATCATAAAAGTTCAACGATATACGGATATCTTTTAGTTATGAAATTAATTGTGAGAAATTAATCATATGGAGACGCAAAGTTCTTTCAACGTTTATAGAATAAAAAATTTACAGAAAAGGGTGACTTGGAAAATAAAAACAGGTGTTTATTAAAAATTTTCTCACCTCGCTCACACCTTGACGCGGATCATAATTTGAATTTATAATTTGGATAACTTATAAAAAAAAAACTAGATTAAGATAAAATGATCACATAGATATTGAAAAATAATTTAACAATTATTTCTAACTGTAAATCCTAGAATGATTATCACAATTATGGCAAGATAAATTTTCTTTAATTGGAGGAAGTAACTCGAGTTTGTGATACCAATAACGCAAACCGCGATGATGTGGAGGTGTGTACGCGTACCGCGAGTGTACTTCTGATTTTCTCTCTTATCCAAAGATTGGCTTTATATACCCTTTGGCTTGTCCGTACCTAGGGATGTCAGGTCATTCAACTATTTGAGGTCTTCATTGCAATTTACACACACATGCCCCATAACAATTATATTACACACGCTCTGATATGTAAAAGGTGAAGGTTCGAACAGTGATCGTTCTCAAAAAATCTATAAATAATGCAAATATGTGAAGAGATCATAAAACATGGACCCCTGGAAATTTCAGAGGTGGGATCAGGTGACTAGGAGGAGTAAGTATCCCTTGTTGACCGTTCACTTCCACCGTGGGCATATATATTGATCAGGTAGACGAACTTTTCGGTACTAAAATTCAGTATAAAAAAAAAACAAAAGCCTAACAATTGCAAGATATCAGCCGAAATACGACCCAATGATAGGTCATACTTGCTAACAAAGTAATTATAACGACCATAGAATTTACGAAATACCGACTTTCGACGAGGCTGTTGAAATCCCTTTAACATAAACTTATCAGTAAGCAGCATGCATCGCTATAAAATTTGTCGTACAAAGAGCAAGCTACATACAAGGAAAATTGAAAATGGAAAAGCTGAAATCATCTCGTTTGTCATACAATTTAGTTCCTTTCCTTATCGTCTATAGTCAGTACAGTATCTCGTGAATGTTGCAGGATAACCTTTGAAGTCGAGAAATGTTGTTTGGAAATATAAAAGTCGAGATTTAGATCCGAGACGTTTATATTTCGAACAACATTTCGTGACGGAGGAGGTTATCTTGGATCATTAAACTTTTTATTACAGTAAGTAATACATGTACATGCAAAATTGTTTTTAAATGCTAATGTTGTCTCCAAAAAAGGGAAAAGGTGTTCCATGCGTACCCATCTTAGCAAACCAAGGGTTTTTGCCCCCCCCCCCCCACCCCGAAAAAAAACTGGACAGCTTACTCAAATACAACTAAACCGTTCAGGTAGCTCAGTCGGTAGAGCGCTCGCTGCGTGATTGGGAGGTCGTGAATTCGAATCTCGGCCGCGACTGATGTTAGTCAATAAAAAATGGGTAGCAACTGTTCCTTCGCTATGCGCTCAGCACTTTGAAGTGAAAGTTGAGGGTCCTTTGGATGAGACCTTAAAACCCAAGACCCCGTGTCACGACAGATGTTGGCACGATAAAGATCCCTCACTGCTCAATGACCCTGAATGCCGAATAAAGGTCAAAATTTGAAGCCCTTCACCGGTATATGGGGATGTCTCAATATGAGTGAAAATACTCGAATGGGACGTAAAACAACAAACAATCAATCAATCAAATAAAACTGTGGCTGATATGGTGTTTCTTCCAAGCTACACCCCCGGGGCCAATGAGTAGACATCTTTCATGTCGCATTACGTCATTAAAAGAAACAACTGACAAACAATCATCTATAAACGTTTTGCTACTCCGTGTTCTCTGCTGTTCTTCAGTCTTTTTTTTTTTGTGTACATCTTCATTTTTGTTAACAATGGATACCCAACTACAACTTATAAACCGTTACTTGATTGGCTAGAATCCAGAGTTAAGATTTAGTGCGTCCAGAAGGTTTCTCATATACAGGCCAGTTTAAGATGTGTATTCTATCATTGTTTGTGGAGACTAAAGCATAATGAAAACCCTTGGCTTTGCGAAAATGATGCTTACCATTTAAATGTCTTTTGGTATTTTTTGTGTCGCCTGAAGAATAGAGCGACATCTATTCGTCCGTCTGTCATCCTGACCGTCTATCACACTTAATAGCTTGAGAACTGTTAAAGGTGGGATTTGATATCTTAATCATATATTGCATGAAAAAAACAGGGGTACTGACATCTTGACCTTTAAACTTGACTTTGACCTACTTTTCAAAATACACCATAGTGCCGATAAAAACATATTCTTTGACCTCTGAGAGGTACCCCCGGTAGGTCTGTGATAGTTGACAAGTGTACAGCTTCTCATAAAAAAATGTTGAAAAGATATCAGTTTTAGAGTTCACCTAACATCTATTTATCAAGAATACTGCAAACCATTCAGTTTAGATTTTGAGAGGTGAGGCTTTGATAACTAACATTAATATACATGTTTACAACCTCAGAACACTTATATTCAAGCTGGAATAGCTACACTGACCACACAAACTAAAATTGAAATGCTTAACAGTCGGATTGTCACAACACCTTTTCCGTAACCCGAGATAGGTATTTTTAAGCATTGACTGAAAAGACCTTGTGATGTTTGGATCAATATACCAACTTGGCTTCGTTAAAAATGGGAGATTGTTGAAATGAACTCATGAATAAATATTTTTTTTGAAATGTTAATTCAATTCAATTATTCATTATAACTTGAAATTCTATTGATTGTAACTTTTCTAACTTTCTATTGATTATTACTCTTCCTTTTTATGATGCTATAGCAGGCGACACATGTGTTCTTTGAAACACCCAAGTTTATTAATATTAAGAATGCAAAACTTTACTTTTATATGTGTTCTAATCAAGTAATGACTTGCAACCTTGTATGAAGTCAAACAAAATTCAGCTTAATTTAAAATTGTTTTTTAAAAAATCATACATTAGAACTAAAATGTAACAGTATTTATAATGTTTCCCAAGAGTTGCAAAAATGTGACAGAGTGATATTTTGATTATTTTTTTATAGATTTTAAATTTTGTTCAGGTCTTGCGTGAAATATAAATGGTGGCAAACAGTAAACGAGAAAAAACAATGGCCTAGATTGAAAAAGTATTTAAATGCATAATTAATATTAAAAGAGCAAATGTTAAGTTGAAATGTAACTTAAACAAATAGCTATAAAACTAACTAAATGTTTGTGCGAAAGGGCGGTTTAAACCGTTTACTACCTGAAAAGGAAATATTGTTGGCCATTTAAGTTTCGGCCATTTTCAGAATAGCTGCCATAATTTTCAAAATAGCGTTATTTCTCATATTGCAAATTTCATTTTTTTTTTTGTCAAATATTTTAAAATCTGATCAAACTAAGACGAGTAAAGTGTTATTACACGTATTTATCCAGTTAGTATGCGTTAAAGTACAGGTTATTGCTGTTTTATAGTTTTATAAGACCAGATCTTTAGAGTAGTTAAAGCTGCATAGAGCAGTACATGGTAATTGTACCTGAAAGTCATTATCCCCGAGACGATGTAGTATAGCCTTAAAGTTTTTCATATTTTTTTTATAGCCAGCAAGTTCTATATTTATATACATATATACGAACCTTACATATTTTTATAAGTGTTCTGTAGAAAAAAAAAGAGTTGGATTAATTTTTGATATATGTTTAAGTCATTATTATATATACTGTGATGATAATTGTATTTATCTATTTTTACCTGCACTGTGATCATGCAATCGTCCGTCAAATCAGCTTTGGGTTCAAATCGTCAGTCAAATCAGCTTTGGTTCTTTAAGCAAACAAAAAAAGTACTGTGACACTGAACTCCAGTTGCTTAATACATTATTAAAAACACATTTCTCGTTAATTTGATAAAAGAACCGGATAGATACCGATCTCAACATCATTTTCGTCAACTGCTATACTAGATTTCTACTTTCACTTTCATATCGTATAAAATATGCAAGCGTAGCTATTAACAAAAGGGAAACAAATCTGAAAAATTAGTAATGCTAAATTATGGCTTTTACATTCATCGTAAACAAATCCAAAATTACTTATTGATCAGGTTTGTCGGCTTTTTACGAACTGCATTAATTTAACAATTACATACACACAACACACGATACAATGACTTTATTCTCATAAAACTGGTTACAGTTGTAGAAAACAATAATTGAAACAAATATATGTAACCAGGGTTATGTACTATTAAAATATTGAATGCAAAATATGCTGCGTATGTGTGAGTATGTGGTATGAAAGACTTTGTGTGAATGTGGTATTGTTAGTTTTAGACACTGGTCACATGACTTTACAATTCTATTCACTAAATTCCGGCTTTCATTTACTAACATCGGGCACTCCTTGCCTAGCCATTGAATTGGATAGACGTAACTTCCAAACAGATAGCAATATTTGTTACTTTGCTCATGTGTCCCGATAAGAACTTTAAGTTATAAAATGTTTCCTAAGTAAAGTATAGTATGTTTTAAATGTCTGTCTAAATGTTCGTCTATGTGTTTTATGTCGTCTATATGTTGTGTGTAATTGTAATATTTCAGGTTTTTGTTTACCATCTTATCAAATATTTGAACCTGAACCAGTCTCAATTTTCTGATATATCTACCACTATCTACATATAAATGACAATGCGCATTGCTTGGTAAAATTAAACAGGAGAGCGAACTCTCTCGATAATCTTTTCTATAAATTTACATAGCTTTATCAACTGTTTCTTTTTTGTAATTTTAAACAGATTCTCAAATTTGTATACATTCTGATTCACAGAATAATAATTAGATAAATGTTATGACCTTGATTGTTTTAATATTGCGTCAGTACAATTGAATAAATAATGAATCTCATCACAAAATTCTTTACAATTACATAGATTACAGAGTCTTGATTCTCTAGATATACCGTGCCATCTCCCTGTTTCAATAGGGAGCCTAGCGTTATCAGTTTTCTAAATATAAAAAAAAAAAATTCAGAAATTTCACTGGTAAAATGTCAAAACATTTCTCAAAGGATAATGTACTCTTAAATAGCCTATAATTAAGTGCTTTTGGTGAATTGGACAATTCACTATACAATGATTGTTGAAATTGATCTATAAGAGTATGACATACTTTACTTTTTAATCACTTGACATTAATCGTATTACATTTCCACATATATGATAAACCACATTCATTTAAAATTTGTTGTACAAATTTACACCATGTGTTTCAGGAGTTTTGAAGATATTTTTGAATTGTTTGATGCAATCAACTTAGCCCAAAAAGTAATCATTCTAACCTTAATATTAATTAACATTGGATATCTTCCCAGTTTACCGTATACCATTGAATTAGGAGTAGATGACTTCACATTTAAGATTTAAGATGTAGTTTTTCAATTAACAAGGACTTATTAAAACCCCATACTTCACAACAAATTAGGTTTAACAACTTTATCAAAGAGGCCAAGCTTGCATTTCATAGATAAATTGTGTCTTGTGGCTTTGCTAATTACTCCATACATTGCTCTTGTTGCTTTGTCATAAACTCTTTTATATTCAAATTAAATGACACACTTTTGCAAAATGTAATACCAAGATATCTGTACTTGCTAACAACTTCCCATGGGACTTCATTATATCTAAAAACTATATTGTGGTTCACTTTATCTCTGACAAAAATAATAATCTTAGTTTTGTTAATATTCACCTTTAAATGTCATTTTTCACAATATTTAGAAAAAAATATCTAATTGATGCTGAAAGTCATGTTGGTCTTCTGAGAGCAAAATAGTATCATCTGCATATAACAAGACATACAGTTTCATATATAAGCCAATACTCTTTTCTGTTATATCTGACAATGTTGATAAATCATTAACATCATTTACAACAAGAAATTCTTCTAAATCATTAAGATATAGTGAAAAAAGAATAGGTGACAGGTTTTCCCCCTGTCTTACCCCAACAGTACAAAAATCAGAGCTTTGTCCATTACAAAATACTTTGGACTTAATATTTTTGTACATATTTTTAATTATTCTAAAACACTTTCCAACCAGCTTGATTTTCCAATATAAGGGAAATGCTTTCTGTATTTATACTTATTCTATCATTCAGAACAGAAGTAAAAAATTTACCCAGACAACTAATTGAGGTAATTGGCCTATAATTCTTTGGATCAGTACTATCACCCTTATTTTTATAGATGGGTATGCGTATACATATAGATACCTCTTCAAATGTAAAAGGTTGATTTATATCATGATTTAATTCTACATTTGAGAGAGGTTGAAGATCTTCCTTATTTAATACATAATGGCTTTCATTATCTGAAGTTAGATTACGGCATTCCTTGTAAGAATTAAAAAGACCCTGAATGTCAGCATTACATTTTGGTTTATTCTCATTAGTATTTAGAATTTTCCAATATTCTTTAGGATTTGTTGTGCTTAAAAAATTCAATTTCTTAGTCATTTCCGATCTGTGTTTATTTCTTGCACACTTAAGTTTATATTTATCCTTTTTCTCAAGTTCATACAGATTGCTTTCAAATATACAACTTCCATATTTTTTATAAATCCGTTTTGCTACTAGTGATGAGAGTACTAGAAAGTTTGTAGTTATAAAAGGTTTTATAAAATAGTTCGGGTTCGGGATGTATATATTTGTATACGTCACGATCAGCTGATCACTGAAATACCATATCAAACCAGTTGTGAATTTACCCTGGATGTATACGGAAGTCTGTTGACACCTGTCCCGTCCGGAGTCCACAGCTCAGGTGGGTTGTAACCTATGTTACCCCTCACCATTTTCACAAGTTATACTAACTAAATATTGTACTCCCTTATACTAACGCACTTCACAACATTGGCGTCGCCGGTAGGATTCCCCGATCGGTTAAGTGCGACATTGTGTGTTCATATTTCGCGCCATTTTTTTTCTTTGTTTTTTCGTTATTCTTATCAAATAAAATTCTTTTTCAAAAAATAAATTCAATGGCGGTTTCTATCATTTCCTATCTTTTTTCTCATTTTTTCATTTAGATTTGATTGTTGTCGGATTTTCTGATAACAATCATAAACATTTCACTCTCGATTTTCTGTCGGACTTTCTGATAGTTAATCAACAACACGTCTGTTTCTTCTATCTTTATTTTTTTTCAACAAAGTAGAACTTAATCAAAATGGCAACTAGTGAAAACCCTGTAGACATAAACAATGCCAGCTTTGGGGAATTAAAAACAATCCCAAACATAGGAGAAAAGAGGGCAGGGTTAATCATGAGACTTAGGGAAGAAAAAGGGACACTTTCTGTTGAAGACCTAAAAACATTAACAACAATCCCAAGCACAATCTGGGACCCCCTTGTAAGTGAGGGTGTGATTGTTTTCAGAGAGAGAGTGACACAACCAGAAAAAACACATCCAAAAATTGAAGATGCTATAAGTCAAATTACAAAATTACGATCAGAAATTGGTAAGCTAACAAAAGACATTGAAAGAAAAAAATATACAAATTTCTCAGTCAGAAAAAGACATCACTGCTAGACAACAACAAATGGAATTTTTAGAACATACATTAAGATCTGAACATGAAGAACAAATGCACAAGTTACAACAAAAATTTGAAACAGAGTTAGAAAATACAAAAGCACACTACGAAAACACAATTAGTAAAAAAATGACAGCAAAGGACGAAGAACTTGCAGTGATGGAACAAAAACTTTTGGAACAAGACAGCAGGTGGGTAAGTAAACTACAACATTTAGAAAATAAAATCAAGCAACTTGAGGATGAAAAAATCAGTCGAGAAGTAGACAAGTTAGCCCCACAAGGAGTTTACAGAAAATCTTCGTCGGTTAGCCTTGACACCAATGAACCAAAGGGACCAAGTCCACCAAAATGTCTACATTTGATGGAAAGAGTGACTGGAGACCCTTCTTCACACAGTTTTCCCACATTGCATCAAGATACAAATGGTCCGATGAACAGAAACTGGACAAACTTATTGAGAGTCTTCGAGACAAAGCCTTGAAATATTTCAGTTCCAGACCAAGTTCAGATCAGAGAAGCTTTAAGAAATTGAGCGCAAAAATGAATGAGAGATTTGGCAAGAAAGACCTGCCTCATATAATACGAAGACAACTTCAAGATGTCAAACAAGGTCCTGAAGAATCTGTAGAAGACTTTGCAGATAAAGTTTTGGAAATGACAACAGACGGATACCCAGACACACCAGAAGACTGTCGACAAACTGTTGCAATAGATGCATTTTTGAGAGGCTGCACAAATAAACAAGCTGCACTCATTGCCATGGACAAAAACCCACCCACATTAGACATTGCAACACAGTACATAAAAAGTGCAATCCCAAATCAAAAGCTTATTTTAGGTCTTAAAAAGTCTGAAACAAGAAGGGTGAAGTTTGAGAGTTCAGAGAGTGAGGGTGAGGAAGATGAAGAGAAAGTTAACAAAGTTAGGGCTATTTACAACACAAAACAAACATCAACACCATACACAGAACAAACAAAAGTGTCAAGACTAGAGTCAAAGGTCAAAAGATTAGAAGATGACACAAGAGAAATAAAAACAGACATTCAAGATATCCTAAAAATTTTAAAATCCTCTAGTCAGAAAAACAATTACAGATCAAACAGTAGAGAGAGTGCAAGAGTTAGATCTCCTTCGAGTAGCCCAAGCAGACAAACTTGTTTTAAGTGTAATCAAGAAGGTCACTATGCCAAAGACTGTCCTAATCGTAGGAATAGGTCACCATCACCCCAGTCTAAACCTTTAAACTTCAACAGGTTGGAGATGTAGGCCATTCTCCAACCTTTTCAGATACATCAGACAGGCCTCGTCCTAAAGTAAAATTTAAAATACAAGAAATTGAACTTTACAAAGATGATAAATTGCGCGGATCATCAGATCAAACGAGACGCGAAAACAATTGATGCTGTGATAGATACTGCAGCACAAGTCACTGTTATGAATTATGAACTTTTTGAAACCCTCAAACCCAAACCAACACTGAATAGAGAAATAACTTTAAAAGGGGCAGGTAAACATAATATCATCAAAGCCAAAATAGCAGAAAAGGTTAAGTTAAGAATAGGGCCAATTGTACAAAGATGGGATATAGTGGGTGGGGAGATTGCAGACTCCTTATTACTTGGCCTTGATTTTTTGAAAGCACACAACAGCATTATCAATATGCAAAACTTGACTCTTACATTAGATGAAACATCAGTACCAATCACTAAGATCAAAACAGAGGGTTCTAAGAATGATGTTCAAATATACAGAATTTCTGTACAGAAAAGAACTGTCATCCCACCTCAAACAGTTCAAATTACACCATTAAATGTTGACAAATCATTCAAAGGTTCACTTTGTATTGAAACAGAAAAAAACTTTTCAAAGGGTATTATGCCTCCCAATTCTGTGATAAATTCAAAAGAAGCAAGAATTCCCTTTAGAAATCCAACAGACAGATTTATAACTTTAAAAAAAGGGTCAAAATATAGGTTTTGGAATGGAAATAGATGAAGTAGTTGATATGGAAGATGACGAACAAATATCTGTCAATAAAATTGACATAGGTCACTCCATTATTACCCATACTTCAGAAAATTTAAAATCTCAGTTACCACCTCACTTACAAGACCTATATGATAGATCAATTACTAACCTAAACAAGAAAGACCATTATGAAGTTTTCTCTTTGTTAAATAGATCTCAACATGTTTTTGCCAAAGATGATTTTGATTTAGGTCTTTTTAATGGGGAGATAACTCATAAAATTAACACTGATGGAGCAAACCAAATCAAACAGAAGTTGCGTAGAACACCAATGGGGTTTGAAAATGAAGAGAAAAAACACATTGAGCAAATGCTTGAAAAGGGTATAATTCAACCTTCTAATTCAGAGTGGGCCTCTCCACCTGTATTAGTGAGAAAGAAAGATGGGAAAATGAGATTTTGTATAGACTATAGGGCCCTTAACAAAGTTACAACAAAGGATGCTTTTCCCATACCAAATATACAAGATTGTATTGACACTTTAGGGGGAAATACTTTTTTCAGTTCACTAGATATGGCTTCAGGTTACTGGCAGGTACTAGTAGATGAACAAGATAGAAGCAAAACAGCATTTACAACTAAGTATGGCTTATATGAACATGTTAGATTACCCTTTGGTTTATGTAACAGCCCAGCCACTTTCAGCAGAGTTATCCAACAAGTTTTAAGGGGATTAACATGGCAAGAATGCTTAGCCTACTTAGATGATGTTATCATTTTAGGTAGTGATATGCTTTCCCATACTAGAAATCTTTCTGCAGTAATTTCCAGATTTGAAAAATACAATCTGAAACTCAAACCCCAAAAGTGCGATTTATATCAAAGAGAAATCAAATTTCTAGGAAAGTTAGTCAATCAAAATGGTGTTTCAGTCAACCCTGAAAGTATAGAAATTATCAAAAAGTTGCCAGTCCCTAAAGATACAAAGCAATTAGAATCATTCTTGGGATTTGCAAACTACCATAGAAATCATGTTAACGAGGTTGGATCCTGCCATCAAAAGTAATGAGAATTTTTTATCAAGTATATTTTTAGAACTTATACACGTAGCTTTATTAAAAATCAAAACAAAAAATGGGGGTCAATGCGCTTCTTTTGGCGCTACAGAGCATTTAGTTTGACCTTTTTGCACTGTAAATACGTCTTACACATAACTCAATTTTTAAAGTTTCTACTCCAATAATTTTTGTTCAAATAAATAATGGGGACAAAACGGTCTTATTTCATCTTAAATAGACACATTAAAATTTGTGACAATGAAGAAATTTTCAAATTACTCCGCATGTTCAATTATTTGACCTTTTTGCACTCAAACATTTTCATTTTTCTGGCATTAAAAATTTAACAAGCAAAGAAATCATTTGAAAGTAATGACATTTTTGCTGAATTTAAGAAGAATGGTTAAAAGTATCGTATATATTCAGAAAAGAAAATCAAAAGTGGGGGTATGTGATGTTAATTTTTAGATATTACTAAAACAGTGCTAATTTTAAGCTTAAATTAGGGCTATTTTTTTCCTTCATGTTCACAATATATTTGCTATATTCATCATATATGATGATAGAATTCATGACAGTTTATTTAATAGATAATTTAGGACCAATATAAAACAGTCCAATGCACAAAATAACTATGTGTGCAGGCTGCATGTAAAAATAGGAATCCAAAGTTAGCATACTTTAAATACTTCGAAAGAGAAAAAATGATCATTTTCTTCTAAAAAACCTTCCGCCACAAAATATAGTTCCTCGCTTAATGCTTTTAGTATGGAATTTAATCATGGAGTTTTAACTGAATATAGTTAAATTGGCATTGTAGAATTCAAATTTATTGTAAGAATTAAAACATTATGCAGAATTTTTGAAATATAGGTTAAGATAAAAATTTGCTCAAAAGCTCAGGAGCGAACCTCGTTAAGGGTTTTGCAGAAATTTCTCACTTATTATATCAACTTGTAAAAACATCAAAAAAGTCAAAATTTGAATGGTCACAAGAACATCAAAATGCATTTGAAAAGATCAAACAATGCATCATTCAGGCTTTGACATTAGCATACCCAAATTCACAAGATACCTTTATTTTAGACACAGATGCATCAGATAATTCAATTGGTGCTGAATTATGTCAAATACAAAATGGTAAAGAACAAATTGTAAGTTTTGCTAGCAAGGTATTAACACCAGCCCAAAGAAAATACTGTACCACTCGAAAAGAACTCTTGGCAATTATTACATTTACAAGACAATTCAGACATTTTTTGTTGGGAAATACCTTTATTCTAAGAACTGACCACAATAGTTTAATATGGCTTTTAAATTTCAAAAACATTGAAGGTCAGCTAGCAAGATGGATTGAAGAATTGTCACAATATAACATCATTTTACAACATAGACCAGGAAAAAACCATAGTAATGCAGATGCCCTTTCCAGAATACCAGAAAGTCTAGATCTTTGTAATGAATAAAGACCTGGAATAGAATTGAGTCAATTACCTTGTGCTGGGTGCCATTTTTGCACTCGAGCAAAACAACAGTGGGCTACTTTCGAGAATGATATAGATTATGTTATTCCTTTGACAATAAGATCAGTTGACAGTTTTGATACAATTGCTTTCGGGTTGTCAGATATTTTTGATCCAGGTGAATTAAATAAAAAACAAAATGAAGATAGTGATATTCACAAAATCAAAACTTGGATAGAGTCTGGGATAAAACCATCTCAGAAAGAGTTATTATTAAGTGGTCCCAGTGTTAGATATCTTTGGTCATGTGAATCTCAGTTACACCTAAAAGATGGTCTTCTATATTATCTATGGGAAGATCATGTTAATCCAAGATATTTATTTGTGGCTCCAAAAAATATGCAACCTGAAATATTGAAACATTGTCATGACTGTAAAACAGCAGGACACCTAGGTCAAACAAAGACTTATGAAAAATTGAAACAGTGCTCAGTTTGGTATGGTATGTCACAAGATTCCAAACTTTATGTTGAAAATTGTAGTATATGTAACAAAAATAAAAAGCCCAACATCAAAGCTAAGGCTGCTCTAGGTCAATATCATGCAGGCTATCCTCTTCATCGTGTACACATTGACATACTGGGGCCCCTTCCTGTAACCAAAAATGGAAATAAGTACATCTTGATGATCATCGATCAATTTACTAAATGGTTAGAAATTGTCCCAATACCAAACCAAAATTCTGAAACAGTAGCAAAAGCTGTGGTTGATAATTTTATATCAAGGTATGGTTGCCCTACAGAGTTACATTCTGACCAGGGTAAAAATGTTAATGGTGTACTTATGCAAAAATTGTGTCAGCTATTACAAATAGCTAAAACCAGGACAACACCCTACAACCCTCAGTCTAACGGTCAAGTTGAAAGATACAACCGTTTAGTACTGCAGAGTATTCGATGTTATTTAAAAGACAAACAACATGAATGGGACCTCAATTTACAACAAATTGCAGGTGCAATTAGAGCAACTGAAAATAGACAAACTCAGTTTACACCAAACTTTATGTTTTTAGGAAGGGAAACAACTCAACCTATAGATTTGATACTAGGTACATACAACTTGAACAGCTCCGAGAAAGAAATTCCTGAATACTTACAAGATTTGAGGTCTAATATTACAGAATGTCATCAAATTGCAAGAGAAAATATTTGTAAAGCCCAAGATAGACAAAAAAGATACTTTGACACCAATTTATATCAAAGTATATACAATGTGGGAGATGTTGTACTGAAAATTGATTCAGCTACAAAATTGGGTCAAAGTTCAAAATTAAAGTCTCCTTGGAAGGGTCCATATATCATAACTGAGGTCAAATCTCCTGTTTTATTTAAGATCATTGATAAGAAAAACAGAGAAACTGTAATACACCATGATCGTATCAAGCTCTGTAAAGATCTAAATCATCCCGGCTGGGTAAAAAGATTCAGGAATAAGTTTTTCAATCAGAGTGATGGGTCTTTGAAGCAGACTGATTGTCCTTCCTCAGCTACAACATCTGAATCTGATGATGTGATCTCAGATTTTGTAAACCTTTTTGCTAGGGATGATGCGTCGGATATTCTGATGCATCATCAAAACTCCAATACAGCTTCAAGTTCTCTTTCTACAGAAAAAGAACAGGTTAAAAGAGGTCAAAGGACAAGACAAAGACCCCGTTACCTATCTGACTATGTATAGGATTAAATTAGCAGAAGTGCATGTGAATTTTAAATAACTAACATGTTTTATCAACTTTATTAACTGTTTTTAATGTTTTATATATATAAAAAAAACAAACAAACAAATCTAACTAATAGATAAATACACATACCTATTTTTATTTATTTATTTATTTATTTATTTATTTATTTATTTTTGTATATTTATTTCATTTTACTTAATTAGTGCCATTAGTGCCAGTGGTTTATATCTGTATAATAATATCAAAAACCTACAAACATCAAGCACATTTAAATTTTGACAAATTTATATATTAAGAGTAACTTGTATTAAATGTAGAGTACAATTGTTTTAGAAATGTAAGACTAAGAAGATCATTTTGTTCCTGACTATGAAGAAGAACCTCAACCAAACCCTGTGCAAGGTTCCACTTTAGGTAAAAAAGGAAAAAAGTGCCCTGTTTATAACTCGAAGTTTACACATGTTCGACGACATGTTATTCAAGAACATATTCCTTGGTTTCTTTATCCAACGACATCATGTTGGACATGTGAATTAGGTTTTGGCCAGGAAAGATTTTTAAGACTACATATAGAAAAAGAACATTTTGATGACTCCAGCTACTGTAGATATGATACTAACATTCATGGTCAAATTTGGGTTGAAAAAATATCTTCTTTAATCAACAGATTCAACAAAATTAATGTGATATCGTCTATAAATTCAAATGAAAAATTTTCCACATGTTTAGGAACAATTTGGCAAGAAGATGACCTAGTACAAATAAAATATTACTTGGATGCAACACATCAACACCAGGCATTAACAAAGACACCTTATCCCGCTAAAAATTTCACAAGTCTATTACACTGGAAAATACTCAGTATTCTTTTGGATATTAGCAGCCCTCCTGCTGAGGTTCTACAAAAATGTGAACTTAACAAAAACAAAGAAATACTTATAATAGGATCCTCAATTATTCATTGGGCCCATCAAAGATCAATTATATTTAAATGGCATTAAGTCGGATGTTCTGATTTGTGCCATACCTTGGGGTTCGTTAAAATGGGGAGGAATGTAGTAATAAAAAGTTTTATAAAATAGTTCGGGTTCGGGATGTATATATTTGTATACGTCACGATCAGCTGATCACTGAAATACCATATCAAACCAGTTGTGAATTTACCCTGGATGTATACGGAAGTCTGTTGACACCTGTCCCGTCCGGAGTCCACAGCTCAGGTGGGTTGAAACCTATGTTACCCCTCACAATTTTCACAAGTTATACTAACTAAATATTGTACTCCCTTATACTAACGCACTTCACAACAAGTTTATACGAATCTGTAACCGTAATGAAATGATCTAAATTTTACACTCTGAACTAAAAGTCTTTAAAAACCTTATCTGAGATAATTTACGTTTTGCTTTTTAACACCCAACACTTCTGTTGCAGAAGTGACGTCAAACATGACTTACACTTACATCAGATAAAAACCGAAACCGGTCCGGAAATAAAATGTGGAATGATTTTAATATTACTCATAAAATAAACCCAACCATAACGAGTTTTAAATAAAATATAAAATAATTTATTCTTAATAAATTTAGTTTTTCAAGAAAACAAATTTTGAATTTTATGAAAGGATTTTTTTTTGGGGGGGGGGGGGTCACAGAGTACAAGTTTTTCCCCTTTTTATGCGAGATTCTTAAGGAGATGAGAAGCTTGATTCTTTTAAATAAATATACATTTAAATTTGCCCATCTTGATATATGTTATTGAAATTATTTTTTAAATCATGCAGTGTACTTGTTAAAAATAACATTAAATTATTCATATTAAGCTTAATATGAAATTATTCAAGTGTTAACTGATTAACATTGAATAAACATATTTTTTATCTCATTGAATTGAATAAAAATGCGTTTTAACTGTGTATAACAAGGACAAATAAATAAACACGCACATATCTGTTTCATATGATTCTCATAAGATCAACTTCAAAGCATTCATCTGATTCTCATATGCAGGACCTTTCATATGTGTATCATATGTATATTGCTTCATATGATTTACATTTGTGTTTTCATATGATCCACATACGATTTGCCACATGATTGAATATATATATGATCCTCATATGAAAGGCAATGCACATTTGGATCATATGTGGCAAAATTGCCTATGTATGCAAGTACTTCTTAGCATAAGCCCGTCAATAGCGCCAAAAACAGCCTGTATGGAACCCCAACTCCGCATTTTTTTTCACATACTACTATAAAGATGACATTCATATTGTCACCCCCCATGTATGTTCTACTTCCAAGGCAGATCATTAATATGCTCATAAGCAGAAGTGCTATCAAGGAAACCCTGTTTAGGGTAAAGATGTCAGAAAGATGGATTTTATGTTGGTGTAATATATTCTTATATTAGCCTTCTCTGAGGTTGCTATAAACTTCTATGATCTTAGCATTGCAAAACCCCGCATTCTTCTGCTTACGATAACTTAGATATTTACATCAGTTTACCTTTGTTGTTACTACTAAGATATGATAATTGATTGAATTCTTCTATACCATCTTCTTCAAAGTTACCTTACCACTTTTCTTGGTTATAACTCTTATTGACTTGTCTGTCCGAGTGTAGGACAGATGTGAAAGGTTGTCTGCAAAGTCTAGTTTAAATAAAAAAGAGATATAAGAGGAAAATAAAGAGGAAAATTCTTCTTCATAGTCTAGGCTGTATATTCTAAATAACACTGCTTAGAATCTTAAGCAGGTAGCAGTTCTTTCTTGGTACAAAAAGAAAAATGGCGCTTCTCCACTTTTTTGCAAAGATTAAGCTCTCCCTCCCTTGGTTACAGGACCACAATGTAAACTAGTAATGTGTTACTAATTGTACTATATCCTGTCTAAATCAAAGAATTTATTATTATTATTATTATGTTTTTTATACCCCCGCTTGATGAGCGGGAGGGGGTATATAGTGATGGGGGTGTCCCTCCGTCCGTCTGTCTGTACGCCCGTCCCTTATGCTTTGGGGTACCAATCTCTTACCCGCAACTCCTTTTATACCACAATAAAATTTAATGATACTGTCATAGATTCTTCATTACATAGTGCCCTTGTGCACCTCCTATTTTACTTTTTCATCTGATACTTATTTCGGGTCTCCTATAGCAAAACGTGGACTTTGCCATTATAATGAAATGGGAGGCGGGGTGTCATTTTGTGACCTCAGTGCTCACATTACCTGTAGTGTAGTTATATAATTAGTCCTTCTTCCGTTGATTAGGGATTTTGTCTGTTTTTCACAGCTTCTTTAACACATAATACATAATAATTATCTTATAAACCTCGTTTCATCAGTTAGTATTTTGTCAATTCCTGCTGCTCTTTTATTGAAAAGAAAAGATTAAACACTAGTAGCTGTTGTCACTTCCTTCTCGCTTCTTCAAGCTATTTCTACATCCACGTCTTTCCCATGGTAAATCGTATTGGTCTTCCAGAGTTTGGTCTATTTAGTACTTCATTGATGTGTTTGTTTCATCTATTTTGTTGTCCATTTATACCTACCTTTACAAACATTTTTTTGACCTGGTTGGCTAAAACAGATTGGTTTTTTCATAGTTTTTTTGATGTTATGTGATATTTTATTACTTTAAATCTCCTGTATGAGCAGCTAAGCAAGGTTATTCATAAAGTCTCTTGCCTGCAGTTATGATCGACTTCTTTGCCCAGCTCCTGATATTAAGTGTGGAGCAAACGGTTTTGCATTTTTGTTTTTGCATCTTTCTTAGCTTCCTACCAATTGTTTTAGTAACATCAAATCTTCATTGAATTTAGTTTTTTTTTTTTTTTTTGACGAATGTCTTTGCCTGCATCCAATTCATGGTCTTATGTTGTATCTAGACTTGGAATTTTGATTTCATTGTAGGATTGGAAATTCTTTCTTTCTTTTTCAACAGTTTACTTTTACCTAACTGTTTTCAGAGCTCTTTTTATCTCTCACTTATCATTACAAAATCAGCTAGTTATCATAAATCCATCTTCCCGACTTCCATTCTTTTTTAATTCATATGAAGGAATATGGAGCCTCCGATTACAATTGAATTTATTTCATAAAATTCAGCAAGAAATTCTTTTCCATTTTAGTGCACGCAACTTGTGACTGAATTACAATAAAGGAACAATATACATGTATTATGGAATTGAATTGCGTTATGAACCGTTATTTAGCTTTTGCTTTACAATGTGATTTTTAAGATGTCTTTAACAAAGCTTATTCATAACCAAAATATATCACAAAACGGTCAAGTATAATAAATATTACAGTTAATCGATCGTTTCTTAGTCCAAGTAGTGTAGAAATGTCGGTTTGGTTTTAGCGGCGGCCATCTTTAAAATGGCGGAAATTGCGATGGCCATCGATGATTTTAGAAACCATATTATCTGAAGAATAATTCTGACAAAGTTCACGCTTGTATCCACAAGTGAAATATTTTGGTGAAATTTTGCTCTAAGTAGCTACACTGTTACTGATACAGGTATGTCTATTAATAGCAGTGTAAACAACATGTCAACCGAAGCAGAACCTATGTTTTACTTGGGAGAAACCAGGGCAGTATTATATGAAAGTAAAGAATAAATAGAAAATGGAATCACTTTAGAGGAACTATACGAGCTGGGGAAACATATGGGCAATTCAATTAATCAACGCTTTAATAACATGAGCGCAATTATTGATGCTTAGAATAAAAGAAAAATGAAGGCACTCTTTAAAAAGTTGGTAAAATATGTGAAGAAGTAGTAAGACTGTCGAACACAGTAAATTCTATCGAGAAAGGGATAAGTCCGATTAATCGAACAAAGGAGAATTCCATGAAAATCTACAGGGAATGAACAATATATTCGATGGAATAAAAGAGCAAGTAGGTAAGTCGGAAAATAAAATGCAAGACTTAAAAATAAGACTTGATGAAATGGAGGAAAAAATTGTGAAATACACGTCTAAGAGAGAGACCAAATTAATGAATTAAAAAATACGAAGACCTGTCAAATCTAATTATCGACTGACGATGTAGATCTATGAAATACAACCTGATTTTTTTTTCTGTTTTATATGAGATTTTGCAAAAAAACAGAAGAGTTATTACGAAATTTCCTGGAAGAAGTACATGATTTTGATTTAAATTCGGATCCACAAGTGTTTACAGATTTAGAGAGAAAAAAGGGCCCGGCCAATCGTGGCAAAATTTATCTACTAACAAGATCATGATTTTGTACTCCAACGCACCAACAAAGTGAAAGGCAAACCCTACCAAATTAATTGCCAATTTCCACGTGCACAGAAAATTGAGCAAGCTCATACCCCATTAGGAAAGACCTACGACTCAACGGTGAAAAAATGAAGCTGGTTTGGAACATCCGACATATCAACGGAGAGTCATTCTACCCAGAGAATGCAGAACCAATTGAATCACCGAATCATTTCAATCGGATCTCTACAAGATATCGAATCTCATCAAACAAACGTCGGAGAATTAACTCTTCACCAGAAGGGTACTAGGAACCCTCAGGGGAGTGTGTAAGAAACTGCAGACAAACAAACAACAAATTACAAATTCTTTCATTAAATTGTTGCCGAATAAAGAAAACATTAGATTACCCAGAATTCAGTGAACTAGTGAGGCATTGTGATATCTTGTGTTTTCAGGAAAGAAACTCAACTGACTTGGATGAAAAATGGAATTAGATATAGTAGAGTAAATTCTGGAGGTTAAATACTAGCAGCTGAACATAAATTCAAAACTTCATAAATATTCTCGAAATACAATACAAAGCTGCACTACGTTTGGAAATCTCAAAAAGAAATTCTAAATGTGTGTCACAGGGTGAATCATATTAATTAATTGATATTACTAATTATCATTCATATCATTTTCATATATAGTAGCTAGTGAATACCGTTGCCACTACGGAATTTACTACGTTCATTGATTGCCTTATTCATTCATACATTCATTTATACGGGTGAGTGGTCAGTGAGAGTACGGATGTGTGAGTGGTCAAACTGGTTTTAATCTGTCCCCTGCGCATTCACGAAAATACTTATTCTCGGGCACTCCAACCTTAGATTTTAGGGAGAGAAGACGCTCTCTCTCCCAAACACAAATTTATCTCACGATAATTGTGATATCAAGTCTAGGATTTACGGTAAGAAATAATTGTTAAATTATTTCTTAGTATTCTATTATTATTCAGTATCAATTTACCATTTTATTTAAATGAAGTAATTTCTAAATTATCCATATTTATAAGTTTAAATGATTCGCGTAAAAGTGTGAGTGAGGTGAGAAATATTAAAAACCTGTTATTATATTTTAGGTCACATTTTTTCTGTAATATTTCATAACTGTAGAATACATTATATCGAACCCAGCAGCCTTGTTGTGTTTTATTTATTCAAATTTAATACTTAGACATGGCTGTGACATATGAAAAAAGTATTGATTGGGATAATATATATATATATATATATATATATATATATATATATATATATATATATATATATATATATATATATATATATATATACCTCTAGGAAAGTTAAAATACAGCAGAAAGGATTTATCAAGTACACTTAAACTAGAAATGGAATAATTAGATTCCGAGGACAAAGATGTTGTGTTAGCAGAGCAAAACTGTAATAATCTTCTAATTAGTATGTCTCAAATATGCAAGTACTTGAAAAATAATGACTGTTGTTCATACGAGGGTCATTCAAAAAGTTTTGTCCTACCCAGTCCTCGATTAAAAAAAATGAATGTTGATCACTTCAAACACACTTGTAATGGTTCATTGAATTCTTTATCAACCACACCGTCCTTGAAGAAATAGAATTGCTTGAGTTTTTGAAGATTTATTAAGTTTTGAAAATACCCTACACGTGATACTCTATTGTTTTATCATGGGAAAGAAAGTAAGTACAACAGCAGAAATAAGAAGCTACATAAAAGCCTGAGAGGGAGTTATTGTTATCACTCACCCTGTCTACTCTTCAGATCTTTCCCCCTGTGACTTTTTTCTCTTCACAAAACTTAAAAGACATTAATCTGGACGACGCTATAACTCTATGGTATCACTTGACTCTGCAATACATCAGTTTGTGAAGGGTCTTCCAAAAGAGAAATTAAGAAAAGCATTCAGGAGTGGATTTCTCGTTTGAAAAAGTGTATGCGTGTTAAAGGGGAGAACTTTTGCAGGAATGAAATAAAGAAATGCTAATGATTTTATGTCTTTATTTTTTTATTGCACTAAGGACAAAACTTTTTGAATGGCCCTCATATATTGTTTTGTGTTTAAAGCAGCAAAGTAATATCAGTCTGAACTGTTCAAAAACAATGAACGAGTGTGAAGGAAAATCAAACCATGGAATCATTCTAAGGAACAGATACATGTACAATCTATTGATACTGAACAATTAAATCAGGCTTTGAATTGTTCCACGTAAGCAAATCTGAAAACGCTAAAGACGTTAAAGACGTTGTTATGGATGAAATCGTGGATGAATTAAATAAGCTATATTTAAATATTGATAAAGATTCTTCACCTCGCCATATTTTTCAGATGTTAGGCATAAATAAATAGAAGCATTTGTCAGCATTAAAAAATCGTACATTTTTATTATACAGTATTATAACAATTAGGTAAAAACTTGTTCAAATACATAATTGTGACACTAAAAGTTCTAAAATAATTGCCACTTTATAAATATGTTTGAATTGTGAATATCAGGGAAACCATTTTACATTAGAAGTACAATAAGGAAACATGCCTGAATATAAATACATGAGAAGGAGTTTTTGCCCTTAGCAACATTTTTTAAAGATTGAAACAATGATTAAATAAAGAAAATCATCATTTTTTAAATTCTTTTGCTAAACAATATTTGTTATTACACCTATTGGAAAGCATTCTTTCAAAAGATATACATGTATTTCTATGGGGTATGAATTTAAATAAATAAGAGGGTTTTTTTTGCAAAACCTATGACATCACAGGAGGGTGGAAATACCTTAAGGTTCATTGATACTCTGATAAGAGAGATTACACATAATGACATAAATGTCTATTATTCCTTTATAAATTTGTCAAGTTGAAGTGTCTTTTTTGGTGAATTCTTAATGGTGTCAAATAACTCAGAAATATTTTGGAATATTATTATACTATTAATGCGTTTAAAGGTAGCGTAAAGAATTATTTTCGCCTCCCTATTGAGGATTCTCAGTGATGCAAAGCTTCCAATTGTCATCCTCTATTACCTTTGTCAACTTACATGGGAAAACTTTGACAAGCAGCAAAAAATTATCCAAAGCCTAAAATCCGAAATCTCTCGGGAGGTTTTATATCATTTGTTTTCTGACCTTCTTTAATAGCATTTATTTTGTCACACAAATGCATACTAGATTTAAAGGAATTGGGCATATTTATATGCTCAAACAAATTATCTCAGAATTTTTTCGTCCACTGAAAAGTAAAGTAATATATATAAAGCATGTAGATAATTAATTTAAAAACTTTGAAGAGCTGAAAAAGGAGGTGCCAAAGATTAGAGCCAAACACGTCAAAAGATCAGAGCTATGCATGAGGGAGGTCAACCAGTTTTCCGTGTTTACAAAAAAATGGTTTGACTTTGTAGTAGGTTCGCGTCCAATCTGTTCATGGAAGTTTAAATTCAAATTTTGGCTTATTTAATTTCCCATATTTCGCTTTAACAGGTAATTATGTTAATCTAGTATCAAGTTTTTATTACATTTAGATAACATGGCTAAAATACATTTCCAATTTAGTATAATGAATATCTAAATAGTTCGTTTGATAACGTTTTAACAATGGATTTTATTTGTTATTACTGACAAAATATGCTCTTGATCAAGGGAACAAGTATAATAACAGCGAGAATAACCGCTGGCCGAAAAAGCTTATTTTAGGGAAACAAATATAAATATGTATAGTGACAAAATACGCACAGCCATATGTGATTTTTAATTAAGATCACAAAGGAGTAAGCATTTCCCGTTCGTCGGTTACACCTGCTTATGTATTTATCAGGTATATGGAGTACTCAGGTTTTAAAGGGGCATGGCCACAGTTTCAGCTAAAAATATTCAAATTTATTTTTCCATTTTATTTTCATATTTACAAATACTCAACTATGGGTTTTCTAATGAACATCAAAATTTTGAATTTCAGTTGTCGAGATACAAGACAGATTTAGAGCTCCAATCCTTTGTTATGTAAACAAGGCCCGTGTCATGTTTTTGTTTACATAGGTTACATATACTAATATATGTTAGTTCAAAACAAATTTTTCAATAAAGAAGTTAATTCTTAATACAATTAGATACTTTCTAGTGATTTGCTGATTCTCGTTTTGTTATAAATATGATATTTTTTTTGTATGTAAACAGAAACAAGGCACGAGCCTTGTTTACATTATGAAGAATTTTTAAGTTCTTTATCTCTATTCCAAATCAACAAATGATGTTCACATGTTTGGTGATCATTAGAATTCCCTTAACTAGGAATTATAAAATAAAACTTGCTTAAAAAAAATCAGTTGAACTGTGCTCATGCCCCTTTAAAGTCAACTATAACAATAACTACAATTGTCAGACAAAATACGACCAAACAAAAGATAATCATAACAACTGTAGTATTTGCAAAAAATGAATTTACATGTAGTTGTTAAAGTTTCTGTAGTAGTAACTTATTTGTCAGTAGCTTTTCTCGATTTAAAAATTGAGCTCAAAGGATGTGTTGTGCATAGTTGTACATGGGGCTCACGGCTGGTGTGACCGGTCGAAAAGGAAATTCTTACTCCCCCTAGGCACCTAGTCCCACGTTTGGAATTTCCAAAAACAATTGTATCCTGATTGCGATCAATAATTTCCGCCTCAAGCAAAAAAATATTAACTCAATTGCAAAACAGAAATAGTAGGTAGAACTCTGTTGATTTACTCAAAATTTAATTACTATCATTTTGCAATTTCGTCGTGTAGTTTGACAGATTACACCAGACCATTTACAGTATAAAGGGGTAACATAAATTTTTATTCATCGATGGCTTTTGTCAGGCGGGGGGGGGGGGGGGGGGGGTAAACTTTTTTAAAGTAATCTATTTCTAATTTGATTGAAAATGATTTCTGACGTTGGATGCATGATCCTTTCTGTATCCAAATCTCTGGAATTGTGTGCCCATACACATTCGGGAGTGAAAAGAACCAACAGGAAGCTTTGTAGCTGTTCTCATATATAAGTAGTAATAACAGTAGGCTCATAAAAAAGTACTTACACAAAGATTGATGAATCCTTATGAATATATCCCCCAAATAACTTCGGAGATATACTCTACCATTAGGATAAAGTTATCCAAATCTTCCGATCATGAACAATCATGATTAAGAGCACTGGTATAAGTATAAGTAATGTCTGCCACGTATGAATTTTTGGTATACGTAACTGCCTTACAGTCATGCGCACAAACGTTTTACCTGGGAACCGATATCCAAATAAAGTCTTACTTTCTTTTCTTTTTTTTCAAATTTGATAGCATTGAAATTCGTACCGATTGTAATGATACTGTATCATAAAAACTGCGGTCAATTTAACGCAGACAGGTGCTTTTGCTGAGCAACTCAATCTTATGAAAATTCTACGCTGGGTTTTGTCGGTTTATTTTATGTCTTAGTCCGTACAAGCGGGATGTAACAAGTGAAAAATACTGAGTTTCTGTAGATAAATTGTTTCAGATTACTTATGTGAAATGTCTTTAAAATATCCATTTTAAGGAGACAAAGAATTTATTGATCCCTAGGGAGGAAAAAGCCATGAGGAAAGCTAAAATTCTGTTTTCTAAGGCCTATCAATAACACAAGAATCACAGAATTCATCTTTTAAAAAAAAATGTCTACTTTTTCTGTTCAAAGAGACATAGATTTCCTGAAGATGCACGATTTTCACTCAAGTTCATTTTGCCAGGTGGAATTTCCCGACGGCTATTCCTCCATGTTTTTTATGTTTGGGTATACTAATATTGTTCAAATCAGTAGATGCCAATGAAAAGTTTTATAAATTGTATTTCCTGACAAGGTCATTGTATCGACCATAGAATTTACGAGATGATGACTTTTCACGAGACAGCTGATATTCTTGTTTCAACTTGTTTTTCAATAATTTACCTCGTTTTAGAAATTGTACATACGTAGAGCATGCTCTTGCGTATCGAATCAACTAAGAGATATATTCCCCGCATGCAGGTAATGAAGGTATATTGCTGCATAAGTAATGGAATTTGACGATTTAAAAGTTAAAGTCATCATGTTTATCATAAAACTTGAAATCATGTTTATCATAAAACTTGAAATGTACACTACTGTCCACCTGTGATGTTTCAATTAATTTTATGTTAGATAACTCAAAACTGGTTTCTTTTCAACGTGTCGATCGCGTTGTGCAGTGGTTAGAGCGTCTGCTCTAGAGTCGCGAAGTAAGGAGTCGATCCTTACGTCGCGGGTTCGAATCCCACTGTGGGACGTGGAGACCGGTCCTTCGGATGAGACCGTATAAACCGAGGTCCCGTGTCGCAGTAGGTGCTGGCACGAAAAAGATCCCTCACTGCTCAATGGCCGTAAGTGCCGAGTATAGGACAAAATTTTCAGCTCTCCACCGGCAAATGGTGGCGTCTTCATATGAGTGAAAAATTCTCGAGAGGGAAGTTAAACAACATAAAATCAATCTTTTCAACGTCAAAATATTGCTGGTGTATAACAATGGAATGTAAAGGATTTATGCGGTATATGAAACTTAAAAAGCATGCGTAGCTATAGTTAAAAAATTTAGGAAGCTTTATATATAGTGATTAACCGGTTTTTAGGTTTATTACATATTGCAATTTGGGGTTTATGTAGAAAAGAGATGAAAATGAACAGTAATCGGTCTATAATAAAAAATGATAAAAATACAAATATTACAATTTGATGATTTCTAAAGGTGAAAAATGTAAAGATAGCAAAGAGTGATCGATCTGAAAAAAATCCAAAAATACAGTTTGGTGAACAAGGCATACATAGTCGGAAAAATACATATTCAAGAGGTGAGATCAAATAGATATTCTGGAGGTGAGATCAAATGCAAGAGCATGCTCTACGCACATACATTTTCTAAAACGAGGTAAATTATTGACAAATAAGTTGATGAAACAAGAATATCATCTGTCTCGTTTAAAGTCATCATTTCGTAAGTTCTATGGTCGATACAATGACCTTGTAAGCAAATACAATTTATCATTGAGTCAAATGCTGACTGACGTTTTTCATACTAATTGTTAGGCCATTATTTACACACTGAATTGCCGACGGATTTTTCCGTTATTTCCCGATCATGACAAGGAGCACACGGCGGGTGTGACCGGTCGGCAGGGGATGCTCACTCCTCCATGGCACCTGATCCCACCTCTGATGTTTAGAGGTCCATGTTTGCTCTGCTCCTATTTTGTATTGATTAATGGACTTTTGAGCTTGAATACTGTTCGTTTTCTCCATATTTTACATGCTTAAGAGAAGTAAGCATCCCCTGTCACACCAGTCACACCAATCTGAGTATGTTACTTAAGTCTTGTTAGCACTTCAAGAACATTCAAATAGAATTCTCACAAGATGAAATCATTTCATTCAATTGACTGAAATCTACCTGAAAAAAATCTTCAAAACAATCAATTGTTAGTTTATACTATCTTCACTATGACTAATAACAAAAAATTCAAAAGATAAACTAACTCAACAGATTCATCTTACATGTATTCTTTACACTGCTTTGTAGGTAAGAGTTTAACAATTGCCGGAAAACAACATCTACAAAGCTCAATAAATATCCTGTAACTTGTTGCACCATTTGCACAGTTTTGTCTAAAATAGACTAAAAATCTATATATTTTGAAATTTTATAAAAACAGGAATCGATAGTTGAAATATATAGAGATAAGGAAGAGTATACAAGCACAAAAATCTATTTAAACAATAGAAATAATGAGCAGAGCAAAACAGACCTCTAAAATTTCAGAGGTGTGCTCAGGTGCCATATAGGGAGTCTGGGAATCTAACTGTGACACTGCATTTCATCAATGTCTAATAATATGCTTGTATACTGCTCTAAATATGAATTTGTTTTTTTTTTTAATTTCTTGACATGGAAACTACATAATATATATTATCTTAAAAAAATTCTCATGCCCGATAATAGTTCTTATCTTGTTGTACAGTAATCGCTTTGTTCCAGTGTTTAAACTTTACTCTCGATTAAGTTATCAATTAGCAAGTTCTATGTTCGATACAATGACCTTGACAGCAAATACAATATATAATTATATCAAATGCTGACTGAAGTTTTCATACTAATTGTTAGTCCATTATTAACACACTGGATTTTTCCGCCTCCTCAATCCTGACAAGAAGTACACTGTGGGTGTGACCGGTCGACAGGGAACGTTTACTCCTCCATGGCACCAGATCCTATCTCTGATGTCCTAAGACGTCCGTTTTTACCATGCTTCTGATTTATATTGCTTCGGTTGTGTTTTGATCTCCATATTTGATTACAAGAGAAATAGATTTTTTAACAACTCGAATTTGACGGAATTCTGTCCCTATGATCTTATCTGAAGCTTCGATATCAGTATCTACTATAAAAGTTTCGTCAGCATCTGGATGAGCATTTAAAAAGAATCTTTTTATTTTTTTTAAAATGTGTCTTGATATCCAACGACCTCATTAAACTTGGAACGTATACTTACGAGATAGTGCAATGGTACAACAATGTCAGGAAAATGGTCAGCATACTTTTTATCTTAAATTACAGAAACAAGAAATGATACCAACTCTTCAAAATTTGTTAGAAATTGCAAATAATTCATTTTTATGGTATATTTCAGGAGTAATCATAATCCCCTTTCCATTGACTGTTGTACATTAGAACTTAATTTCTGTCTGAAAAAATGGCATTTCTTCAGTGTAAGTTGGAAAGTACTATTTAATTATTGATGGTACAAATTCAAGCTTTTTAAGATGGTCATCAAAATCTAAAACTAATTTATCGTCTAAAAATGCTGAACATTCTTGTTACGAAATGAATTATGATTTTAACTTCCAGATGCTGTATTGAAAGTGTTTTATTTAAACTCTATTTCTTTTTTTACGATCTCTAACATATTTATGTACTCTTTCTTTTTTTACAATAATGAGCTGTAGAAACATCCGGTCTATCAGTAATGCCCTATATAACTTTACAATTTTTATGCCGTTTGAGATGCAATACTGATATAATAAGAGTCGCATTTGACCCAAATTGGAATTTGCTGCATTCATGAACAAAAACATTTTACTGTTTAAATGTTATATTTCAGCAATATAAAGAAAACATTCAAAAATTTCAGTCGGCCGTGAAATGACAATACTGGGGCTTTTAAAATCGTAACCTCCAATTCTTTTTTATGCCGAAGATAAGGTGAAATTTCATATCTAAGGTATCCTATCAAGTGAAGTTAAATGGGCCGTTTTCATACATTTTTTCATATAAGATTTAAGATGTGTATTTCTTTCTCATCACTCAAAACACATAGTGTAAGAATGTATATGAACTAAAATTTCCATTAAAGAGTGAATCTCAAGTTTAATATAGCTTTTTTCTTGGCATACAATTTTTTCTTTGCTTAAACCCCATTCTTTTCACAATTTAACCAGCTATAGAACATTTAATTTCCAATGGTTGTTTTCTATCGAAGAAATAATTTAAAATAGCAATTTTGATAATTTATCAGTGATAAAAAAAACACGTCGGTTTTTGCTTCAAACAATGATTCTTTCAAACCTCGTCTACCATTTTGTCTTTGAAAAACTATGTACACTTTATTATTATTAAAGTTGTAATAAATTGATTCTGTGTGGCATTTTATGCAAATAAATTTTTACTACGGAAAACTTTGGACATAAGTTTGCCTATCTGAAACTTTTTTTTACACAAGATGTATCTGATACTTATACAGCTCTGCGCACTTTTTAAACTAGCATAGTTTTTCGTACAAATTAAGTCACATTGTTACAATGAGAAATTGTGTATCGAGGCAACACAATATATTTTAAAACTGACTGTTTAAGTCCATTTTGATTTTGCTTCACTAAATAACTCACATATAATAATTGGTAGGACTTTGATATGCTCTAAGTTTAGATATTATAACTGTTCTAAAATGGTTTTTCCTGGTTTCTCGACAAATGCAGCCGTCTTTGTATCTTCTCTTTTAAAAGCAGTCCTTTGCTTTGCCTAGACACAGAAACAGTGTAGCTCATGTAATATCTGTATTTTCCACATTAACATGACTCTAAAGCGCAAGATAATAACAATATTTCTCATCTCTTCGACTGCTTTCCGTGTTAAAATACTGGATTTTTTTCAGATTTACGTTCTGAAATCTAGCATCATGAAAGATACATCCAACCACAAAATTTTAAAGTTTTAAAACAGTAAATTAAGAACTGTCCTTTCAATAGTAACAATTAAGGAATGTTTTTAAGTTTTGTGTGAGTTATTGGTGTGTAAATCACACAGACATGTCACCTAGGCATATTTCATGATTCACACTAAACTTAAAAACATTCCTTATATTTACATTTTACAAGTTTAAAAGCACCATTAATATACTCAATATTTGAATTTCTTGTTCCCCTATATCTTACATTTTTATTTACGTCTCTGTAGCCTCATTGTGACGTCACTTTAGCGCGAGTTTCACCGTGTATATTTCTACCCGTGAGTATACACAAAAATTACTTTCAAACGAATTGCACAGTTGGCTTAGTTGAAAAACACAGCAAATGTAAATATTACTATTTTAAAAGATAAGCAATTCTTCATCATCCTGTCTTTTGGCATGGTTTCTATATGCAGCATTGTCCTTTTTCGGCGTTACATTTCGACATAACAAAGAGGAGTATGGTAAATGACTAAAGTATTTAGAAAAAAAACTCATATTTAAGAACTCAATTTGAACATTCCAACTAAATAGTATCAAAAAAACTTGATTTATTCAATTTGTAAGTACTTATGGTAGAATCATACAGATGTAACATCGTATCATTTATTGATAAAGTCCCCTTTGAAACAGGGATTTTTAAAGGACATGTAACTTTGAAATGAGATATTTAATACATATTAGGGTCATATAGTCTTACTGAAGTTCAATAATGTTAAGTTTTATTACAAGAAGAATGTGACCTTAATTTGTGCAAAAAACCATGTGAGCATAAAAAGTGCGCATTGGTGTAACAGTAGTATTTCTGATTTGTTTTCTTTTTTTTTAAATGGGCCTGGGCTACTGAGTTTTTAAAAGAATGATGTGATCATTACAATATGTTTATGTTGACCTTGGACTTTTATTCAGATTCTATCATGCTTGATGTATCATGTTACGACTTACCGTTAGATATGATGATACTTGAAATCGTCATTCTATGGTAGAGTAAGCAATTTTACTAAGTTTTGTTTACAATGCTTAAAATATTCTACCCATTGCCTTTTATTTAACGAAACCGAAATGAACGTGTTTAATGCTTAATATATTTAGACATCATTCCAGTATATTACTTCAGTTTCTTAGAGAGTAAAATGTCCTTATTCTCAGATTTGTCTGGTTTGTATTCATTTTTATTTTATTTTACATTATTTTATTTTTAGACTGATCACCGCTCGTAATCTTCATAGCTTGAATCGCACAATGAATAGGGTTAAAAAGTGAGAAGTTGATCCTAATATCGCCGGTTCGAGTCCACTAAGAAACGTGCAGACTGGTCCTTCGGATAAATTGAGGTCCTGTATCACAGTAGTTACTAGTACAAAAAAAACCTCACTGCTCAATGGCTCTGAGTGCAGAATATACTGTAGATTCCTTATTTTATGTGAGTATTGTGGGGCACTAATATTTGCGACACATTATCTTCGGCTCTCAGACGTCAAATCGAGGGAACAATAATTCGCGAGTGGACGGTTAATCAGGAGATTTTACATGAATTTCATCACCATAAAATTAAAAGCGAAAAAAAATTATTTAACGGATTACACTTCTCGCGAAAATACACGATATTTGATTCGCTTTTACTTAGAATACTACAGTAGGTCTAAAATTTGCAGCCCTCCAAGCTGTAAGAGGTGGCATATCTCGAAAGGGACATTGAACAAACATATGTTTCATCATTACCTTTACCTGTCCTTTGAGAATTGTTCCCCATTGTTTTTAACGATAAGAAATAATGTTTTTTAAAATGAAACATATGGAGATAACGAACAGTATTCAAGCTCAAAGGTCCATTAAACAATACAAATTTTGGAGCAGAGCAAACACTGACCTCTAAAACATCAGAGATGGATCAGGTGCCAAGGAGGAGTGAGCATCCCCTAGGTTAAGAACTCGATTTTAATCGTCATTTTATTCCAAATGATTAAGAACATCTTTCCTCCGCAGCATTTTTTCATATTCTTGAAATTTTTATTTCTGAAATATTGTCTGTCCCCATAGACTCTAATGCAATCTTTGTTGAATAATTACTTCTTACCTGGTAGGTTGACGATAGAAAAGTTAAAGACATCCTCTTTATCTTAAAGCTTTGTTGTTAGATTACCATTAACGTCTTTTTCAAGTACAATATCCAAATATGAAACAGATGTGTCAGACTCTGTAGTATCCTTTATCTCAAGCTCACCGTATATCGTATCGACATAAGAATGGAAATAACCATTGTTAATTGACAATACGTCGTCGATATATCTAAATGTCGAGTTGAAGGCCACAGCAAGTGTTTTCTTCTTTTCACGTATACGATTTTGGACAAATTCTGCTTCATATGAATACAAAAAAAGGTCTGCTTAAAACGGGGTGTAATTGGTAGTCATGAGAATTCCAATAGATTGTTGGAAAACCTGGTCTCCAAAAACCACATAGATATTGTCAATCAGAAACTCAAGCGACTTGTGTGTACAATCAGAAAATGTTTTAACAAAATAATTTTGCAAATGACCAATGACAAGGTAAGTAAATTTACGAGTTCCATTTTTATTTAAAAAGCATCAATCAATGATATCAAAAAGCCTGGACTTTATTTTATCGTGAGGAATGGTTGTGTATAAAGTTGAAAAGTCGTAAGTTTTTAAGCTATAGATTTTGGTAAATTCTAGTGATTTCAAATTTTCCAAAAGTTCCTTGGAATTTTTAAGTATCCACATCTGATTTACCCCACTTCTCGAATATATTGTTGCACAGTACTCTTGAAGATTCTCCTTCACCACTGTTGATATCTAAGTGAGGAGTAAAGAAAGAGGCTTATTCAAAACTAACATATGATTTTGAAGAATTTCTTCCTTAGAAAGGGAACTATGAATATAAGTTGGATTATCACTTGTAGAATTAAATCCCAGTTCCTCTAAAATACATTTAATATAATGAGCCTTACAAACAAAGATAATGTAGTTACCTGCTTTGTCAGCAGGGATCAGTCCGTACTGATCATGTAATCTATCTAATTCTTTTTTCACTTCTGAATTACTGAATACAGAAGGATAGATGGTTATCATATTGCCCCTCAATCTTTTAATGCGCGATTTTAACATATATCTGATACATTTAATCCATTCTGATAAAGAGCCAAGGTCTTCTTTTTCATGTCTGGTCCATCGCCTGGCGTAATCCTCTACAGAATACATGATATTCATGAAATTCCGACGCCAGTTGAAGGATCGGGGTTCCCTATATTTAGACTTTTTAAAATTAATGATCTAAGGTCCTCATTATTAACTATGTATACGTCACGAGTAATAACGTGTCCAGCAGGACTATAGTTATAGGGTGAAGAAGAACATGAACACGATGGAGGATTATGTTTCAAATATTCGATATTCAGGCCCTGTAAAGTTTTCTTGTAATTCAAAAGTTTGGAAGCAATAGTCGATGTATATTTGTAGGAAATAGAAGGTGTAGTCTTTAATTTGAAATATGGTGGAATACAAGACTGGACCCTTTTTGTGATTAAGAATATTACTTATATTAGCCGCGTCAATTCCTTTGTTGGCATATTGTAGATTAAGGAAAAAACGGATTGTTTTAGCTGCATTTTCTTCAGTAAAACGTGGGGGTTTAAAAAGCGTATGATTTGCAATATCCATACACACAGATCAGAGCCTATATTCTGGTGTCGAGGAATCAAAAAATGGACTTTCCTTGACCTTATCAAGAAGACTTTTTAAAAGTTTCAAAGGGACAGCGTAAAGTTTGGTGCGAATATGATGTAGATCTAACTGTTGATTTACGTAAGGTAGTAATGAATCAAAAGAGACATCGTGTATTAAAGGTTTATTGTAAGACAAATACCCATGACTACGCTTACGTCTCTGTGTATAGTTAAAAAGTCCAATCACACTTACATTGTTACACTGTGGACTGGAAAGATTTCCAACACTTTCGACATTGTCATTACATCCATAGGGAAAGGCTGTCCCTAATTCTCTAATCCCAAATTCTTCTCGTTATGTACTCAGTGATGCACTGTTTGTGTGGTGGTAAATCTTTTCTAGAATTCTAACTTTCATTGACAAAATAGAATAATCAGGGAAATTAAAATGCTTGTATAAAAACTGCTGACCCCCATTACTTATATGAAATCTATGACCTGATATTCTTTTATGAAGTGATCCCTTGGTTTCACCAACATAAACAAGTCCACAAAGATTACATTCTATTCCGTTGACAACATAAGAAGATTTGCAGTTCAGATTTTCCCAAGTTTTGGTATAGAAGCCCTGTCCAGTAAGATTACTGGTGAAAAAGGTGTTAATTATCAAAATGTCACAGGTTTTACTGTTTCGCCGAACGTTTTGACATAGAAGACATGAGATCGGAAAAGGAATCGTCAAATATATCTCTTATTGAAACTTTACATTCTTTCTAGTTTTTGTATGAACTATTGGTTTTATACCAAAACTGGGAATCTTAAGACTGTACATATGCCATGTGTTTAATATCCCTGAGGATTGTCTGAGGGGCACCGAATGAACTCCTCGAGTCTGTATCCCTTATAGACTCAAAAGAGTGACGCCTTTTTATACTGGGCGATGCGTCTGCCAGTATCATTTTGTTATTCTGTGTAAACATGCATGAATAGGTACCGAACGACAAGTATCCTTGGGGACAGACTATATTTTATATTATAAATAGTAATGTTTATTATAATGTTTAGTCTATTGTATATTGCATAAATATCTCGTTATTATGGATATTAGAAATGGATTGTGTAATTTTCTAAACAGTGGTTAATCGAATTGAGTCTGTTTCTATTTGCATTTTATACAGGTTGGGTAACAGAGCCACTCCCCAAAATCCGTGGGACGCTCTGGTCAAGATGGTTCTAAAGCATTGGAGGTTTAACTTTCAGATTGGAATGCTATCTCAAATAAATAAAAAAAAACCAAACGAAATCTTTGTAACATACCCGAAAGCTGGATAGGTTGATTTTTGATGATATAAAACCAGAAGTCTCTGATGAGACTCTAGCTCTACTGGTCTGTACGTATAGCAAAGGAAAAGTAGCACTTGGATTTGAAACTTTGCAATATGGAACAATAAATAGAATTATGTATAGTAATATAGTCTATTTCTGTGCCAAGTTATATTGAAATCATACGAAAACTGTTGGAGGAGTAGCGTTTTGAAAGTATTTCACAGAAATTTCTATCCTTAGTAACAATGGCAACACCATTCACTGAAATCAAAAACTGATATGCATATTATGTATTGTAGTGTTTTCTAATTGTGTGCCATATTAGATTGATATCATACCAAAACTGTAAGAGGAGTACCGATTTAAAGGAATTTCACAGAAATTTCTATTTTCAATAACCATGACAACACAGTTCATCGAAATCAAAAACCGATGCACAAAATTATGTATCTTAGTGCAATCTACTTGTGTGCTAAATTATATTGAAATCAGACCAAAACTGTAGGAGGAGTAGCATTTTAAAGGAATTTCACAGAAATTTCTATTTTTAGCAACCATGGCAACACCGTTCATCAAAATAAAAAACGGATGTACTAAATTATGTATCTCAGTGTAGTCTACTTGGTTGCCAAGTTTTATTGAAATCAGACCAAAACCGTAGGAGGAGTAGCGTTTTGAAAAATTGTTTACAGACGGACAGCTAGACAGACAAACAGACAGACGGACGGACGGACGACGGACACCTTACTATCGCATAAGCTCTTCTAGTCTCTAACTAGTAGAGCTAAAAATCAACTAGTTATAAATAGATAATTATATCGAGTTTGCATCTCGTTATAACGAGTTAGCTATCTCGATATAACGAGTTAATTATCTTGTTATTACGAGTTAATTTTTCGTTATAACGAATTCGTCATGTCGTGATAACCAAGTTATATCGTTATAACGAGTACTTGTACGTTATCTCGTTATTAGTCCCCTACCGGTGAAACCGGAGGGGACTATAGGTTTCCTCTGAGTCTGTCCGTCCGTCTGCCTGTCTGTCCCTCTGTCTGCCTGTCCCTCTGTCTGTCAGTCTGTCCCACTTGGTTTTCCGCATTTTTTTCTAAACGCTTGCAGATATTGAGCTGATTTTTGGGGGGTTTTTTTGTTGTTTTTTTTTTGGTACATTTTTGGTATGTAAGTGTATATGGATGAGTTACAGATCAACTTTGAATTTCGTTCCGCTCCATTGATTTTTGAGGGAATTACGGCCTTTTTAATTTTGAGTGGTTTTCCGCACTTTTTTCAGATATTGAGCTGATTTTTGGTGTGTGAGTCTACCCTGATGAGTTAAAGATGAATGTTGCATTATTTTCCTCTTCAATTATTTTTTATGGAATTACAGCATTTTTAATTTTTCAATTGGAACCAGATTACACTTGCCGATAGGGGACCAGTATTGCTAATGCAATATTCTCAGAATGCTTGTTACGAATTGATTTTCCAATTATAACGAGGTGACTAACTCTCTTTATTGAGATATCAATTTCGTTGATGGAGAAAGGTAATCTACGAAAAGCCCTGTAGGGGCCAGTTGATTTCTCAAAAAAAAAGTAAAAATTAATCTGAGATTTCGAATTACACAATCCGTTCCCACAAATTATCAATTAGTTCCCTTGATTTACAATTCGAGATCTCGAATTACATAATCCGTTCCCACAGATTACCGATTCGTTCTATCGATTTGTAATTCGAGATCCCACTTATTATCACTCCGTTTTCTCGGATTTCAATTAGATGTTTTACGGCTTGGAAATCCATTCCCTCGTATCAACTCATGTGTTCTATTTTGTATCGACAGATTAACAATGTGGAGGACACGAGCACTCTTCAACAAGACCTGAACAAGCCATGCACAGGTATTGGAGTCTGACTGGATGATAAATTTAAACCCAGAAAAGTGATAAATTATGCGCATCACCAACAAGAGACGTATAATTAAGACCAACTATTCCGTGCACGACCAAACTTTGCAGATTACCACCGAGGCAAAGTACCTGTGCGTCGTCATCGATAACAAGCTTAAGGACATACGCAATGTAGTTTGAACTTTATTGTCTTTTTCCCTGGAGTTGAAGAGTTCCAATACTTAAGGGAACTGTGTGCTACATTTTAATGTCTATATATGTTGTTGTACACTTCTTCTAAAACAAGTTTTGATAAACAAAACATCTAGAATACATGCTTAGTAATTTTTGTATATTTTTCTTTGAATTATACAAGAATTTTCATCAATTGATACCTTTTCAAAACCCCTGGTAATGCATGCTGATTTTTTGTCTATGAATATTTGATAGCACTATTATCTTAAATTAAGAATATCTTGAAAAATTATCAGTAGGTAAGGTACGTTGCGTATGTTCTTAACTGGGGACTACGAGTAATATCGATGTTTTCATCAGCCGTAACCTCTCTGGCTGCTCACGGCAGCCAGTTATAAAACCCTAGTGAGGCCCTGGTCTTATACACCTCCAACGTATGGCTACATACCAACAAGACTCATATTAATACATGTACAACGTAGGGCTGCACGAAATATCATTGGCGATTACATCAGGGAGAGCAGTGTTACATGAATGCTGCAATGACTCCATTTTGATACCCTGAAGTCCAGGCGGATAACATCTCGAGCCAGCATGATGTACATAGTTGTGAATGACCTTGTAAACATTCGATCGATTATTTATAGCCAACACCTAAGTACACTCGGGGATATGTATAGAGGTTTTTACAACCGTTCTATCATCTCAAATGCTACCAGGACTCCTTCTTCCTAGCCGGAGTAGTGACCTTGAATTCATTACCAGCATCCATGGTCACAGCTGATTCACTCAAAGATTTCAAGTACCTAATCTGCCCCTATTCATTTTATATAAAAAAAAAAATGATAATTTTATTCAAATTGTAACGAGGTCTTCATCCAGCATGTTTTTAAACTTTATACACGCCCAGCATTGGAAGAAGATGAAGTGTAGCACTGGTCTGGGATTCGGAAGAGACGTCAGTATAAAATGTTTAGTCTCTCTATTTCTTATGAATACAGCTACCGATAATGCATATGTATAGGAAACCTTTTAAATCTACCAATCAAACATTATGATTAAAATAAATAGATTGCAATACTCCAATACCCCATTAAAAATGCTATCGAGTACCGATCCTTAATTAATAAAAAATTTAAACTCTGTTACGTTTTCGGGTACCCGTCTATCATCCGTAACCTCTTATAATATTGAATAAAATTTTATTACTTTCACAAAATCTATCCTTGTATTACATATTATAGTGCCATTGTACACACCCTATTTTATTCTAATTTTCATCGTGCAAATATTTCACGTTTTCAATAGCAAAACATAGACACTGTCATTCTTTCTATAATATCAGGGTAACATATTTCTTATCTGCAATTCCACTTGTATTAACTGAATAAAATTTTACGACACTTTCACAGAATCTCTATCATATAGTCATATTTTGCACCTCCTACTTTATATCTTGACCAGACAGATATTTGGGATTTCTCTTAGCAGAAATGGACTCGTATGGAAGCAGGGGGTATCATTTTGTGAGTTAAGTGTCCACAGAATTAAAGATAAAATATTGCAGCAACTATTTACCTTTGATGAAAAGATTTTAAAAAATTAACTCATTTTGATTAATTACTATTGTACATTAAGAAAATTTAGAAAAAATAAAAATTCTTGCGTCTACATATTTATTTCACATACTCATGCCAAGTGAATGGAAACGAAAAATGTGTTAGATACAAACACTGACATATCTTCTTTTCTTCCCTCTAAAAATGCTGCTTGTTAATTGTTATTAAAATCGTAAGGAGTAGTAAGCTTCTCGTCTCATTTCTATTTTTATTTATTAGAAAATTTTGACAAAATGTTATGGCATGCTTTCTTGCATTATCAATTAATCAAATGACCTGTATATTATGAATATATATATATATATATATATATCTTATTTTCAATGCGCTTTCTTCGCCCGGCACTACAAATGAAAGTCACGGATGGGACCTTAAATAACCGAGGTCCTGTGTCACGGTAGGCGTTTGCAATATAAAGAACTCCCACTGCTCAATGGCCCTGAGTGCCTAGTATAGGTCTAAATGTTAGACCTTTCACCGTTATAAAGTGACGTCTCTATATGATTGAAAATTTCTCGAATGGGACGTAAAACAACATTAAATCAATTAATCAAACAAATATATGACTCATGCATGGATTAGGCACTAATCACAGCAGACAACACTGTCTATTCCACATCCTTGAGCCGACTCGGCGTAAAACAACAACAATCAATCAATCCACATCCTTGACATCGCTTTCAAAGCTATTTACCCGTACTTTTAATGCCGATATTAAATCAATTATTGTCTGAAAATATGTTATTTATTTTCAATGTCACACAATCTTTTGTCGAGTGATGCTTTATTAATTTGCAGAGCAGGTAATTTATTTGATATATAGCATTATATAGCAGTAGTTTATTTGAAGAAGAGTCCATGAAGTGTTCTTAGAGAAATACACCTCTTTTTGCGGTGTATTTTGGATCATCCTTACAATAGGCTGGGTAAATATCAGAATGACTCCAATATGATATTCGCAGTTTCTGCAATTGATGTTGCCGACATGATTCCTTATGCACTATACATCAGTCTACACATACACAGAAATTATTGCCCTTAGAGAGAGGTAACCAAACAATATTTGATCCAGAGATTACTGAATACTACTCAATCCTCAATAATCAATGTACTGTGTATTTGCAAAACGGTTTATATATTTCAGAAAAAACCAACCAGATGCATTTTTGGATTGCTACATGTTTATAATTCTCTTAAAAACAAAATTGACTCCTGAATTGCATTTAAAACAATTTTTTACACAGATTACACACATATTTTCAGAAGCAATTCAAAACATTGCCATACTGCTCTACTCAAATTACGTTTACATTAAAGTAAAATTGATAAATATACAAATATGAAAAATGAAAAAAAAGGTAAAGACAACGAACAGAGATCGATCTCAAAAAAATCATGAACAAATTCGTGAACAGGGCATAAAAAACAGTCCCATAGAAAATTCAGAGGTTGGATCATATGCCTTGGATAAGTAAACATCCCCTGTTGACCGATTATTCCAGCTGAATTTTATTTTCAATTAAAGATAAAATAAAATTAATGAAATTCCAAAGCTTTTACCTCTGAACAGATTAACAAAGCTTCATTGCATATAGTTTTAGCAACTCTTCATAACATATATTATTCACTTCATATCACATCCAGATTTCACAAGTTGTTGACAAATTTTAAAACAGGACAAAAAAAATAAACTCAGATTTATATTTTCAAAGAATGGTTTCCAGGTTCACTCATGAATAGTATACATTGATGAATATTTCATGGGAGGTATATGTCACTTTAACAAACAAGAGGCCCAAGGGCCTTAACGGTCACCTGAGTATAATACAACAATTTAGAGGATCCATAGAGTATGAAATGAACTGAAAGGTGAAGCTTTGTTGCCCAAAAGCAAGAAAAATAGGGTGATCAGGATCAACAAAATAATAAGTCTAGTATTCATTAACAGTACATAAATTATGTTATCACTCTCACCAGACAGTATAAAAACAAACTATCAGTGCTTCTGTACTCTTTTAATTCCTTGTTGAAATTGTTGCATTGTTACATTGGCCTCTCTTGGTCTTCGATGAACATTTAATAAGACGTGTTATTTTTGTCTCATTTTTATTCATCTATTACTTACAAGTCTACCTGATCATTAAAACTATGAAAGTAATTTTTTTATTATACAATAAAAAATCTTGCATAATTCTCTTATTCTATTAACCTTTTAAGTACATTATTTACAGTGATTAATTATCACACGTAAATGGCAAAGGGGAATAATCCTCTCAGTGGAATACAAAATAATAGAACCCTGGCCTGGACGAGAACACTTGACCAAATGGTCCTGATCATGTTAAAAAATCTGGTAAAAATACCCTTCCTTATTGAAACTTTTACTCTTTTTGCCTCTGATATGCCTAGGTGCAGAGAAGATTTTTAAAGCATTTTCACTATATAATAAATAGAGCCCTGCTCTAACATCAGAACCTCTGATCCAGGGGTCATGAAATTCACAATTTTGGTAGAGTCACCCTTGCTTATCATAATCAAGTATTTGTTTAAGTAATAACCAAGAATAGAGAAGAAGATTTTCAAAGATATATTGCACTTTCACTATATGATCTATATAGCCCCGCCCTAGAACCAGAACCCCTGACCCTGAGGTCATGAATTTCACAATTTTGGTAGAGTCACTCTTGCTTATCATAACTATGTATTCAATTTGTTTCAATAATACCCAGGAGTAGAGAAAAAGATTTTCAAAGAAATAATGCACTTTCACTATATGATCTATATAGCCCTGCCCAAGCACCAGAACCTCTGACCCTGTAGCTATGAATTTCACAATTTTGGTAGAGTCACTCTTGCTTATCATAACTATGTATTCAATTTGTTTCAATAATACCCAGGAGTAGAGAAGAAGATTTTCAAAGAAATATTGCACTTTCACTATATGATCTATATAGCCCCGCCCTAACACCAGAACCTCTGACCCTGGGGCCATGAATTCCACAATTTGGGTAGAGTCACTCTTGCTTATCATAACTAGGTATTCATTTTGTTTCAATAATACCCAGGAGTAGAGAAGAAGATTTTCAAAGAAATAATGCACTTTCACTATATGATCTATATAGTCCCGCCCTAGCACCAGAACCCTGACCCTGTGGCCATGAATTTCACAATTGTGGTAGAGGGTTCAATGCTTATTACAATCATGCCAACAGTTTGACTGCGTGATGTCCAGGAGTAAAGAATAAGATTTTTAAATATTGCATTAATTTTGATGGTTTTGGCCCCACCTCTCAGGCCCCAGGGGGGCAGGGGCCACAATTTTCACAAATTTTGTTCCCCTTCATCCATAGATGCTATATGCCAAAATTGGTTGAAATTGGTTTGCTGGTTCCAGAGAAGAAGCTGAAAATGTTCAAAAGTTTACGAACGACGGACGACGACGGACGAAAAGAGATAGCAATAGGTCACCTGAGTGACTCAGGTGACCTAAAAACGATAACCAATGACGTGAAACATTTACTAGGTATAAGATTTCGTATAAATACCAAGATATGGACAACTGAACAACGGATACTTAAACAAGACGAAATATGAAAATAAAGAACAACTTTTATAAACAGTTATATACTCAGTACTTTATGTTATCGCATTTATGATATAGCTGTATTAAAATGACTTCATAGATTCATCTAAGCTCTATCTAAGGTTAATCAACGATTCTGATTTATTCTCAACTGTTGTCTCCTCGGTGAGTCTATACTATTATATCTTTAGCTTACAAGTATTTTGAGAAAGCAATATAAATAGTCTTGATCTTCACAAATACCGTTAACTTGTCCTAAAACACTCCCCAAATATTTCTGACGCTAATGCTTTAATTCTTGATGACGATTTTTGCATTTTTGCATTTAAATCCTCTAAAGCATAGCCATACTCAACTCTCTTATTTGCAGGCACATGTACACCATTCTCGTAATAACATTTAGGGACACCAGCGCTTACAATAAGAACTGTATATGCTCTCTGTTCCTTTATCATGAATCCAGGTGAACCTGAGGATCCGGGGGCAAATGTCGTGTTAAACAGTACCTTTTGTGGTGCCTCACGTAGCACGGAATAATAATCAATTCCTTCAGGAAGATTCTTTTTACTCCAGTCACTTAACTCTTTAATGCGTTTGTCTTCATAGTTGTCTGTTTTAATTATGTTAGGGTAAACTTGGCTGTCTTCTTTCATTTGCACGCCGCCGGTATGACCAATGAGGTGAATCTCTGAGGGATAACTCATTTTACCAAATGAAGTCAAAGGTGGAGCAAAGATTACGTCACGTTCTTGGTGTGTCTTCATTTCCAAAATAGCCACATCATATTCTTTATCTGTGTAGTGAAGAATTGGTTCAAAGTTGAATTTCATTCTTGGTTCATCATTCTGGGCCACTTTTGTCTTCCCAAACTGAATGCAAAATCTGTCACACTCAAAGGAATTTTCATCTGTATTACAAAGATATCTTTTAAAGCATGTATAGAGAGTATAAAGCTGAAATCATATTAAACAAATAGAATAAATGAGTTTTCCTTACTTGTATATCAGTAAAGCTATATTTGGATAATTATATGATGAATTTTTGTATTAAAATATTGTAATTTATTTTAAGATGCTTCAGTAAATCAATGCCTACTACTTTTTCCACAAAAGTCTTTGTGAAAAAGCTGTTTATGCTCTTAGATCCACAAAAAAAAATCAAAAAGAAATCATCAACAGAAATTGCACAGTATGGGCAACATAATCTTAGGGAAAATGAAAGTAGTAGTATGAAATATAAAGATATCGAACAGTAATCAAAGAAATTCATTAAATTGTAAAATTTTGTTTCTTTGAAGCTGTTCTGATTTTATTCGAGAATGTTTTCCCGTTAGGTTGGCATTTCTCGTCATGTGTACTTTACTACTTATGCTCATTTCCGTGAAAAACGATCCCTTTCATGAACATTCAACACTTATGACAAACCCATTTATCAGTGCAATGATGTTTGTACATTTTTCTAGAGGAAATCTACAAATAGATACTGGGAAGAATTCAAAAAGTATATAAAGTGGCACATATAAGGGCTTTCAATTTCTTTTTTTTTTCCTACAAGATTAGCTAATTGGAATAAAACAAAGGACTACAAACCTATGATAAACTTCTCAATAACATGCAGGCAAGTCATTATATATTTTTCCCCGACACGAAATCCTGTTCCCTCCGAAATTCCATCCCTGAGAATTAGCCCTACGCTTCTGCTGACATCTGCTTTAATAATGCTTGTCATTACATCTACTGAATGCACTCCTTTTGCAAATAGATACTCCGACTCTGTCCTTATTCTTTTGCTGTTCTGCAAGGCATGTATCAGAATGTAGCAAATAATATAACATTGAAAAAAGAAAAGATTTGGTTTATGTTAAAATATATCTTTTAGTGTATTAAACTGCCGGATTGATTATTTAAGAAATAAGATACAATTTTCTCGAAGGGCGTTATAGTAGATTTGATCACGTACCGACTTCATGTCATATCCCAATGAAACTCTAAAAAATAATATTTTATTTCTTATATTTATATTTCCTTTTTTTATTCGTGTTCAAGGAAAAATAGGCACTATTTAGACTTTGTTATGGAAATGCAACATAACATATCTACGACGAAATGTGACGTCACAATCTGAACTTTCCAAATGGCTCGTGCAGTTTGCTTTCCAAACGCAAATAAGTTTGATCAAGTGACCAACTGCATGTCATTGAAAACTGAATTTGAATTTAATTTGTATTGTCATACAAGGAAAGACATCAGCAAATTTAAATATATTCTGTTTAACATCCCATTCGAGAATTTCCCAATCATATAGAAACATCACCGTATGCCTGACAAGGGATTTAAAAGTTAGACCTATACTTGGTACTCAAAACCATTAAGCAATGAGGGCTATTTAACGTGCTAACACCTACCGTGAAAGAAAAACTCGGTTTTTAAGGTCTCATCCGAAAGACCCATGACTAAAAAGAATTTTTGTTTCACCGGGGGGGGGGGGGGAATGTTTTAAAAATATTTTCCGTTTTCCGTTGATTTCTATTGTAAAAAAAAAACAACAACAAAAAACAAGTTTTACCAAAATTATAGAGTTATCTCTCTTTGTGTTTCTGAATAAGTTACATATTGTGAAAATTCACATAAATATCAATATAAATATGTTTGTTTGTTTGTTCGTCCGTCTCGGGAATTTTTCACACGTATGGAGAAGCCACCACTTGCTGGTGGAGAGCTGCAAATTTCGACCTATACTCGGCACTCAGGGCCATTGAGCATGACGGATCTGTTTCATGCCAACATCTACTGCGACACGGGGTCTCAGTTTATACGGTGAAATATGTGGAGATAACGAACAGTATTCGAACTCAAAAGTCTATTAAACATGAAAAAATAGGAGCAGAGCAAACATGGACATCTAAGACATCAGAGGTGGGATCAGGTGCCATGGAGGAGTGACCATCCCCTGCCGAACCGTCACACCTGCCGTGTGTTCCTTTTCATGATCGAGAAATGACGGAAATATCGGTCGAAAATTCAGTTTGTAAATAATAAATAATTGCCTAACAATTAGTATGAAAAACATCAGTCAGCATTTGACATAATCATAGATTGTTTTTGCTGACAAGGTCATTGTATCGACCAAAGAACTTACGAAATGATGACTTTAAACGAGACTGCTGATATTCTTGTTTCATCAACTTGTTTGTCAATAACTTACCTCGTTTTAGAAATTGTATATACGTAGAGCATGCTCTTGCGTATCGAATCAACTGAGAAAATATAAACCCCTATTGCATGTGATAATGGTATATTGATGCATAAGTAAGGGAAGTTGACGATTGAAAAGTTGAAGTCATCAAGTTTATCATAAAACTTCGTTGTTAGATTACCATTAACGTCTTTTTCTAATAAAATATCCAAAATGAAACAGATGTGTCAGACTCTGTGGTTTCTTTTATGTGAAGCTCACCGGGATATATCGCGTCGACATAAAAATGGAAATAATGTCGGGCGCTTTGCGAAGAAACATTTACTACCTATGTTTATATCTTAAGTTTGACGCTGCATGGCGAAGGAGAATCGATCCCGGGTCTCCCGATCAGGAGGAACATGCCCTACCACCAGGTCCGTGATCGGTTTCGACTGCCAGATAATACTAGAAATAGCATCTTTAAAAAAAATAATCTGAAAAACTACGGGCCATAAATGTAAGAATTAAGTGAAAGCTTTGTTACACATGTTGGTAACCTGATGCCACATCTGGAATTTCCAGGGGTTGGTATTTTATGCCCTGTTCACAGATTTACATTTGTTTAGATCAATCACTGTTATTTTCATATATCTCACTTCATATATTGATGCATCATTATATGATGATTCTCTTAAAACCAGTAAGGCCATTCCACGTTTTTTTTCTATGTTTAGCGTTTGCGTGCGCCTAGGTTTTTGACTCCCAATATCAGCAAAAACAAACAAAATCAGGACTCCTGAAACTGATTATTGTGGTCAAAATCTTTGAATTCTGTCAATTTCTCTAAATATTTGTCTACATTGTGTCATTTAAGATAAATTTTAAGCATTAAATATCCTGATTTTGCTTAAGAATTATCTATCTATGAGAAAAATAGATTAATTAAATAAAATTTTTTGATTGACCTCATTTTTATGATTATAAATTCCTTGTTTTTTTTTTTTTTTTTTTTTTTTTTTTTTTTTTTTTTTTTTTTTTTTTTGGGGGGGGGGGGGGGTTGCGAATAGGTAGGTAGGTTTTTGAAAGATGGGTGGATGCTAAACAGAGAAAAAAACTTGGAATGGCCTAATTTAAAATAAAACAACCGTTCCTATAGAGAGATATTTTGTGTCAGCAGTGCTTCGCAGGTGAGTTAAGGCAAGGTATAGGCATTTCTATGCAAATAATCTAATTAAAATGCCTAAGGACTATATTTTTTTTACAGAGAAAGTTAAAACTTATTGTCTAATACATACTTGGTATCCACAACATAATATAGCCAGTACACATTATGACGTCATATTATGACGTCATTGTTCTTTACTACACAAGATTGTAATGGATATCAACAAAACAGCTTCGGCGCAAGGGCATGCTCTATTTTATTTAACTGAAACAAGGTATATTTAGAAGCAAAATATTCCAAAGTTTGCTGGTATTGCTGCACAAATGTCAACAGCTCAGTTGTATAATTTCAATTTGTAAAGTTTTAAGTTGAATAAGGGTAAAAATGCACAGTCCAGCATAAGTTTCCTCAAATTCCGATCAAATGAGAAAATGCCTAGGATTTGTGCAGCAGTTTTATTAATCTATAGAATATTCCTCTTAGCATTATACAATTTTTATGTAAAAATAAATAGGGTAATCCCTTGCGCCGAAGCTGTTTTGTTGATGAGTTTTATTACATCCAGTAGGTAAGATCAGTGACGTCATAATATGACGTCATAATGTGTACTGGCTATAACATATCGTGGGTACTAAGTATGCATAAGAAAATAAATCAACATTTCTCTGAATAATAAATATACTTCTTATGCTTTTTTTATTAGCTCATTTGCATAGAAACGCCTATACCTAGCCTTAACTCACATGTGTTCCAATTTATTTTAAAAATTGATGTACAATCAATGTATTTCTTTACATGTAATTTGTATAACCACCACATAATAAATGTTATCCGATTAAGGCAGAGCAAATTCAAAGTTCTACTTACGAAGAAATAGGGAAAAGATTCTTTTAAAATCTTGATTAAGAGCATGATTAGTCAGACAGATTTGGAAGCATTCTCAGGTAGGATTAAACAAAGTGCCCATACTATATCCATACTAGATAAAGGACGTTACTAAGACAAAGGAGTTATTGATGGGTTGTGATGGTCACCATGCTCATTCTGGGAAAGGATATCCTTATCCACCCAACCTATTTCCGATATTTGTCCATTTCTGACAAATTAACTGTTCTTGTTATAAAAAATATCTTGCATGGTAAAAATATAAGACTCGGAAAATATTTAATCGTCTGTGAACAGAACGCTACGGACTGTCTAGATCACGTGGTTCGCGCATGGACAGAACGGTTACAGATGTGTTTTTAAATTAGAGATGACCACTTTAAAAATAATGAACACTGACACCTTACTTTATTTTTTTATGGAAGCAATTCAATTATTTTGCGAACTTTTTGATCACGCCTCGTATAAAACAATAATTTCAACTTGCTTGCATAAATATTTGATCTCTGACATTGTTTCAACCTAATTTAAACAAAATTTTATGTTTTGGCGTTATTCCGTTCGAATGGCCGACGTCGCTTTTTCCGTCATTTTTTGAAACTTTTTTTTTCTTGCGAATTTTTTACCTTATATTTTCACTGGATGTATAATAAACGATAGTAGAAACTGATGACAGCTGCTTCATTTCCAACACATTTATTTTCTATTAAGCTTTGACTTCTTTTTAAAAGAAAATATTTTTTTAATAACATTTTAATCAGAACACACTACATATGGGCCGTACACACTATCTACGAGCTGTTTAAATCCTGAATTTTTACAAAATGTTTAAGTTCAAACAATAAAAAACAAACTATTCTGATTTGAATTTTCGTAACAATTATTTTGATATACAATAAGTATATCTAGAACTATTTATTGTGGCAAAAACGTCATTGTCCACAAATTTTATAGACAACCCTCGTTAATAAGCCTCCTATATCACATTTCTTTTTTCTTTGTGTTGCAATCACAACATATAAATAATTAAATTACATCACATATGTACTTGTAAAACAATCTTCATTCCCAAATTGAGAAAATGAGATATACCTTTTCCCAGTAGTGGACTCCTATATCATGTTTTTCCTCACAAGAAAAGCACAGAATGTTGTCATCTGTTGTACTAGATGCTGTTGCACGACCATCAAGATTTCCTACAGACGACCCTGAATTCTTGGAACAAACATTCTGAAAAAATAATTCTTCATTGGAGGAAGAACAATTCTTTACCAGTATCGATATATCATCATTAAGAAGGAGCTTTGTAAATCATGTCTATATACACTGCATACAATATTTGTTCACCTATAGTCAGTCAAAAGTCAATCAATAGAAATGAGAGGGATTTATATTATGCTAGTTGTTTCCTCGATATTATAAACATATAAATACAATACTATTTGCCTTTTAGTGGATCTTTTCACAAAAAATCTTACGATATATTCTTATTTTAAGTGAAAACTTACTATAAAAATCGTTTTCACAAAATTCTAAAGAAAGTCGCAAGTGCAAAATATATCGTAACTTTACATGTACGAGAGTCCCATTCCTCTCTTAAGGACAGATGAAACAAACACATTTTTGTCAAGAAATTTCAAAATAACAACTTGAATCATGTTTGCGTAAGTAAAATGAAAAAGTTTAACCGTATAGTTTCTAATTTTTCAATCAAAGTTTCACAAAAATGAGATTTGAAGTGACAAAAATTTATATAAATTATGAAGGATGGTTGCTGAAAGGTATAATTTTAAACATCATAGAAGGTTTACAATTTCTTAATATTTAAGAGATTTATTATTCGCATCATTAACAACAGAAATAGGCCCAAAAATATATACCAATCCAGACATCCATTTTTTTTCGTTTATATCACCTGTCCTTAAGTAAAATAGAACTTTTAAAAGTAACTTCCAAAACTATTTTATATTTTTTTTCACGATCATTTTCGAAAAAAGAAATGAAATACGTTACAAAATATTTACAATGTAAGTTTCACTTAAGATTTTCGTATGAACTACTTTTACGTCAGACTTGTGATTGTGACGTCAAATTTCAAACTTCTTGCTTCACAATCGATTGCACTTGTTATTCGTTGTCAATAACCTTGTTTTGCTGACAAATGATGAAAACTGAGCTTTATTTTTATTTTCATCCACTAATATAAGAAGTATAAAGCATATTGAGATCGTTGCTAACGACGAAGTCTATCGTAAGTAAAATCTTATGTTCAATTAATTTGCTACGAATGCGTTCGTGAAAAGCACTTATGATTTGTTGTAAGAGATACTAAAGTTAAAATCTTACGTAAAAAGTTAGAATTTTTATAAAAAGGACTACAGATATCAAATGAAAACGTTGCGAAGACATATTACCAAGTCCAAACGAGAGACTGACACAAATTATCTATTTGAAATAATTCGGTTTAGAAACAACAACAAAAATGTACACACCTCTTTCCAGAAACTGAGTGTCCAATGTGCATCTATTTCATGTTTATCCACAATTGGACAGTTGCATTGAACTCCAGACAGTTCCTTTTCTGGAATAAATGTTAGATCTTCTATACTACAGAAACGATTTAGACATTTGTAGCCTTTTAGGAAGGTTTTCCTTTCATCAAATGTCTTCGTCAATTCTGTTAAGGCAATTTCAATTGTTTTTCCAATTTCACAGGAAACTTTGGGATTCAGATTCTTGATTCGTAAGACTTGAATCTGTATGTCGTTATCGATGATACCAACGATAACTGTGTGATTTTGGGTTTCAAAAATTGCTGCTGTGTGATACAGACATTGACTTTTGTCTTTATCCAACTGCACTTTCCACTTGAGGGAACTCATGCAATATGCAATAAGCCTATAATACACGAACATGGCAAAGGATGTGAATCGAAAACCCAAAATGGACGACTTATCTAGGGTCTGTTCAAAGATGTCGTGTGTAAAAGGCTTATTGTTCATGCAGGGGACATACCAGGAGAATTCGCCTTCTATGCTGACTAACATCCGTAGTCTCTCCATATATGACATCAGTGCTGCCTTGTGTTCTAGGTATGACGATTCTTCTTTCCATAGAGCATCTATAAGAGAATCGCTCAGTTTTCCCGTGGCATTAAAATGGTTCCAATCTTTTATGTATCTTCGTTGACATTCTCTGTTGATGTGGGTCTTGTCGGCAATAAGTTTACTGAATGCATTGGAAAACCATTGTATGCCGAAAATTGCATGTGTTCTCAGTCCTTCCTCCATGAAAAATAATAACATTCCATTAGAATGGAAAAAGGACAGAAAATCATATATTTCTTCTTGACTCTTCAATTGGTATTCTTCGGGAAGTTTCTTATTCTCTTCGTTGATGTCACTGATTGACAAAATTGGCTTTTCTGCTTTTTGTAAGAGATGTTCAAGAAGAGCCCAAGCTGAGGGAACTTCTATCTTTGTGTCCATGCCTTGCGACACTACTTCAGCTATTGATTTTTTTAGACTTTGCAGAGTATGTACCCCTTCTTCATTCATCTCAATTAGTCCTAATGCAAAATCCCTGTCGTAAAGCCTGGTCTTATCTTCCTCTGGTACTAACGCCCAAAGACTCTCCCAAAAAGAGTCCTTTTCCTATTTTGAAAATATTATTATAATTATTAAGTGTACAAAAAAGTTAAATAAAAGGAGTCACAAATGTGTTCACCATTAAATTGCATTATTGTGATTTAAACGGTTTAAGGAATAGAATTAAGCAAATTATTAATCTCCCACTTCAACATTGAAAAATAATAGCATAAAAAAGAGGCCATTAATCGAGTAATTATTAGTGCAATATATTGAAGCTTTATTATAGTCTACTGATTAGGAATCTTTTCAACAAATTCTATCAATACCTCTCCTGTCTTGCCTTCTGTATGCGTAGCCACAGTAAGAACTTGTGCAGAAGTTCCACTAAACGATTTTATGGAGTCAAGCCAGAAGTAAAGATAATCTAGGAACAAAGTATAGTAAGTAATATCAATAATTCACATAAATCAAGTATTAACAAACACATACACATTAATAGGGCATACAAGAGATCAATGGACAATAGTAATCACCTAAATTAAAAGCACCTGAATCAAAACTAAATCCCTTTTGTGAACCTTCATTTTAATTCTTGGAATGCAAAGTATAATTAAAGAATGATGATTGCTACCCAAGTTATACTGTATAACGTTGGGTAATGATTTTTTTTCTTAATATTGTTTATTTTAAAAAAAACGGCTAACCAATTTCGATCAAGCTAATACAAGTATAACTTAAGTACTCATTGAATTCATGCCTTCTCGTTTTCAATAAGTTATATAGCATAAATAAATAAAACATTCTTCTCTTTAAAATGACTTGGATATGGTGCGAATTTTTCATGTATGAGTAACTTCAAGTGGATGGAACCGTTTTTAGTAAAATTGTGACGAATGTAAAGCAGATGACATAAATATACAAGAGGTCCAAGGGCCTTAACGGTCACCTGAGTATGATACAATAATTTAAAGGATGCATAGAGTATAAAATAAACTGAAAGGTGAAGCTTTGTTGCCCAAAAGCAAGAAAAATAGGGTGATCATGATCAACAAAATAATTGGTCTTAATATTCATTAACAGTTCATAAATTAGGTTCTAATCTGTTCCCCATTTATCACTATCACCATACAGTATATTAACAAATTATCAATGCTTCTGTACTATTTTAATCCCTTGTTGAAACCTCTTACATTGGCTTCTCTTGGTCTTTGATGAACATTTAATAAGACAAGTTATTTTTGTCTCATTTTTATTTATCTACTACTTACAAGTCTATCTGATCATTAAAACAATGAAAGTACTTTTTGTATTATACAATAAAAGTTTTTGCATAATTGTTTTATTCTATTTACCTTTCAAGTACATTATTTACAGTGATAAATTATCAAAAGTAAATGGCAAAGGGGAATAACTCCTCTCAGTAGAATACAAACTAATAGAGCCCAGGCCAGAACCAGAACACTTGACCAAATGGTTCAGATGTTCAAAAATCTGGTAAAAATTTCCCTTTTCTTATGAAAATTTTTACTCTATTTGCCTCATATATGCCCAGGTGCAGAGAAGATTTTTAAAGAAATAATGCATTTTTACTACAGATTCACTATATTATCAATAGAGCCCCCCCCCCCCCCCCCCGAAACACCAGAGCTTCTGACCCTGGGACCATATGTTTGCCCGTCATAACTAATTACTTTGTTTACCTGCTTAACACTAAGGAGCAAACAGGATTATTTAATAGAATTAATGCATTTTCACTATATTATCAAGAGCCCCACTCTCACACCAGCGCATCTGACCCAGGGGTCATGAAATTCACTACTCTGGAAGAAGCACTCTTGCGCATCATAACTATACACTTAGCTTCTTTGCTTTTTTAACCAGAAGCAGAAAAGAATATTTGCAAAGAAATTTTGCTTTTTCACTTTATAATCAATAGAAACCCCCCCCCCCCTTCACCAGAACCCTTAAATCTGCGGTCATAAAATTCACAATTTTGGAAGAGGCATCCTAGCGTATCATAATAATGTACATAGTCTGTTTAAACAATACCCAGGGGCAGAGAAGAAGATTTTCAAAGAAATTATTCACCTTCACTATAGGATCTATATAGCCCCGCCCTAGCACCAGAACTCCTGTCCCCGGGGCCATGAATTTCATAATTTTGGAAGAGGCATCCTTGCTTATCATAATAATGTACATAGTTTGTTTAAAAAATACCCAGGTGCAGAGAAAAAGATTTTTAAAGAATTAAAACATTTTCACTTTATAATCAATAGAGCCCCGCCCTAACACCAGAACCCCTGATCCAGGGGCCACGAATTTCACAATTCACAAGATGAAACACTTCCTTTAAGTTTGGCTTAATGGTGGCTTATAGGTCCTTAATGATGGTTTAATTGTTGTCTTTAAGTCACCATTAAGCACCTTTAAGCTACATTTAAGTAATAAATACACCACCATTAAGTTACCATTAAGCCATCTCAAAGTCCTTAATGGATGCTTAAAGGTAGCTTAATGGTGGCTTAATGGTGGCTTATAGGTGCTTAATGGTAGCTTCTAGACAATCATTAAGTCACCATTAAGCCACCATTAAGCCAGACTTATAGGTACTTAATGTCCAAACTCCATTAAGCTACCATTAAACCACCTTTAAGCCACCATTAAGTCACCATTACGCAGTCGATAAAACTGCTTTTATGGGTTAAATATTATTTTTATAATGATTTCTTCACAAAAATTACAAATATCGAGTTTATACATTTGTTAATTCAGCGAAAATAATGTAAAGGAAAGAAAATTAAAAAATAATAAATAAATGAAAAAAAAAGCGTTCCCAACAGGATTCGATCCCATGACCTTAAGATTGGAGGGCGAACGCTTTAACAACTGAGCTATCAAGGCTGTCGAAATTGAAATGAAATATAAAACCTTTATTTTTAACAAAACTTGTTTGGAATGGTTACAGGTACCTGTATATGTTTTTTTTTTCTGATGTCTATATTTATTAATCAATAATACGAATAATTATATTTATTTATATGTATATATTTTAAAAAAGAAATTTTGATAAAGTTTTATATTACGTTAATATTTCTTAACCGTGGACCGGAGTTCGGTGTGATCGTGTGAAACAACTTTTTGATTTTAAGTAACTGAATTCCTCGTTCTGTTATTCGCAGATTTATAAGCATGAAAAGACTGAAATTCAACAGATATAACAAATTTTTTTATTAAAAAGGAATATATCATCGAAAGAGAACGATTGGGAAAAAAACAGATTATAGTTCTTATAAATATGCTGCGGATATTTACTGTTTTTGACAATCTTTGCATAACAATTAAATAAGTTATAAAATATTTTTGTAACATATCATCTTCAGTTTTAATTCTTTTTATATCATTATGAGTATCAAAATAATTGTCTTTTTGTGTACAATTATAATTTCTAATTTGTTATATGCTTGTGTAAATTTTAAGTTTTGTAAAAAAAAAAAAAAATAGATCATCAAAATCTGTCACTGTACATTCCCGTGTATAGTTTCCTGTTAATTGACCGGGGGGGGACTGGTGGGGACACCTAATTAAGGTCTATTGTCTAACTAATCGATATACTGTACACTGATTATTTTACCCCGCTTCTCAATGTGTATAAATCTGGTCAGATACCCTGTTTAATCTGATCGGCTGTTCTTTTGAAAATTGATTTTGAAATAACAAACATTGAAGATTGACTATATTTTGATTAGTTCTTACTTCTGCATTATTTTTAATAAATTCTTACTTCTGCATTATTTTTAATAAATTCTTACTTCTGCAGTATTTTAAAAGAAAGGAAAAAATAATGGCACTTAACCACGAATTAATTCAAATTATTCATGAATTAATTCAAAGATTGGCAATATAATCTATACCTATATATTTTTTTATATCTTAAACATTTCTCTACCCAAAGAACAATTAAGAGACTTAGAGATATTCCAGAAGAAAATGACTCTAATCACATTTCCTATCAATTCGGCAGTGGAACGTGGCTCTCCAAACACGAAAGAAAAATATGTGATTTTTTTAAATTAATATATATTATGTATTTATGGATAAAAATAATTTTAAAACAAGTATTCAAACAAACTGATTTTAGGGAGCGAAAATTTTAAGGCATTTGGTGAAGCTGTTCTCAGTTCCCGAGTTTATACGCATTGTCAAAGATGTTAGAAATAGCAAGAAAAATTATGAATTGAATAAGTATTTGCGTAAATGATACTGAAACAACTTCAAACTTAACAAGTTAGTTTAAAGACTTGATACTGGATGCGTTAAGGTGGTTTAATTAAGTTTGGGCATTAAGTAACCATTAAGTTGCAGCTTAAAGGTGGCTTAATGGTAGCTTAATGAAGTTTGGACATTAAGCACCTAGAAGCTGCAGCTTAATGGTGGCTTAATGGTGGCTTAAAGGAATTAACTTCTATAAGCCACCATTAAGCTACCATTAAGCCACCATTAAGCGATTGCTTAAAGATGGTCTTTCGTCCTGTGATTTTGGAAGAGGCATCCTTGATTATCATAACTATGTATTTAATGTGTTTCAATAATACCCAGGAGTAGAGAAGAAGATTTTCAAAGAATTAATGCATTTTCACTATATAATCAATAGAGCCCCACCCTAACACCAGAACCCCTGACCCAGGGGCCATGAAATTCACAATTTTGGAAGAGGCACTCTTGCTCATCATAAATATGTACTTAGTTAGTTTATCTAATACCCAGGAGCAGAGGAGAAGATTTTCAATGAATTAATGCATTTTCACTACATAATAAATAGAGCCCCACCCTAACATCAGAACCCCTGCCCCTGGGGCCATGAAACTCACAATTTTGGAAGAGGCATCCTTGCATATCATAACAATGTACATAGTTTGTTTATTTATTACCCAGGTGCAGAGAAGAAGATTTTCAAAGATATAATGCATTTTCACTATATAATCCATAGAGACCCGCCCTAACACAAGAATCCCAGACCCTGGGGCCATGAATTTCATAATTTTGGTAGAGGACTCAATGCTATTACAATGATGCCAACAGTTTGACTGCTTGATGTCCAGGAGTAAAGAAGAAGATTTTTAAAGATTGCATTAATTTTGGTGGTTTTAGCCCCACCCCTCAGGCCCCAGGGGGGCAGGGACCAAGAAATTTTTGATCCCCTTTACCCATAGATGCTATATGCCAAATTTGGTTGAGATTGGTTGAGCGGTTTCAGAGAAGAAGCTAAAAATGTTCAAATGTTAACGCACATCGCACGACGCACGCCGACGGACAAAACGGATAGCAATAGGTCAGCTAAAAAGGTGGAGATAACAAACAGAGATCGATCTTAGAATTCTTTAGGTAAATACAACTTTGTTAACAGGGCATTGGGCACGGAACTGGAACCTTAAGATGCCTAGGGGAATCCCTGTTGTGCGGTCACACCCGCCGTGAGCACTATGTGTAGATCAGGTAGACAGAGTTGTAAAGTTGACCATGTTAAACTTGAAGTCATATCGTTTATCATGCAATTTATTTGTGAGTTGAACATATAGTGTATTTTCAGTAAAACATCTAAATAAGAAACAGATTAGAAAGACTTTGTGATAATTTTCAATTCAAGTCTCTTAAATATGGATATGTATTATCCCGCTTGTGCGTAAGTATGTAAGAGAAACTGTAACTTGTATTTGCTGAGATGTACATTACAGAAATTGTGCTCTTTTTTCGCGGTGGTGCCCGCTTTGCGGTGCCTTCATTGTTCTTTAAGAAAGTTAATCTTTCCATAAAATCTTTGAATCCTATCTAGCCGAGCGCAGCAGTGTTATGCTTCGAAGGAACTTGAATCTTGACAAGCATGTCATGCTTGCAAATTAAACAAGAGGCCCAAGGGCCTTAACGGTCACCTGATTATAATACAACAATTTAGAAGTTAAATACACTGAAGCATTGTTGCCCTTAAGCAAGAGAAGTAGGAAGATCAGGATCATCAAAATAATTAGTCTAGTATTCAGTATCAACTCATAAATTAAGTTCTAATCTGTCCCCCACTTAACACTATCACCATGCAGACTATTAACAAACTATTAGTGCTTCTGTACTATTTTTAAACCCATATTAAGACCTCTAGCATTGACGTCTCTTATGGTCTTTGAAGAACTTTTAATAAGTTATTTTTGTCTCATTTTTATTTATCTATTATTTACAGGTCTACCTGATAATTAAAACTAAGAAAGTACTTTTTGAATTATACGATAAACATTCTTGCATAATTATCTTATTCTATTAACCTTTCAAATACATTATTTACAGTGATTAATTATCAAAGGTGAATGAAAAAAGGAGAATAACTTCTCTCAGTAGAATACAAGTTAATAGAGCCCTGCCCAGGACCAGAATGCTTAGACGAATGGTCCAGATGTTTAAAAATCTGGTAGAAATACGCTTACTCATATCATTTAAACTTTTACTCAGTTTGTTTCCGATATGCCCAGAAGCAGAGAAGAATTTCACAGGCACAATGCATTTTCACTACAGATTCAACAAAGCCTTACCTAACACCAGAACCCAAGACCAACGGTCAAGAAATTTACAAATTTGGAAGAGTTACCCTCATCATCATAACTATGGACTTCAAAGAATTAACACTTTTCCACTATATTATCAAAATCCCCCCCCCCCCATTATGCTAGAAGCCCTGACCCTAGGACCACAAGATTTACAAATTCTGTTCGAAGTTCCCATTTTCATCATAGCTAAGCAATTTATTTATCAGCTCAACACTAAGGAGCAGACAGGATTAATTAATGATTAATCAATAGAATTAATGCTTTTCCACTATATAATCAATAGAGCCCCAACCCTCCTCCAGAAACCCAAAAACTGAGGCCATATATTTAAAAATTTTGGAAGAGGCATCCTTGTCTATCATAATCAAGCACTTAGTTTGTTTAAATAATCTCCAGTAGCAGAGAAGAAGATTTTCAAAGAATTAATGCATTTTCACTATATAATCAATAGAGCCCCGCCCTAACACCAGAACCCCTGACCCAGGGGCCATGAAATTCACAATTTTTGAAAAGGCATCCTTATGCATCATAACCATGCACTTAGTTTGTTTAAATAATACCCAGGAGCAGAGAAGAAGACTTTCAAAGAATTAAAGCATTTTCACTATATAATCAATGGAGCCCCGTCCTAACACCAGAACCCCTGACCCAGGGGTCATGGCTTTCACAATTCTTGAAGAGGCCCACCTCCTCATCATAACTATGTACTTAGTTTATCACCTTAATGCCCAGGAGCAGAGGAGAAGATTTTCAAAGAATTAATACATTTTCACTATATAGTTGATAGAGCCCCGCCCTAACACCAGAACCCCTGATCCTGGGGCCATGAAATTCACAATTTTGGAATAGGTACTCTTGCTCATCATAACTATGTACTTAGTTACTTTATTTAATACCCAGGAGCAAAGAAGAAGATTTTCAAAGAATTAATGCATTTTCACTATATAATCTATAGAGCCCCGCCCTAACACCAGAACCCCTGACCCTGGGGCCATGAACTTCACAATTTTTGAAAAGGCATCCTTATGCATCATAACTATGTACTTAGTTACTTTATTTAATACCCAGGAGCAGAGAAGAAGATTTTCAAAGAATTAATGCATTTTCACTATATAATCAATAGAGCCCCGCCTTAAAACCAGAACCCCTGACTCTCGGGCCATGAATTTCACAATTTTGGAAGAGGCACTCTTGCTCATCATAACTATGTACTTAGTAACTTTATTTAATACCCAGGAGCAGAGGAGAAGATTTTCAAAGAAATAATGCACTTTCACTATATGATCTATATAGCCCAACCGTGGGGCCAGAACCCCTGACCCTGGGGCCATGAATTTCACAATTTTGGTAGAGGGCTCAATGCTTATTACAATGATGCCAACAGTTTGACTGCATGATGTCCAGGAGTAAAGAAGAAGATTTTTAAAGATTGCATTATTTTTGGTGGTTTTAGCCCCACCCCTCAAGCCCCGGGGGGGGGGGGGGGGGCAGGGACCATGAAATTCACAATTTTTGTTCCCCTTCACTCGTAGATGCTATATACCAAATTTGGTTGAAATTGGTTAAGCGGTTCTAGAGAAGAAGTTAAAAATGTTCAAAAGTTAACGGACGACGCACGACGACGGACAAAAAAGGATAGCAATAGGTTACCTGAGTGACTCAGGTGACCTAATGAAAAGAGTGGAGGTAACGAACAGTGATCGATTTCCAAAAAATACAAATCTGCGAAAAGGGCTTAAAACTGAACCCTTGAAATTTCAGAGGTTGGATTAGGTGCCTATGAGGAGTAAGCGTCCTTGTCGACCGGTCACTTCTGCCGTAAACCGTAAGTGTTGATAAGTTAGACGGAATATTTTTAACTGGTTTGTAGCCTGCTGTTTGTTGATAGAAGTTTTTATTTAAGCCCTGTCAAGCTTTTGAATCATGATAATAGATAATTACCAACTTTAATTGGGAATTGCATTCGATGAAATGCCAATTTTTACAACATTTTAAACTTTTTTTTCTATTACATCGTTTAACAACATACCCTGAAGAATGGTGGATCACACCAGAAACTGCAATAACACACGATAGAAATAGTTATAATGAACAACGGAAACATTTATAACACCCTCTCGATCATTCTCGCATGCTTTTATGCTTCAAATAGCTCGGGTTAGAGGTTTAATGAAGTTGGTTGCTGGGCAAAGGTAAACAACGGAGCATATGGGAAAACGCCATAAAATATCTGTGGATTATTTTTGAAATTTTTAATAATTTATTTTGATAAAATTTACATGACTTCTAGGAGGATTTTACCAAAATGTTTGCCAGGAAAGCCATTGAGTGTTATGTCAACCACTTCCTTTGGCATCAGTGACATAAAACTCCAGGGTTTTCCCGCCACCACCTTCGGATAAATATTCCGGTATGCCATCTTCGAAGTATCATATCACGGTTCTCCATCATATGTATTTTTTTTAATTGTTAAAAAATGCTGATCGGTTTTATAAATTTCATGTATGACCTTCTTTTATTCAAGAGAATAAAATGTCTACAGTTGAAGTATTTTGTAATCTTTTTTTATTGTATCCATACCTTTGTATGTCCACGTAGAGAAGATAGAACCCTCGCATTCAGTTGTTTCACCACTAACGACGTCCTGGAACGCTTTACTCATATCCATCACCAGAACGTAGAATGCTTCAGACCTCATGTAGATCTGATGACAAGCATAATAAGCAAATTGTCCAGCAAAATCAAACATACTGACACTTGTTTCATTTTCCCTGGCATCCAATATCTTTTCCATTACATCCCTTGCCAATTTTTGATCATTTCTTTCATTTTCTCCGGTATATAATATTTCACTTTTTGCATCCTCTGTTAGATCTTGATCAATTGTTTCATCCCGTGATTCATCTATTATATTTTTCTGTGGAGCCAGTGCACTAAATTCTTTTCCAGCATTCATATCAGCCTGAATGCTTTCCATACTAGCACTGTTTCCAGTTTCTCTCTCAATTTTGTTATGTGTTGAGTCATCATTGCTATTTTGTTCCTTCTGTTCAAGCTCAGACGCTGGAATTCTGATCAATGGTTTCTTAAAGGACTCATTTTCGGTAGCTGCAATATTGCACAAAAGAGGAGTCAGGGGGAAATCTTTTTTCTGTTTAGAGACTATTTTGTGTTGATGTTTTTGGCCCTGTTAAGCCTAAATCGAAACAATCAATTATTTTGTGAACAACATCGTTTTTGACCGAATTTTTAAACCTTGTTCTCTTAAAAATTCAATAAATACATGTATTTTGGTTTAAATTCTGAAAAAAAAACATTGAAAATAGCTTAGTTTGAGAGCTGAAGTGCCACCAAATACATGTGACGCCATTTCATCATAAACATCTTACAAAAATGCGGGTCGGAAGAGTCTATCATTGTGCAGTTTTTTTTATTAATATCCTAACACAAAAACACTTCAGTCTTTCGGCTTGCATGCGAAGACTACTCTAGATCACCATATTTTTTCACGACCTTATTTTTGCCAGATAAAGGGATAAAAATTTCAAGAATTCTGGCATTTGCTATATCAATACTATATTACTAAAATATATACTATACCTTAAAATAAATTGAAATCGTAAGTATATTACTCAATTTGTAATCAATGTAAACATTCTTAACCTTTTAACAAGAGGCCCAAGGGCCTTAACGGTCTCCTGAGTATGATACAACAATTTAAAGGATGCATAGAATATAAAATGAACTGAAAGGTGAAGCTTTGTGGCCGAAAAAGCAAGAAAAATAGGGTGATCATGATCAACAAAATAATTGGTCTTAATATTCATTAACAGTTCATAAATTAGGTTCTATAAATCTGTTCCCCATTTATCACTATCACCATACAGTATATTAACAAATTATCAATGCTTCTGTACTATTTTAATCCCTTGTTGAAATCTCTTACATTGGCTTCTCTTGCTGCTTGATGAAAATTTCATAAGACAAGTTATTTTTGTCTCATTTTTATTTATCTACTACTTACAAGTTTATCTGATCATTAAAACTTTGAAAGTACTTTTTGTATTATACAATAAAAGTTTCTGCATAATTGTTTTATTCTATTTACCTTTCAAGTACATTATTTACAGTGATAAATTATCAAAAGTAATGGCAAAGGGGAATAACTCCTCTCAGTAGAATACAAAATAATAGAGCCCTGGCCAGGACCAGAACGCTGGACCAAATGGTCCAGGTAAAAGTTCCCTTCCTTATTAAAACTTTTACTCTTTTTGGCTCTGATATGCCCAGGTGCAGAGAAAATTTTTAAAGAAATTATACATTTTACTACAGATTCACTATATTATCAATAGAGCCCCCCCCCCCCCCACCAGAGCTTCTGACCCTGGGACCATAAGTTTTCTCATCATAACTAAACACTCTGCATATCTGCTTAACACTTAGAAGGAAACAGGATTATTTAATAGAATTAATGAATTTTTACTATATTATCAAGAGCCCCACCCTCACACCAGCACATCTGACCCAGGGGTCATGAAATTCACTACTCTGGAAGAAGAACTCTTGCGCATCATAACTATACACTTAGCTTCTTTGCTTTTTAAACCAGAAGCAGAAAAGAATATTTTCAAAGAAATTTTGCTTTTTCACTTTATAATCAATAGAAGCCCCCCCCCCCCCCTCCCACCAGAACCCTTAAACCTGGGGTCATAAAATTCACAATTTTGGAAGAGACATCCTTGCATATCGTAACAATGTACTTAGTTTGTTTAAACAATACCCAGGGGCAGAGAAGAAGATTTTCAAAGAAATAATTCACCTTCACTATAGGATCCTACAGCCCCGTCCTAGCTCCAGAACTCCTGTCCCCGGGGCCATGAATCTCACAATTTTGGAAGAGGCATCATTGCTTATCATAACAATGTACATAGTTTGTTTAAATAATACCCAGGTGCAGAGAAAAAAGATTTTTAAAGAATTAAAATATTTTCACTTTATAATCCATACAGCCCCGCCCTAACACCAGAACCCTTGATCCAGGGGCCATGAATTTCACAATTTTGGAAGAGGCATCCTTGCTTATCATAACTAGGTTTTAATTTCTTTCACTAATACCCAGGAACAGAGAAGTAGATTTTCAAAGAATTAAGGCATTTTCACTATATAATCAATAGAGCCCCGCCCTAACACCAGAACCCCTGACCCTGGGGCCATGAAATTCAAAATTTTGGAAGAGGCATCCTTGATTATGATAACTATGTACTTAGTTACTTTATTTAATAACCAGGAGCAGAGAAGAAGATTTTCAAAGATATAATGCATTTTCAGTATATAATCAATAGAGCCCCGCCCTAACATAAGAACCCCTGACCCAGGGGCCATGAAATTCACAATTTTGAAAGAGGCACTCTTGCTCATCCTAACTATGTACTTAGTTACTTTATTTAATACCCAGGAGCAGAGAAAAAGACTTTCAATGAATTAATGCATTTTCACTATATAATCAATAGAGCCTCGCCCAAACACCAGAACCTCTGCCCCTGGGGCCATGAAATTCACAATTTTGGAAGAGGCACTCTTGCTCATCATAGCTATGTACTTAGTTACTGTAGTTAATACCCAGGAGCAGAGAAGAATATTTTCAAAGAAATAATGCACTTTAACTATATGATCTATATAGCCCAACCCTAGCACCAGAACCCCTGACCCTGCCTGGGGCCATGAATTTCACAATTTTGGTAGAGGGTTCAATGCTTATTACAATCATGCCAACAGTTTGACTGCTTGATGTCCAGGAGTGAAGAAGATTTTTAAGGATTGCATTAATTTTGGTGGTTTTAGCCCCACCCCTCAGGCCCCAGGGGGGCAGGGACCATGAAATTCAAAACTTTTGTTCCCCTTCACCCATAGATGCTATATGCCAAATTTGGCTGAAATTGGTTGAGTGGTTTCAGAGAAGAAGCTAAAAATGTTCACATGTTAACGCACATCGCACGACGCACGCCGACGGACAAAACGGATAGCAATAGGTCACCTGAGTGACTCAGGTGACCTAAAAAGCCAAGATAAATCAATTAAACGTTTGATTTGCATGTATTTTCCCTACTTAAGTTAACAACAGTGATTTCTATTCAACCATATTCCGTTTTCTTAAAATATTTTTTTTGAGGATTAAAGCCTTCTTCTCTCTATTACCATTGTTACAAAACTGAAAATGAAATCTGTGGAAATCTTTGAAAACGTTGCTAAGTTTTGGTCTGATTTTTATGAAACTTGGTACATTTGTATGCTACGCTAAGACGGTCACAGTAGCCTAGAGGTAGGGCGCTCTCTTTGTGGTCGGGAGGCCAGGGTTCGATTCTCGTTCGCCGCGCCGCGTCAAACCTAAGACGTAAACATATGTAGTGGCTGTTCCTTCTCCAAGCGCTCGGCACCAAAACTGAAAGGAACGGGTCTTTCGGATTAGACTTAGGTACCGTTTCACGGTGGGTGTTGGCACGATAAAAAAACCTCACTTCTCAATGGCCCTAAGTGCCAAGTAAGTGCCGGCATACGGTGACGTCTCAATGAGTGAAAAATTCTCAAATGGGATGGTAAACTGCAAACAATCAATCTTTTTTTTGGTTTTGTTTTGTTTTCAGTTTATAAAGATTTTTAGGGTGAGGTTTTTTTTTTATTTTTTATTTAAATTTTCAGATGTTGAGAAACCTATTTAGGATTATTGCTAATGTATTAACTACTTATTGCATTCATGGCTGGTAAAAGAAACAAAATTGTACCTGATAAATCTCCATTTCTCACAAAAAATATGTGTTCGTAGACATGAAGTCCTCTAGTTGATTTTATTTCCTTAATTTTATCAAGACTTTTCCCAATTAGTCGGTATAGAAGTGTCGTCTTCCCTGCTTCAGCACATCCAACCACGATCCCCCTTGCATGACGAACTGTGGTCATCCCATTTTTCATGTATGCCATAAATCTCTCAGGTGGAATATTTACAGTATCTGAAAAAGTGAACAACTTATCCTATCCGTTTAAAAACCTTTATCAAGAAATTAATAATTAATTGGACTTTGAAATTGTAATCTTTTCTTTCATATAAAGCATATTAAAAAAAATATGATAGATTTTTAGAAATAATTTAACAAAGAGGCCTTACTTTTCTTAGGCACCTAATCCCACCTCTGAGATTGGGTCTCTGTTTTAAACTCTGATCAAAGATTTGTATTGTTTGTCGATTTTAGGAGATAGGTTGCTGTTCGTTATCTTCACTTTTTTCATTATTAATTTATATTATATTCATAAACTACATAAAATCCTTACAAAGGTACATGGCCCTTTGCCCATTATTTTAATTGTATTTTAGAGGAACTGGAATAAAATTCTACAAGTAGCGATGGAACTTATACCCATAGCTCCCCTTTTAAGGAAGAAATTCTTCAAAAGCATACGTCAGTTTATAATATTTTTAATATTCTCAACAACCAAAATGAATTCGAACTACCATATCTATATAGGATTCCGAAACTTCATAAAAATCCTTATAAACAAAGATACATAGCGGGTTCCATTAAATGTTCTACTAAGCCTCTTTCTTTACTCCTCACTAAAATATTTACAGCAGTGAAGGAGAAACTTCAGGAGTACTGTGCAACAATATATTCGAGAAGTGGTGTAAATCAGATGTGGATACTTAAAAACTCCAAGGAACGTTTAGAAAATTTGAAATCACAAAATTTTACCAAAATCAATATCTAAATGTATGACTTTTCAACACTTTATACAACTATTCCCCACAACATGCTAAAGTCCAGGTTTTATGACATCTTAGAGAGCTGCTTTTTCAATAACAAATGGCCCACGGGCCTTATAGGTCACCTGAGTATCATGTTACAACTTTCCAACAATTAAATGTGGTTGGTGTTTGAAACCAGAGGCCATGAAATTCACAATTTTGAAAGAGGCACCATTGCTCATTTATACAGAATGTATGCTTCAAGTTTGCAGAGGCAGAGTAGGAGAAAAATGAAAAAATGCATTTCTATTAATCAGTAATAATAAGCAATAATTAGTAGTGCCCCACCACACAGGAACCCCTGAGCCCAGGGCCATACATTTCACAATTTTGTAAAAGGCACCCTTGCTCATCATAAATGTTTGATTAATACCAAGGAGCAGATTT